>NC_052076.1:63851874-64181874 GCF_015852505.1 Tachyglossus aculeatus | reverse complement strand
AATGTTCCAGGAAACTTTTGAGGCACTGAGGAGCGCATGACCTTAGTTCTCCTGAGTCCAGTCAAATTGCTTTCTTCAGTGCACTTAGGGGACAGCTGAGCCCTAGGGAAGAACATTGTCATTCAAAAGTCAATTCAGCTAACCCATTAGGAAAAGCACATTCCTACTAATGGTTCTACAGTCAATCAGTAACAAAAATGTACAGGAAAATAGATCTGTTTCACAGTTCGCCGCTCCTGCAATTTGATCAATATTGTTTTTGAAAGTGTCTTTTCTGGCTTTACCTTTCCTATGGATTTCCGGAGGCACAGTGAGTGCCAGATAGCAAATCGGACTCCAAGGGGGGAGAAAAGGATTGGGCGACCTTGGTTCGGAGGTGGCACTCATAATTTGGGGAGGGGGACATGTGTCAGTGAATGTTAATTACTAAGGGCTCAAGGGATGATACCTTCCCAAGTTTGGGGCTTTGAAAACAATCCTTCCCACCCCCCTACTTTCTACTTTCTCACAATGAGCAGAGTAAGCAGAACCGAACACAGATTTCACATGGCCTGTTTCTTTTTATCATATTGAATGTTAGCTTAAGGTGTATTGATCTAACAAAATTTGAGGTGTCATGATAGTATGGCTGCGGGCTATTTCATGAGCACCGATTAAGGAATCTTGTGCTCCAGGGGGAGATCAGATAATCAATCAATCAATTGTGTCTATTGAGCATTTGCTGTAAGCAAGATCTGTACTAAGCACTTGGGTGGGTACAATAGAACAGTTAGTAAACATGTTCCCTGTCCACAGTGAGCTTATTTTCAGAGGGGGAGACAGACATTGATATAAATAAATAAATTATAGATGTGTACATAAGTGCTGTGAAGCCAAGGGAGGGGTGAAGAAAGGGTGCAAATCCAGTGCAAGGGTGACACAGAAGGGAGTGGGAGAAGAGGAAATAAGGGCTTAGTTAAGTAAGGCCACTTAGAGGAGATGGATCAACTAATCAATCAGTTGTATTCATTGAGTGCTTACCATGTGCAGAGCACTGTACTAAGTGCTTGGGAGAACAAATGATAACAGAGTTGATAGACACACTTCCTGCCCAGAGTGAGCTTACAGTCTAGGAGATGTACTTAATAAGGTTTTGAAGGTGGGGTGATTGTCTGTCAGATATGAAGGAGGAGGTCATTTCTGGCCAGAGGCAGGATATTGGCGAGATGTCACTAGTGAAGTGACTAGGATGGCATTAGAGGAGCAAACTGTGCAGGTTGAGTTTTAATAGGAAAGCAACAACGTAAGGTAGGAAGGAGCAAGGAGAGTGCTTTAAAGCTGATGGTAAGGAGTTTCTGTTTGATGCAGAGGTGGATGGCCAGAGGTTCTTGAGGAGGGGGGAAATATGGACTGAACTGTTTTTTAGAAAAATTATCTGGGCAGCAGAGTAAAGCATGGACTGGTGTGAGGAGAGAGAGGAGGTAAGGAGGTCATCAAGGAAGTAATATGATATCCCTTCTACACTGTAGACCACATCCTTCTCCTGGAAACATTATTCAATCTTGGGTTCACTGACTCTGACCTCTCCTGGTTCTATTCTTATCTCTCTGGCCATTTACTCTCAGTCTCCATCATGGGGTCCTCCTCTGCCTCCTACCCCTAACTCTGGGGGTCCCTCAAGGTTTAGTTCTGGGTCACCTTCTATTCTCCAACTACATCTACTTCCATGGAGAGCTCTTTCGCTCCCAAGTCTTCATTGGTCACCTTTATGCGGATGACACCCAAATCTACATCTCCAGGCCTGATCACTCTCCCTTTGTGCACTCTTGCATTTCCTCTAGCCTTCAAGACATTTCTTCTTGGATAGCCTCCCGTCACCTCAAGCTTAACATGTCCTAAACAGAACTCCTTATCTTCTCATCCAAACCCAGTTCTCCCTCTCACTTTTACATCACTGTAGAGAGCAACACAATCCTTCCTGTTTCAAAAGCCCATAACCTTGGCATTATCCTTGACTCGTCTCTCTCATTCAACTCACATATTCAATCCATCACTCAATCCTATCGATCCCATCTTCACAACATGGCTAATAACCACTCTTTTCTCTCCATCCAAACTGCTACCAATTTAATACAATCACTCATCCTATCCTGCCTGGATTACTGCATTAGCCTCCTTGCTGACCTCCAGCCTCCTGTCTCTCCCCACTCATTCATTCATTCAATCATATTTATTGAGCACTTACTGTGTGCAGAGCACTCCAGTCCATACTTCACTCTGCTGCCCAGATCATTTTTCTACATAAACATTCAGGACATGTGACCCCACTCCTCAAAATGTCCATCCACCTCCACATCAAAATAAACTTCTCATCACTGGCTTTAAAGCAGTCCATCACCTCCTACTCACCTCCCACTACAACCTAGCCCACACACTTGGGGTATGTAAAGCGCAGACCCCAAATCCAGGATCCCACCATCAGCACTAGGATTTTCTGATGCTAGCTCCTTTAAGGAACCGACCAACTCTATGTAATAATAATAATAATAATAATAGCATTTATTAAGCTCTTACTATGTGCAAAGCACTGTTCTAAGCACTGGGGAGGTTACAAAGTGATCAGGTTGTCCCATGGAGGGCTCACAGTCTTAATCCCCATTTTACAGATGAGGTAACTGAGGCACAGAGGAGTTAAGTGACTTGCCCAAAGTCACACAGCTGACAACTGGTGGAGACGGGATTTAAACCCATGAACTCTGACTCCAAAGCCAGGGCTCTTTCCACTGAGTCACTCTGATTCTCCCCAAGCCCTTAATACAGTGATCTGCACACAGTACGTACCCAATAAATACCATCGATTAATTGATTGATTGATTATAGGATTGATTCAGGATGCCCTCCAGGACTATTGACCACCCCTCACATGCCACACTGAAAGACAGGTGATGCGCTGATCGACTTTATGGAATGTTTTCTAGAGCATTGCGTACCTCCCTGACTCTGGGCTGGGATGGGGAGAAAGGATAGTTTGGATGTTTAAAAGTGAGATTTTTATGTGTCTGCCTGTTCCTATGTTGTAAGATCCAGAGTGCCTTCAATTTATACATTTTGCACATTTCCAAGCACCCAATGCCATCCTATATATAAAGGAAGTGCTCAGCAAGTACCATTAATAATAACAATTACCTCTCGTAAAATCTCAACTCTTCCATGAAGCCATCACTGATTAATATCCAACACCCCAAGTCTCATCAGCCCAACAGCCACCTTTAGCATCTATGTTCTTATACCCATTCTCAGCACTTATCCTGATTTATTCTCATGATATTTCATCCTGGCT
Organism: Tachyglossus aculeatus; assembly: GCF_015852505.1. Lineage (NCBI taxonomy): Eukaryota > Metazoa > Chordata > Mammalia > Monotremata > Tachyglossidae > Tachyglossus > Tachyglossus aculeatus. The sequence goes on along the minus strand of NC_052076.1, from coordinate 64,178,555 downwards.
TATAAGACCTATCTGATGGTTGCTCTTCCTCCTGCTCTTACTATTTGTAAACACTTTTTGTCTACCCTTCTCTCCCATTAAATTATAAATTCCCTGTGGCTGGGGAATATATCTTTTGCTTCTGTTGTACTTTTCCAAGCACTTAATTCCTTTGCGCTCAGTAGATTCGGAATAAATGCCACTGATTGATTGATTATTATTATATGCAATTACATATAAATACATTATATATAATAATAATAACATCCATCCTGTCTAGGCAAACCCGCAAGGCCCACTTAGTTGAGAGAAGAGCTCGCTAGAATCCTTTCTCCTCACTTAAACTTTTAGATTGCGAACACCACTGCGGACTGTGTTTAATTCCCAACTGTGTGTTTTCCCCCAGTGCTTAGCATTTTGAGACTGCTTCATAATTACTACACCTATTATTACTACCATTTTGATCTTTGGTACCTAGAATTTCTCCAGACCAAGGGTCAGGCTGGCTTTTCAGAAACCCAGCCCAGTTCTCCAGTTGAAACCTCTCCAGATTGAAAGAGGACCTGGGCCAGACTCAGTGAGCTAGAGTGTTCGACTCCCTTAGGTGGTAAACTCCCAGAAGGCAGGGTCTCTGTCTGTGGAAATTAGTTTGAGCAGGGCTTGGAGCTCCACAAGTGCAATTAGGCTGTTCATAACTGCCGGATCACGGTGACTGTACATTGGAAAAAGAAACTGCTCTATTTAAAAGTTCAGAATGAATCATTATTTGTCAAGAGGCAGTCTGGTCCGTTGGAAAGAACCTGGAGCTGGGCATCTATAAATTCGAGTTCTTGTCCCAGCTCTGTCAAAGCTTTGCTGTGGGATCTTGGGCAAGACACTTAGCCACTCTGAACCTCAGTTTCTTCATCTGTAAAATGGGGCTAAAATATCTGCTCTCCCTACCTCTTAGATTGCAGGTGGGACAGGGTCTGGGTCCCTATTCCAGTGCTTAGCACGGTGCTTGGTGTCTCATAAGTGCTTGATAAATATTAAAGTAGAAATAATAATCTGGAGAGAAAGTTTTACCATTCTGTACTTGAGGCATGTGAGGATCTAAACGGTGTTTTAATAATAATGATAATAATATTGGTTAAAGGCTGATTATGTGATAACCACTGTATTTAGTGCTGTATTAGAGACATATAATCTGTCCCAGCCAGGGTCTTCAGTCTGAAATGGAAGGAGACTAGGCATCCCCATTTTACAGATGAGGAAACTCAGACCCAAAGAAGTTAAGTGACTTACCCAGGGTTCGACAATGAGCAAGTCGACTTATTGAGCACTTACTTTGTGCAGAGCATTGTTCCAAGCGCTTGCACGAGAATGACACAGTAATAAAACAGACACATTTCCTGCAAGTGGCTGTGTCAGAATTAGAACCCAAGTTCCCTGATTCCCCAGTCTGTGCTCTTCCCACTAGGCTGCATCTTAAGGGGGGAAAAATCATCGTCAGTATTTATTGGGCTCCTTCTGTATGTGCACACTGTACTAGACACTTGGGAGAAAAGACACTCCTAGCTGAGTTTACATCCCATTTCCCACCAAAATCCTCCCGCAATCATGCAAACCCAAAGACTTGTTTCCAGGACCCCAACTTAAATCTGTGGGAGGAACTGCCACTGCATTTATTATTCATTTTATTAATGATGTGTACATATCTATAATTCTATTTATTTTGATGGTACTGACACCTGTCTACTTGTTCTGTTTTGCTGTCTGTCTCCCCCTTCTAGACTGTGAGCCTGTTGCTGGGTAGGGACTGTCTCTATATGTTGCCGAATTGTACTTTCCAAGCGCTTAGTACAGTGCTCTGCACACAGTAAGCGCTCAATAAATACAATTGAATGAATGAATTAACCAACAATCTTGAAATCTAGCCCTGCCCCATTTCGTTCAGGGACATCTATTACCGCAGTGCTTAATGGCAGAAGTGACTTTCCAATAGGTACCTTCTTTTTGTATAATCAGCTTGTTACCACATTAATGAGCCATTTATATTCTGAATTGTATGCTTTGAAAAAAAAAAGAGAGCCACTCTACCTTTTACCCACATTTTTTCTCCATCTGAACCCAAACGGTGAGTTTTTGTCAGTGATTAGTGGCTGCTAAAACCATTCCGGTTTACTGCAACAGAGGTGTCGGATGTGTCAAACCACTGCATTAATCAAGGGAAAATAGGCAGCAGCATCACTGACAGGCTGCAGAACTCAATGCTAATAAGTCATTAATTGATGCTTCGCAGTAAGCAAGCACATTTGTTAGAGAGAACTGTGATTATTAGCTTTACAGCACATATGGTATGTAAAATCACCTGCTGTTCCGAGCCCGGCAGAGCACAAAAGGCACAGCGAGGGATGGATGCTTCCGTGTGGCTAGGAATTCCCTCGTCACTGGCCACTTCCCTCTGAGAGCTCAACACTTCTCCTCCCAGGGGGAGAACTGAACGGGCAACAGGAGGTTGTCTTTCGCTTTTAAAGTCTGGGATGTTGGCGGAGGGTGAAGAGAATAGTTTGAAGGTGCAGGGAGAAGGGGTACGGAGCTCTATAGAGGGCCTCAACCGGTCAGCGTGTCAAGAGGGGGACCCTTTCATTCATTCCTTTGATCATATTTGTTGAGGGCTTACTGTGTGCAGAACACTGTACTAAGCGCTTGGAACAGAACAATATAACAATAAACAGACACATTCTCTGCCCACGTTGAGCTTGCAGTCTAGAGGGGAACTTTGGTAGCATGCAAAAAGTCCGAGGCCAAGCTCTGAGAGCACTTAGAACAGGGCTTGGCACATAATAAGCGCTTAACAAATTCCATCATCATCACTTTGGCTGTAGCGTGCCCTTCTATACTGTAAGATGGGTGTGCGCAAGGAATGTGTTTATCAGCTCTGTTAAGTTGTAATAAGAGGAATTGTGGCATTTGTTAAATGCTTCCAATGTGCCAGCCACTGTACTAAGCCCTGGCGAAAAATACAAACAGATTGGGTTGGACACAGTACCTGTCCCACCTGTGAGCCCACTGTTGGGTAGGGACTGTCTCTATATGTTGCCAATTTGTACTTCCCAAGCGCTTAGTTCAGTGCTCTGCACATAGTAAGCGCTCAATAAATACGATTGATGATGATGATGATGGGGTTTACCGTCTCAATCTCCATTCTACAGTTAAGATACCTGAGGCACAGAGAAGTGAAATGACTTGCCCAAGGTCACACAGCAGACAAGTGGCAGAGCCGGAATTAGAACCCATGACCTTGTGACTCCCAGGACTCCATCCATTACTCCATGCTGCTTTTCTAATCAACCCCTGCTCATTCATTCATTCATTCAATCATATTTATTGAGTGCTTACTGTGCGCAGAGCACTATACTAAGCGCTTGGGAAGTACAAGTCGGCGACATATAGAGACAGTCCCTACCCAATAACGGGGCTCACAGTCTAGAAGGGGGAGACAGACAACAAAACAAAATATGTGTACAGGTGTTAAGTTGTCAGAATAAATAGAATTAAAGCTAAATGCACATCATGAACTAAATAAATAGAATAGTAAATACGTACGAGTAAAATAAATAGAGTAATAAATCTGTACAAACATATATACAGGTACTGTGGGGAGGGGAAGGAGGTAAGGCTGGAGGGATGGGGAGGAGGAGAGGAAAAAAGGGGGCTCAGTCTGGGAAGGCCTCCTGGAGGAGGTGAGCTCTCAGTAGGGCTTTGAAGGGAGGAAGAGAGCTAGCTTGGCGGATGGGCAGAGGGAGGGCATTCCAGGACAGGAGGAGGATGTGGGCCGGGGGTCGACGACAGGACAGGCGAGAACAACAGCCCCTCTTCTCTCCGGTGCCTCCCAAGTATATGTTCAACCACCCAATTACATTAAATGCCCTCTGACTCACTGTTCGGTTATTCTTCCTGAAGGTAAAGTCCTGCAGCTTTATCAGGGCTGCTTTCATGGGCACAGACCATTTCCCTGCTAACTACACGGAGTAGTGGATAGGTCACGAGCCTGGGAATCCAAAGGTCATGGGTTCTAATCCTGACTCCGCCACCTGCCTGCTGTGTGACCTTGGGCAAGTCACTTCACTTCTCTGGGCCTCAGTTACCTCCTCTGTAAAATGGGGATTGAAACTGTGAGCCCCATGAAGGACAGGGACTATGTCCAACTCAATTTGCTTGTTTCCACCCCAGCGCTTAGTGGAAAGAGCACGGGGCTGGAAATCAGAGGGCGTGGGTTCTAATCCTGCCTCCACCATATGTCTGCTATGTGACCTTGAGCACGTCACTTAACTTCTCTGTGCCTCAGTTACTTCATCTGTAAAATGGGGATTAATACTGTGAGCCCCATGTCAGACAGGGACTGTGTCCGACCTGATAACCTTGTATTTACCCCAGCACTTAAAACGGTGCTTGACAGATAGTAAACGCTTAACAAATCCCACAATTATTTTGAGCACATCACTTAACTTCTCTGTGCCTCAGTTACTTCATCTGTAAAATGGGGATTAATACTGTGAGCCCCATGTCAGTCAGGGACTGTGTCCGACCTGATAACCTTGTATTTACCCCAGCACTTAAAATGGTGCTTGACAGATAGTAAATGCTTAACAAATCCTACAATTATTATTTTCCTTGACACATAAGTGCTTAACAAATACTATCAATATTATTACTATTATTATCATTTACCCTGTCAGGGAGCAAGAGCTGTTCCCGTGGGACCCGATGCATTAGAGAGACCCAATCACAGTCCCCCTGAGCCAGCGAGCATTGATTTGTCTCCTTCTTCCCATTCCCCCCAGGTTTGGTGGTGTCCAGTGCAGAGATCTCTATTAATCTCAGATGTAACTGGTGAGGATTCCCAGGCCCAGATGCTTTGTAATAACTCGATTATGCGGGGCCATTTGGAATCAGCGTCCTCTCCAATCCGTCATAACCCTGTTCTGTCAGCATGAAACGGTTCTTGGCAGACGTCCCCTCCGGCACCTTCTCCCTCCACCCTCCTCTCCGCTAAACCTGACTTCCAGATGGGAGTTCTAGACAAATTCCCAGGGGTTCGTACAAGGGATGGGGAAAACTGGTGGGCGGGAGGGGCATGGCTGGATTTACGTACCTCAGAGGAGAAACAGGAAACAGACATTTGGAATGCCTCTCAGATTCTCTCAGATTCTCAGAATATCGAGAAGCAGTGTGGTTTATTGGATAAAGTACCGGCCTGGGGGTCAGCAGGATCTGGGTTCTAATCCCAGCATCGCCGCTTGTCTGCTATGCAACCTTGGACAAGTCACTTCATTTCTCTGAGTACCAGTTACTTCATCTGTTAAACGGGGATTAAGAGTGTGAGACTCATGTGGGACGTGGACTGTGTCCAACCTGATTAGCTCGTATCTACCCCACGCTTAGTACAGTGCCTGGCACATACCATAAGTGCTTAGCAAATACTATTAAAAAAAAATGTCTGAGCTGATGGATACCCCACCTAGGCTGGGATATTCTGCAGCCAGGGCAATCTAGAAGAGAAGCTGCATGGTTCAATGGAAAGAGCCCAGGCGTGTGAGTCACAGGTCATGGGTTCTAATCCCAGCTCTGCCACATGTCTGCTGTGTGGCCTTGGGCAAGCCACTTCACTTCTCTGAGCCTCAGTTCCCTCATCTGTAAAATGGGGTTGAAGACTGGGAGCCCCACATGGGACAACCTGATCACCGTGTATCCCCCGCAGTGCTTAGAACAGTGCTTCACACATAGCAAACGCTTAACAAATGCCATTATTATTATCATCATTATTATCTCAGTGGGGTTTATGCCTGGAGAGGAGAAAGGGGTTCTTGGTTGATTGTAATTACAGGGCCCAGGTGACTTTTCTAGGATTACTGGAGTACTGGTAGTACTGGTAGTACTCCAGTACTTAGTACAGTGCTAAGCGCTTAGTACAGTGCTCTGTACACAGTAAGCGCTCAATAAATACGATTGATGATGATGATGGTAGGAGCTAATGAGGTTGGAAGAAGGTCTTGACTCCACAGATCAAAATGACCATCAGTGGTTCATATTTTTAGAGCAACTGTGGGTTGTCTTTTGAGTAATGTAGCTAGTGGTGCCTAGAAGGAGTAGAAAGAGTTAAGAAATAGTGCAGTTCCTGCTAGTTAACAGTGACCTTGTTACCTATGGGCTGGACATCTTATTGGCTAATGTACAAATAAGAGATCCTAAATTTTGGGTTTTAACATGGCACGAACCAGTGAATCTGAATTTCCCTAGTAGGGACTTCTGCTTATTCACCAGCTCTAAGTGTGTTCGGACTCACTGATTATTTCTTTTTCTACCGAGAGATTAAATCAAACTGTTCTTGGATTGGGAGCCTTTAGGGGACAAGGGATCATGTCTAATTCTCACTCAAGTATTCTTTTCCCAGTTGTCCCACAGGGGGCTCACAGTCTTCATCCCCATTTTACAGTTGAGGTAACTGAGGCACAGAGAAGTTAAGTGACTTGCCCAAAGTCACACAGCTGACAGTTGGCAAAGCCGGGATTTGAACCCAGGACCTCTGACTCCAAAGCCCGTGCTCTTTCCACTGAGCCACGCTGTGTCCATCCCTTTTAACATGTATTTAGCCCAGTGCTTGACACACAGTAAGCACTTAACAAGTACCATAATTATTATTGTTACAGCAGACAAGTGATGGAGCTGGGATTAGAACCCAGGCCCTTCTCACTCCCAGTTCCACGCTGTATCCTCTAGACCATGTAGCCTCTTCTGCACTGGCACACTACTACTCTCTTTCTAATAGCAATAATAATAAGAATGGTATTAAGTGCTACTGCTATGTGCCAGACACTGTACTAAACGCTGGGTGAACAGGAGCAAATCAAGTTGGCACAGTTCCTGTCCCATGTGGGGCTCACAGTGTCAATCCCCATTTTACAGATGAGGTAACTGAGGTACAGAGAAGAGAAGTGATCTTTCCAGGATCACAGCAGACAAGGGGCAGAACCGGGATAAGAACCTATGAACTTCTAACTCAAAGCCCCTGCTCTATCAACTACACGTTGCCACTTTCTGAGTCCTCGTGGTGAATTCCTCCACCAAAGTCTATTTCTCCCTGCTGATTATCTCCTCCTCCACCTAGAAGACTTTCCTTTGGCCTGTGTCCTTTCCCTGAAAAAGGAGCCCACTCCCAGTTTGGAAAAGCTTATTGGAAATCTAGAGGGAGTTCTATTTTCAGAGGGAAGTGGTGAAGGAGAAGGAAGGTTACCTTACCTGCCGAACCACCCTCCTAATTGACTGAATCTCGTGATGTTCATTAAGCCTGCCTCCAGCTTCCCTTCTGATTAAATAATAAACCTCATTGTGTTGGGTAATTACATCAATGGCGCATCCAGAATCCTCTGACAGAGCCCTGCTTGCAGAAACCCACTACATTCATTACGAGAAACATTTGTTCTCTTTACTGTGCGCTATGATGTGTGTGATGTTCCCCGGTGCTTGTCTGTTCAATGTTCAAAAGCAATTATTACCATTTAACATCCATTTTAATTATAATAGGTTGCTTTTCTTTTAATAGAATAATCAGAAGCAGCATGGCCCAGTGGAAAGAGCACAGGCCAGGGAGACAGAAGGATTTGGATTCTAGTCCCAGCTCCGCCACTTGTCTGCTTTGGGACCTTGGGAAAATTACTTAAGTTCTCCATGCCTCAGTTCCCTCATCTACAAAATGGGAATTAAGGCTGTGAGGTTTACGTGGGACAGGGACTGTGACCAACTCGAATATCTAGTATCTATCCCAATGCTTAGAACGATGCCTGGCACATAATAAGTGCTTAACAAAACTATGTCTGACCTAATTAACTTGTACCCACCCCCAGTACTATGGTTGACACATAGTAAGAGCTTTACAAATGCCATTAAAAAAAATACCATCATTATTTAAGAGCATAGGCCTAGAAGTTAGAAGGACCTGGGTTCTAATCCCAGCTCTGCCACTTGTCTGCTGTGTGACCTTGGGCAAGTCACTCAGCTTCTTTGTGCCTCTGATCTCATCTGTAAAATGGGGATTAAGACTGAGCCCCATGTGGGACATGGATTGTGTCCAACCTGATTAGCTACCCCAGCATTTAGTACACTGCCTGGCACATAGTAAAAATTTAACAAGTACCATAAAAAAGAGAGAGGAGATGAAAGCTCTTTGTGGGCAGGGATTTTGTCTGCTTATTGTTGTATTGTATGTTACCAAATGCTTAGTACATTGCTCTACACACAGTAAGTTCTCAATAAATAATAATAATCATAATGATGCCATTTAAGTGTTTACTATATGTTGTACGTTCCCAAATGCTTAGTACAGTGCTCTACACACAGTAAGTGCTCAATAAATAATAATAATAATAATAATGATGGCATTTGTTAAGTGCTTACTATGTGCCAAGCACTGTTCTAAGCACTGGGGGAATATAAGGTGATCAGGTTGTCCCACAAGGGCTCACAGTCTTGGTCCCAGTTTTACAGATGAGGTAACTGAGGCTCAGAGAAGTTAAGTGACTTGCCCAAGGTCACACAGCAGACATATGGCAGAGCCAGGATTAGAACCCATGACCCCTGACTCCCAAGCCCGGACTCTTTTCACTGAGCCACGTGATGAACCATCAGTACTACTTGGGAAAGTACAGCAGTGAAAGGCAAAATTCCTGCTCTCAGGAGCATCCACTCCGCTAGGGGAAAGTGATGAATGATCTAGCTCTGCCAATTACTTGCTGTGTGACCTTGGGCAAGTCACTTAACTTCTCTGTGCCTCAGCTACCTCATCTGTAAAATAGGGATTAAATCCTCCTCCCTCCAATTTAAAGTGTGAGCACCATGTGGGACAGGGACTGTATCCAACCTGATGGACTTGTATCTACCCTACGGTTTAGGAGAGTGCCTGTCACATAATAAGAGCTTAATACATGCCATAAAGAAACGCTGACTGGACTGTGTTCACAAAGCTCCCTGATCCTTCTCTCCCTCCTAGCTGCTGCTGCCTATCAAACGCATTCCCCACTTCCCATTTGCTAGTCAGTATTACTGACCCGACAAGTTCAAGCTGCAATTTTCCCCCAGCAGAAGGAGAAATGTGAAGAGATTAAAGGAGAAAAGGGAGAGGAGCCGGCCGAGGGAAGCAAAAGACGATTAAGCACTCCACTCCTTCGTTAAGACGATTCACAGCAACTCAACTACAATTTGTGTCCCCCCACTCCTTCCCCATTCTGCTCTGTCTCTATCAGACCACCCGCCAGCATCCACTCTGTGCAAACATCACCCTTCAGCCTAAAAGTCTGAAGCAGCATGGCTCAGTGGAAAGAGCCCGGGCTTGGGAGTCAGAGATCATGGGTTCTAATTCCGGCTCCGCCGCTTGTCAGCTGTGTGACTTTGGGCAAGTCACTTAACTTCTCTGTGCCTCAGTTAACCTCACCTGGAAAATGGGGATTAAGACTGTGAGCCCCACGTGGGACAACCTCATCACCTTTTATCCACCCCAGTACTTAGAACTGTGCTTCGCACATAGTAAGCGCTTCACAAATGCCATTATTATCATTATGGTATTTGTTAAGTGCTTACTATATGCAAAGCACTGTTCTAAGTGCTGGGGAGGTTACAAGGTTATCATTTCTGTCTCCTTTATTGGACTTGCTATAATCGGCGGGAGTTTCCTGATGGACTCCTTTGGAGAATGCTAGAGACCAAATTGCTTTGAGCCAGCACAGGACTACTACTTATCACAGTGCGGTGGGTCACGTCCTCCACTGCTTAATCAATCAATCAATCAATCGTATTTATTGAGCACTTACTGTGTGCAGAGCACTGTACTAAGCGCTTGGGAAGTACAAGCTGGCAACATATAGAGACAGTCCCTACCCAACAGTGGGCTCACAGTCTAGAAGGGGAAGACAGAGAACAAAAACAAACATACTAACAAAATAAAATAGAATAGATAGGTATAAATAGAAAGCCAAGCTCTCCACCTGTCGGACTATTATTTGGAATTTAGAGTCCCACTCAGTCGCACCTGGACAAGGAGCACTGGGGAACTCTAAGGAATAGATCTAGGGCACAGAATGGGTTCACCAGCTGCCAAACCCCATTTTCCTGATGGAATTCTAACCACGTTCTCAGGGCTCAGAGAACCTCAGAAGAGAAGTTCCCCACCCACAGAGCTCAAAATGGTCCTTGAAGGAAGAACAAATATACCTGTTGCAATGTTAGGCAGATAAAGTAAGAAAGACAGCTTCTCCCTCTAGACTGGAAACTCGTTGCAGACAGGGAGTGTGTCTCAGCTCATCGTGGGCAGGAATGTGTCAGTTATAGTGTTGTACTGTACTCTCCCAAGTGCTCAGTACAATGCTCTGCATACAGTTAAAGTTCAGTAAATGCGATTCATTGATTGTTATATGGTTATATAGTACTCTCCCAAGTGCTCGGTACAATGCTCTGCACACAGTTACAGCTCAATAAATGTGATTCATTGATTGTTATATTGTTACATCGTACTGTTCCAAGTGCTTAGAACAATAATCTGCACATAGTAAGGACTCAGTAAATAAGATTGATTGATTGACTGATCCTGGCTCTGCTGGTTCTAACTCTCTGCCCACCTTCCTCTTCTGAGAATCCTTCCAGGAATTGGTTTTGGAGCCTCATTTCCCACATAATTCTGTGCTCAGTCATTCCCTTTCCTACCAGAATCCATGTCACACCAGTCGAAGAAGAAAAACAGAATAAAAGACAGGAACAGAACTTACTGAGTACCTACCCTACTGTGCCAAGAAGGATTCCTGCTTTCAAGTCACTTTAAATTCAATGAGGAAGAAAGAATAGTAAGAATTGTGGTATTCGTTAAGTACTTCCTATGTGTCGAGTGCTGCACTAAACACTAGGGTAGATGCACACATGGGACACTCAGCCTCAGTAGGAAGGAGAAAAAGTATTTGAATCACCATTTTGCAGATGAGGGCAGTGAGGTACAGAGAAGTGAAGGTACTTGCCCAAGGTCACACAGCAGGTGAATGGCGGAGCTGGGATTAGAACCTAGGTTCTCTGATTCCCAGACCAGGGCTCATTCCACTAGGTCATGATGCTTCAGAAAGAAAATGGGAATGATGAAACTACAACAGTGGAAAGAATATAAAAGTAGATGTAAATATTAAACCCAGTACCAAAATAAATTAATACCAAAGTTATTAGTAGATAGGAGCCCTGAAGAGACTGAGACCGGGGTATAATTGGGAAGGGATTAATCATGATTGACTGATTGATTGGCAGATTTCCATGATGGGTTGGTACTTTTGGCATTTCTATCCATTAATTAGGAAAAATCATTTTTCAATAGTTTTTGTTAAGGGCTTACTCTAGGGCAAGCACTGTACTAAGTGCTGGAGTAGATACACAGTGCTAGCACTTAGAACAGTGCTTCACACATAGTAAGCACTTAACAAATGCCATCATTATACCAGGAGAGAAGAAGCAGCATGGCTTAGTGGAAAGACCATGGGCTTGGGAGTCAGAGGATGTGGGCTCTAATCCCAGCTCCGCCACTTGTCTGCTGTGTGACTTTGGGCAAGCTACTTAGCTTCTTTGTGACTCAGTTACCTCATCTGTAAAATGGGGATTAAGACTGTGAGCCCCACATGGGACAACCTGATAACCTTGTACCTACCCTAGTGTTTTGAACAGTGTTTGGCACATAGTAAGCACTTAAAAAATACCATTATAATTATTATTATTATTACAATACAAGGCAAATGAGCTGAACATAGTTGTTCCACATTGGATTTTTTGTCTTAATCCCGGATTCTCTGACTCTCAAACTCGTGCTTGGCACATAGTAAGCACTAAACAAATACCATCATCATTATTATCATTATGCCCTATCCACTAGGCTGCATTGGTTCCAATTAGATTAAAGGGAGCCAACTGGTGGAAAACCTAAAAGCCAAGAGTCAGAAAACCACTGGTCAGAAAGCATAAGGAGAGAAACTAAATTGAACCCCCAAAACTGATCATTAATGTAGGTTTATCTGGTCTTTGGGTACTGGTTTAGTATTAGTGAAATGGTAAAAAGTTCAGAGCTGGGAGTCAGGAGACCAGGGTTCCCATACTACTTCTGTCACTGGCTGGCAATGTGACTTCTGGTGAGTCACTTACTCTCTCTAGGCCACAGTTTTCTCATCTATAAAATGGGGATAATAATACGTGGCTCTACCTTACAGGGGTATTGTGATAATAAAAATGAGATAAGCAGCATAGACACAGTATAGCCAAGTGGAAAGAGCATGGGCCTGGGGAGTCAGAGGACCTGCGCTGTAATCTCAGCCTGTTTGCTGTGTGACCTTGGGCAAGTCACTTGACCTCTCTGTACCTGAGTTTCCTCACCAGTGAAATAGGGATTAAATACCTCTTCTCCCTCCTACATTGTCACAGTGAAGGACTGTGTCCCACCTGATTGCATGATTGCCCTGAGGTAGATATAAATTAATTAATGATGGTATTTGTTAAGCGCTTACTACGTGCCAAGCACTGTTCTAAGCACTGGAGTAGATACAAGGTAATTAGGTTGTCCCACGTGGGGCTCACAGTCTTAATCCCCATTTTCCAGACGAGGTAACTGAGGCACAGAGAAGTTAAGTGACTTGTCGAAAGTCACACAGCTGATAGATTGCGGAGTCAGGATTAGAACCCATGACCTCTTTCCACTAAGCCACCTGCTTCTCTAATCAAGTTGGACACAGGCCCTGTCCCACCTGGGGTTCACACTCTTATCCCCATTTTTCAGATGAGGCAACTGAGGCCCAGAGAAGTGAAGTGACTTGTCCAAGGTCACACACCAGACATGTGGTGGAGGCGGAATTAGAACCCAGGTCCTTCTGACTCCCGACTCTCCCGAGTAGTACTGATGGCTCATCATCCCCTTCCACATCCTCTCTCTCTTTTTTATGGTATTTTTTAAGCTCTTCCTCTGTGCCAGGCACTGTACTAAGCATTGGGATAGCTAACCAGGTTGGACACAGTCTATATCCCACATGGGACTCAAAGTCTTAATCCCCATTTCATGGATGAGGTAACAGAGGCTCAGAGAAGTTAAGTGACTTGCCCAAGGTCACATAGCAACCAGTGGTGGAGCTGGGATTAGAACCCAGGTACTTCTGACTCCCAAGGCCATACTCTATCCAGTAGGCCACACCGCTTCCACATCTCAGTGAGCTGCTGCAACTTTGGTCTCAAAATGGGGTCCTGGATAATCCCTGCCCCTCCACTCACAGAGAGGTGGCATGGATGGATGAGCTCCTGTGGGAAGGCCCCTGAGCTCACAGGGAGAGAGGAAGGAGGGAACTAGGTAATTAGCCTCTTGTTCTCGTTAAGAGTGCACCTCTCCCCATGATTTCCTCTCTCATCCTTCTAGAAGCTTTTCCCACTAGCCTTTCTTTCTGGCACTCCAGAGGGAAGAACTCTTTCACAAGGGCACTAAAAACCTCCACTGACGTGAGAGAGGTCTTGGAGGGCAGAGGGGTGGGGAACTGAGAGAGGAAGTTGACAAGAAGCCATGTGCAGAAGGAGAGTGGGGGAACATGAGGATTTTCTAGGAGAAGATTAAATAATCCTACAAGACAAATGTCCCTGTAACCGGTTTAGGAGGCGGTTTTTTCCTGGAAAAAGTTATGGGGGAGAAGGAGGGATCTCTCCCAAGTGACAGCTTCTGCTTTTTTAAAAAAACAATCAAGTGTATGTGTGTGTGCTCAATAAATTATCATTCGTAACTCCAGAGAGGCAATTTGATCAGTGGAGTTTCAACCCTAATCAAATGGCAGAGAATGAAGCTGATGGAAGCTGATGTTGGAAATGGCTTGTAAGGGATCTTTAAAGGGCAATTCTCCCCTGGCTGGATCCCATTGCCATCCCATCCAGCAGTCCTCCTTCCATTCCTTAAAGCTCTTTGGGGGAAGCTTTAAGCTAACTTCAAGCTTTAAAACTAACCTGAGCTCCAGGAGGCTCTCCCCGATTATTTTCTCTTTCTCTGACTGAATCCTCACAACTGCCACTTCAGAACAGCTACACTGACTACACACTTGGGGACTCATAACCCCCTGTAGCCCCTCTCTACATTTCTTGCATCTTCTATTACTAAGTCATATACACAGCCACAGTTGCTTCCACCCACTATCTATAAATGCTTCAGTACCTGTCTCCCGCAGTAGGTTATAAATTCCCTGAAACTCTATTGCACTCTCTCAATCTATCAATCGGTGGTATTTGGGGGGCACTTACTGCATTCAGAGCATTGTTCTGAGCATTTAGGAGTGTATGATGGAGTTAGTCATATGATCCCTGCCCTCTAGAAGCCTAAAATCTACGTGGGAGAGACAGATGTTAAATTACGGGTAGGGGAAGAAACGAGGACGAAGATAAGAATAATTATGTATTTCTTGATATTATTATTGTTACAGTAGACAAGTGGCAGAGCGGGATTAGAACCCAGGTCCTTCTTACTCCCAGGTCCATGTTCTATCCACTAGATTATGTAACCTTTCCTGCACTCTTGCACTATTACTCCCTTTCTAATAATAATAATAATAATAATAATAATAATAATAATAATGGTATTAAGTCCTTACTATATGCCAGGCATTGTACTAAGTGCTGAGGTGGATACAAGCAAATTGGGTTGTACAAAGTCACTGTCCCATATGGGGCTCCCAGTCTCAATCCCCATTTTAAAGATGAGGGAACTGAGGCACAGAGAAGTGAAGTGACTTGCCCAAGGTCACACAGCCAACAAGTGGCAGAGACGGGATTAGAACCCATGACCTTCTGCTGTGGGAGTGGGGAAAGTGCCCGTACAGTGCTCTGCACACAGCAGGTACTCAATAAATAGTGTCAAATTAATTGAATGAATGGCTTCCTATCCACCAACAGTCAGAAAGGGGCTCATTCCTGGCATACAGTGAGCACTTAACAAATACTCTTATTACTATTATTACCATTGTTATTATTATTAAGTGAGGCCAAAATGGATTTGAGGGTTGGGCAAGCCTGTGTTGAGACACAAAACAGTCAGCGACTTGCCTCAGTGGCCCACCGGGTTGTTGGCAGAGTCTTCCTTCATTTTAACCTAGGGCTTCTTCTGCCCCGAGGGGAGCTCTTGTCCAATCATTCATTCATTCATTCAATCGTATTTACTGAGCGCTTACTGTACTAAGCGCTTGGGAAGCAGAAGTCAGGCGGAGAAGTAGCTTGGCTTACTGGTCAGAGCACAGGCCTGGGAGTCAGAAGGGTCTGGATTCTAATTCCAACTCCACCACTTGTCTGCTCTGTGACCTTGGGTGAGTCATTTCATTTCTCTGGGCCTCAGTGTCCTCATCTGTAAAATGGGGATAAAGAGTCTGAGCCCCATGTGGGACAGAGACTGTGTCAAACCTGATTAACTTGTTCCCCTCCTTCCCCTCCCCACAGCGTCTGCATATATGTTTGTACAAATTTATTACTCTATTTATTTTACTTGTACATATTTACTATTCTATTTACTTTGTTAATGATGTGCATCTAGCTTTACTTCTATTTATTCTGATGACTTGACACCTGTCCACATGTTTTGTTTTGTTGTCTGTCTCCCCCTTCTAGACTGTGAGCCCATTGTTGGGTAGGGACCATCTCTATATGTTGCCAACTTGTACTTCCCAAGTGCTTAGTACAGTGCTCTGCACACAGTAAGTGCTCAATAAATATGATTGAATGAATGAACTTGTATCTACCCCAAAGTTTAAAACAGTGTGTGGCACATAGTAAGTGCTTAACAAGTACCATAATTTTATTATTATTAGATGCCACTCTAGTTTCTCTCTCCCACAGCCAGGGTCTGGTTTCTCTGGGGGAGGCCACACAGAATTCAAAGCGATCATGTTCGGCCCACGATGACAAGGGACATTTGGGAGTCCAGTGGCTACCAATCAATCTATGCATCAGGCAGAAACTCCTCACCCTGGGCTTCAAGGCTCTCCATCACCTCGCCCCTCCTACCTCACCTGCCTTCTCTCCTTCTACAGCCCAGCCCGCACCCTCCGTTCCTCTGCCACTAATCTCCTCACCGTGCCTCGTTCTCGCCTGTCTCACCGTCGACCCCCGGCCCACATCATCCCCCTGGCCTGGAATGCCCTCCTTCCCCACATCCGCCAAGCTAGCTCTCTTCCTCCCTTCAAGGCCCTACTGAGAGCTCACCTCCTCCAGGAGGCCTTCCCAGACTGAGCCCCTTCCTTCCTCTCCCCCTCAACCCCCTCTCCTTCCCCCCGTCTTACCTCCTTCCCTTCCCCACAGCACCTGTATATATGTATATATGTTTGTACATATTTATTACTCTATGTATTTATTTATTTTACTTGTACATATCTATTCTATTTATTTTATTTTGTTAATATGTTTGGTTTTGTTCTCTGTCTCCCCCTTCTAATAATAATGATGGCATTTACTAAGTGCTTACTATGTGCAAAGCACTGTTCTAAGCGCTTCTAGACTGTGAGCCCACTGTTGGGCAGGGACTGTCTCTATATGTTGCCACCTTGTACTTCCCAAGCGCTTAGTACAGTGCTCTGCACACAGTAAGTACTCAATAAATACGACTGATTGATTGATTGATTGGGAGGCAGACATCAAGGAGAGTGGGACAGGCCGTGAGCCCAATGTATGGATGGGAAGGGGGTGTTTCTCCTCCGTTCTGAGCCTGACCTGCTGGGAAAGAGGGAAATAAAACCCCTCGTGCTCCAACTCCTCCCTGGGTAGCTCTTCACCAGCTAGCAGCCTGCTGTGAAGTCGAGCGGCAACCTCTGACTCACTACGTCTGAGGGCCATCCTTTTCCCAACCCCCACCTGCACGCCTGGAACCAGATGATTAGATTTTCTGGTTGAAGGCGGGGCTCCTTAGATGCCTGCTGATGGCTCTCCTTGGGCCCAGGCTAGGCCGGACTGGAGCCAATCAACGGCATCACGCCGATTGTCGGAGGAGGCTCACACACAGGTCAGAACTAATTTCCAGCAAGGCGCCTGCTCGTATGTGCCTAGGACCAACTACGAAGCCTGGGTCCCGACCGGGGATGCTGCTGTCCTTCCTTTTCTGCCCCTGCGGAGGCCCAAGATTCCACGTTAAGACAGAAAAAGAAAGAGGAGAAAACACCCTGAGAGCTGAGCATCCGCAGTGTCTCCAAACAAATTAGCCGGGCCAGTTGGATATACGTACACTGGCAGCACTTGTTTCCTCAGGCTCCGAGGACTGCAGAGAAAGGAAAAGAGACGGAAGACTTGATGTTAATCATCCCCTCATTAACAGGGGAGTAAAAAGGCAACTTCATCCCCCTCCAAGACATCAAGGTCTGTACCATGTGCAGCCTTGCTGCCTTGACGTTCGGATTCTGAAGTGCTGGTTTTCATCAAAGAGAGATCTCTCACAGGAAGGGTCCTCAGAGGCCTTCCTGTCCTTTGCCCCACTCCCTCACCCCTCTGTGTCAATCAGTCAATTGATCATAATTACCGAGTATTTATTATGTCTGCTAAGCACTTGGGAGAGCACAATATAACAACATAACAGACACCTTCTTTGACCAGAGTGAGCTTAACAGCCTAGAGGGGGAGGCAGACATTAATATAAATGAATAAATTACATAATAGGTAATAGGATAGGTACGAAAGTGCTGAGGAGCTGAGGGAGGGGTGAATAAAGGGAGCAAGTCAGGGTGACCCAGAAGGGATAAGGAGGAAAGGAAATAAGGGTTTAGTTATGGAAAGCCTCTTGGAGGAGATCTGCCTTCAATGAGGCTTTGAAGATGGGAAGAGTAATTGTCTGTCAGATTTGAAGAGGGAGGGTGTTCTGGCCAGAGGCAAGATGTAGCAGAGAGATCCGTGGTGAGATATGTGAAATAGAAGTACAGTAGGTAGGTTTGCATTAGAGGAGCGAAGTATGCGGGCTGGGTTGTAGTAGGAGGGTAGGAAGGTGAGGTAGGAGGGGGCAAGAGATATGTTGTGAATGTATCTATAAATTATATAGTATAAATAATTCATTTATATTGCTATCTCTTTCCTTCTATGGCTTGTAAGCTCACTGTGGGCAGGGAATGTCTACCAACTCTGTTGTATTGATCCTTCCCAAGCATGTAGCACTCTGCCCAAAGTAAGCGCTCAAAAAATACCATTGATTTGTTGAATGCAGAAACCTGGATGCCACCCAGAGAGAACTTTCCAACTCATAATAAACAGTGTCAAGAGCCCTGTCCCTCGTCACTTTTACTTATTAAATTCACTTTTGCATCCAAGCACCAATTTTCAGGGTGCTAGAGGTGACAGCTTCCACAACAAAAAGCATTAGGCTTCTCATTTCAGTAGCAGTAGCAGTAAAAATAATAATAATGATGACATTTGTTAAGTGCTTACTATGTGCAGAGCACTGTTCTAAGCGCTGGGGGGATACAAGATGATCAAGTTGACTCACGTGGGGCTCACAGTCTTAATCCTCATTTTACAGTTGAGGTAACTGAGGCTCAGAGAAGTTAAGTGACTTGCCCAAGATCACACAGCAGACATGTGGCGAGTCAGGATTCGAACCCATGACCTCTGACTGCAAAGAGTAGTAGTAGTAACAGTATTTATTAAGCATTTACTGCGTAGAGCACTGAACTACATGCTAGGAAAGAATATAGCAGTCGGAATTAGACACGGTCTCTGTCCCTTCAGGGGGCTCACAATCTAGTAACCAAAAAGGGCAGAGAGGATTGTGGATAGACAACCTGTGACCTTTGGACATTTGATATTCACCAAGCCCCCAACCCCACAGCACTTCTGTCCAGCGCTTAGAACAGTGCTTTGCACATAGTAAGCATTTAATAAATGTCATTATTATTATTACATATCTTTAAATTATATATTATAAATCACACATTTATTCATATTATCATCTGTCTCCCCCTCTAGACTTATTATGGGCAGGGAACGTACCTGCTAAGTCTGTTGTACTGTATCTTCCCAAGTGCTTAGTACTATACTCTGCACTAAGTGCTCAATAAATATGACTAATGGCTTGATTGATTGACACACAGGGAGAGAGGAAACAAATGCACTAAGGAAGAATAAAGATAAAATGAAGATATGTAGGGTACTGGGGATAGAGGTGCAGAATTCCAGGCTCATTGGGATAGAGACATTGGTAATAATAATAATAATAATGGTGTTTATTAAGCACTTACTATGTGCAAAGCACTGTTCTAAGCACTGGGGAGGTTACAAGGTGATCATGTTGTCCATGTGGGGCTCACAGTCTTAATCCTCATTTTACAGATGAGGGAACTGAGGCCCAGAGAAGTTAAGTGACTGGCCCAAAGTCACACAGCTGACAATTGGCGGAGCTGGGATTTGAACCCATGACCTCTGACTCCAAAGCCCGGGCTCTTTCCACTGAGCCATGCTGCTTCTCTGAGCTTGGTAGAGCTCAGATAAACCTCAAAAGCACCTAACTTTCTCTTTCACCAACATGGGTGATTCCCCCACACCTCCAGCTCTGTCTCTGCCTTTGCCTGGGGCTTGCTTCAGTTGATATTTCAGTTTTACCAAACTACCCATAGTGGCCCTCGCAAGCCAGAGGGGAGATAAAACCATCCATCTACCTGAGAATGACTGTCATGAGCAAGAGGGTTTTTTTGTTTTTTTTCTTTTTATGGTATTTGTTAAGTGCTTACTGTACTCTGGGCTACTGTACTAAGCACTGGGGTGGATACAAGCTAATCAGGTTGGACACAGCCCATGTCTCACGTGAGTCTCAGTCTTAATCCCCATTTTACAGATGAGGTAACTGAGGCAAGAGAAGTGAAGCAATGGCCCGCGGTCCATAGCAGACAAGTGGCAGAGTTAAGATTAGAACCCAGGTCCTTCTGACCCTCAGATTCATGCTTGATCCACTAGGCCATGCTGCTTCTCATCAGCAGAAGTTTAAAATGCTCACTGGATGGCTAACATATCCCACAGAACAGGCAGCTTCTTCCTCTTAATGTGACCTCCTTATTAAGGCTTTTTAAACTTTAGTAAGTTCACATCTCCAAGAAGTCTTCCCTGATTAAGCCCTCTTTCCCTGACCTCCTTTCCCTTCTGCATCATCTATGCACTTGGATCTGTACTTGGTATCCACCCTCACCTCAGCCCCACAGCACTTATGTCCATTTCCACTTAATTAATTTATATTAATGACTGTCTCCACCTCTAGACTGTAAGCTCATTGTGGACAGGGAACATGTCTACCAACTCTGTTGCACTATAGGCTCCAAGCCCTTAATGAAGTGTTCTGCACACAGTAAGGGCTCAATAAATACCATTTTTTCACTGATTGATTTTCCACTCTCCCTTAAGGCAGATAGAGCGAGATGGCAAAACTTCTTCAGTCTCTTTATCTGTGAGTCCTATCTGGGACAAGGGACTGTGGGCAAGCTGTTTATCATGAATCCACCCCACTGCTTAATACTGTGCTTGGCAGAGAGTAAACCCTTAAGAAATACTATGATTATTAGAATGATCATGCTACATCTGTCATTTAGTTCACCATTTTCAAGCTTCCCCTCATGTTTTAAAGTACTGTAGGTTCTATGTGATAAGAGGTGCATCTTTGGGGTTTATGGTCTCTGAAGTCAGAGGACCAACTGACAAGTGGAAGAGCCTGGATTTGAATCCAGGTCCTTCTGACTCCAGGCCTGCGTTCTATCCAGAGGGCCATGCTGTGCCCCTTCCTGCCCTGCTGGATCCAATAGAGGAAAATGAATAAATTCTGAGCCTTTATCATTGCCCGCCGAGAGACCAACTCCTCAGGAGCAATGGGAGATCACTTTCTCCATAGTTTCCAGGTATGGGAAAAAAGCACATTCATTCCAAGTCCCCAACAATATCTAAGATTTTCCAAAAAGGGAAGAAAACATCAATCGTTGATAATTACTGAGTGCTTACTGTAAGCAGAGCACTGAGATTTGCTGGAAATGATCCCTAGCCACAGGAGCTAGAATCTTTAAGATGTCTGCCAGCTAATCCCTAAAACCATATACTCTCTCCCTCCCCTTAAATGTCCCAACCCCTTCTGTCACTTCCACATTCAAACTCAAAAGTGGGTTCCCTTCAACAGCAAAATCTTAGCAGTGTGAGTCTGAAAGAGGCCACTGTCTCCAGACTAAGTGACTATTGAAATCCCACATGGGGCTCACAATCTAAGGGGGTGGGAAAACAGATATTGCACCCCCATTGTACAGATGAGGAAGCTGAAACCCCGAGAAGTTAAATGACTTGCCCAAGATCACACATCAGGCAAGTGGTGGAGCCAGGATTAGAGCTAATGCAGGGTGCTGGGCCAGGTGTCTCAGAATGGCCTTCACAGGTCTAATTTTTTGCTGCGTAGTAGCCCCTCCAACTAAAGTGAGAAGCAGCATGGCCTAGTGGAAAGAACATGGGCCTGGGAGTTGGGGACTTGGATGTCAATCCTGACTCTGCCACTTGCGTGCTGAGTGACCTTGGCTTCTCTGTGGCTCAGTTTCCTCACCTGGAAAAAGTGGGCATAAAAAACTTCTTCCCTCTCCCTCTTAGACTGTATGTCCCATGTGGGACAGGGATTGTGCCCAGTGTGGTTCCCTTGTATTTCACTCGGTGCTTAGTACACTGTTGGGCACATAGTGGTGTTCTGCACACAGTAAGTGCTTAATAAATGCCACTGATCTTTCCATAGAAAGAGCTCATCTGTACCTCATATGGAAAATGGGGATTGAGACTGTGAGCCCCACATGGGACAGATAATGTGTCCATTTCAATTTGCTTGTATCCACCCCAGCGCTTAGGACAGTGTCTGGCACATAATAAGTGCTTAACAAATACCTTTTTTTTTCCTCATGAAATACCATCACTATCCCTCCATCTGGCACAGCTCATAGCTCCATTCTCCCACTGTTCCACTGGGAAAGCCTGCAGACCCTGACTACAGTTGCCTGCTCTGACTGAAACTGTGCATAAATGCAGCGTCTGATTCCCAGCTCATCAGCCAAAGGGCTGCCAGCCAGAAACGCAGTTGGAGGGTAGTGAGAACTGCCGCCCCGTCGCCCTGCTGTCGGGACCCAGTTCCCACCGATCCCCCTTGATGGCCAGGAGCCAGTGGGAAGCCTCAGGGATTTATTCCCAGTTACCTTCATTCCCTTCCTCAAACAGCCCCAGACATTTTTTTTTAAACTGGTATTTGTTAAGCGCTTCCTATGTGCCTACTGCTGTTCGAAGCGCTGGGGTAGATACAAGCTAATCAGGGTGGACACAGTCCCTGTCCCACATAGGGCTTACACTCTTAATATCCATTTTGCAGATGAGGTAACTGAGGCACAGAGAAGCGAAGTGACTTGCCCTCAGGTCACATAGCATGCAAGTGGCGGAGCCGGGATCAGAACCCAGGTCCTTCTGACTCCCAGCCCATTCTCTATCCACTAAGCAACACTGCTTCTAAGCCACCTTTTTTCCTCTCTCTGCCACTGGCCACCCCACCATCAGGGGTAGCCCTTCCCACCTTGGGAAGTTGTATCCTTGGGTTGAACCTGGAATGGACGAAACTAAGGGATTTTTCTTAAAAAACAAAAGGAAGGGCACATAAAGAAACACATGTCCCTGTGGGACAACCTGATTACCTTGTATCACCCCCCCCCAGCGCTTAGAACAGTGCTTGGCACATAGTAAGCGCTTAACAAATGCCATCATCATCATTTAACATCTCTGTGCCTCAGTTAGCCCATCTGGAAAATGGGGATTGAGACAGTGAGCACCATGTGGGACAGGAACTGCGTCCAACCCGATTGTCTTGTATCTATCCCAATGCTTAGCATGATGGCCTGGCACATAGTAAACATTGAACAAATATCACAATTATGATTATTATTCCAAGGGCTAGGCTCAGACATCGAAAACTCTGCTCCTTCAGGATCTTTATTGCATCGTGTCTTCTCTCTCTCCACTTCCCTTTAGAGAGCGAGTTTATGTAATCCAAACCCATAGTGTAAGCCACGATGCAACCATTTTAGCAACTGTACATTAATGCCCGTGTGTACCCCTTAATAGCTCCAGTTTAGAGAAATGGAGTAAATCGATAGCTGTTTGCATCATTTTTATGACTCTGTAAGAGAGTCATGATTAATTTCACAAACTCGCACGGTACACTGAGGTATGGAGTTGAACCACCCACAGAATAAAAGATAATGTTACCATTTCAAGCAAATGAGAAGCTAGTATTATTTGCTTTCCTAACTACTGCCTTGTGCATTTTGGTGTTGATGGTGACATTTCCCAAGCAATTATAGAAACAGATTAGAGAAGTAATGTTTTTGTTTCAGCTTTAGCAGAAATCTGAGTGGGGGAGAGAGTGAAATGGCTGGATTTTAAAGGCCATGATTTTTGGAGTTGAGGCACAAAGCAACACGCAATAAAGCAACATTGCTTTCTAAGTAAGGAGCAGCATTATGCACAGCAATTTATCCAGCTCAAATTTTTCCCAACTTCAGCTGAGGGTGGGGGGAAGGAGAAGAAGCAAGGAGGAAAGGGAGAAACTGTCAATCCCATCTTTCCTATCCACTCATCAACACGGGCAATGGGCTATCACCCTCTGACCCTCCTCTCAGAGGAGACAGGACAAATGGAAAACCCCCAGTATGCTAAGTTCGCCAGAGACCACTCCTGTCTTGGCCTCACAGAGCTTCCAGACCTGGGTTCTAATCTCACCTCTATCATTTGTCTGCTGTGTGATTTTGTGTGACTTCTCTATGCCTCGATTTCTTCATCTGTAAAATGAGGATTCAATACCTGTACCCTCCTCCCCATGAGACTGTGAGTCTCATGTGGGACAAGAATTGTGTCCAGAAGGATTATCTTTTATCTTCCCCAGTGCTTATTATATAGTAAGGGCTAAACAGTTATTATTATTTTATCACTATTATCATTATTATTATTGCTGCTGCTGCTCCTAAATCACCAGAAGGACAAAGCATTCTCTCTTTTACGGGCAATTTTTGCTTCAAAACTCCTAAAGGACTTTCCTGTTCTTCTCTGGGGTAATTGACTGTAAGCTCATTGTGGGCAGGTAATGGTAATTATACAATATTATTATATACAATATACAATAATACAATGTACAATACAAATGTCATCATTATTAATGCAATATTGTTATATTGTACTCTCCTAAGTGTTAAGTACAGTGCTCTGAACACAGTAAGTGCTCAATAACTATGATTGATTGGTTGATTGAATTGATCCCATTGATCCTCCTGCCCCCAACTATCCCTCACAGGGTAAATACCACAAGTGCTTGTGGGATAAATCAATTAATCAATCAATAGTATTAATTGGGCACTTACTTTGTGCAGGGCTCTTGGAAAAGTACAGTAAAACAGACTTCGTAGACATGTTCCCTGCCCACAATGAACTTACAGTCTAAGTGAGGAGACAGATAGTAATATAAATGATGGATGTAATAATAATAATAATGATAATGATATTTGTTAAGCACTTACTAGTGCCAAACACTGTTCTAAATTCTGGGGTAGATACAAGGTAATCAGTTTGTCCCACGTGGGGCTCACAGTCTTAATCCCATTTTAAAGATAGGGTAACTGAGGTACAGAGAAGTAAAGTGGCTTGCCCAAGGTCACTCAGCAGAGGATTGGCAGATCTGGAATTAGAACCTATGTCCTCTGACCCCCAAGCCCGTGCTCTTTCCACTAAGTCACGCTGCTTTAGGGTGGGATGACTATCAAGTGCTTCAAGGGATCCAATGCAGAGGTGATGCAGAAGGAAGTAGGGTACACTCAAGCTAGACAGACTACAAGAAATTCCCAGTTGACCAACCGAATATTACAGTGTACCAAATGAGTTCTCAGTGCTTTTACATTTCAATAATTAGGGGATTTGTATGGAAAACCAACTCAGAGAGGGCATATAGTCCACTGTGTATATATGAACACTTAATTACTGCCAGCAGTGAAAATCTGTTGCCATTTAACTGGTCAGAGCAGCTTATTAAAAAAAAAAGTTCAATAGAAGCTTTTTTTTCCCCTTTGTATTTATACTACTCTGAAATTTGTTTTACGAAATCAGTTCAGGGTTATACAGTTGTTTAATTGCTCATCTCCTATAGAGTAAACTTTTTCTACCCAAGTAATCATTCTTTTCGGGAACATGTTGTGTTTAAATATGCTACAGTCAGTATGTCTTCTGCAAATGAAATGTAGTTGATGTATGCCTAATTGCCTAGCTTTGTAGCTGGTAAACATCATACATATGTTATCCTGAAACTCTCCTGGGACGCTGTTATACTGACAATGTGTCATCTCGACGTCTTATCTTGACATGTACGCTTCTAAGTACAGAAGGGAGGAGCTGTGTTCCCACAAATAGCATTAGCCTACATTCTGATCTTCCCTCCTATGGGCAGAAATCTGTTCCTGTTTCATTTGAGTTTCCAGCCTCTGTCACTCGGTTCCAAATCTGTGACCTAAAGGTGGTTCATTTTGCCTGTGGAAAGTCAGAACAACTTGGCTCTTAACTTCACGGAGTCATCCTTTGGAAAGGAGGATCCCTGTTTTACCAGTAAAAATTGAGATTTCACTGTCTCACAATAGCACTGACCAGCATGCCTTTCTCTCCCAAGAGACCCTATTAGCAAAGTAAATGAAATTGGCATAGCTGGATTCATTCATTTTCTTTTTCTTTTTACTAAAAATACACATAAGAGGAGAGCTTATAGGAACTGGAAGTAATCTTCCACTAGAGCTGTGAGTCGGGTCTTTACTGGGGCCGGGGGGCGGTTGTCAATTTGGGGCCACACAGGTGCCAAGGGATATGCGGAACTTGGAGAGAGTCCAGAGAAATGCAGCAAAAACAATTACAGACTGGGAAATAACCTTATTTCTTGAAAACTAAAGGAACGGGATTCGAATTACCTGAGGGAAGAAGCCAGAGGAGGGGGTGTAACTATGGACTTTGAGTTTTTGAAGAGCTTTAATTTGAGCAGGACTGGCTTCAGTCGGTAAGCAAGGTAAGCGGTAAGAGGTAAGCAAGATGTGGCATTGAGGGCATAATGCCTTCAATCCTTCCAAGATGGCCATTGCCCGGGACATTCAAGATGGCACCTGAGACCACCCCGCTTACCAAAATGACCTCTGCTTATGGGCAGTCAACACAGCACCCTCTCCTTCGGCACATTTGTGAAAGCCAATTTACTGATTTTATTTTACATAGAAATTCTCTTTCCTCACCCTCAGAAGCAAGAGATTCATTTTTAAAGCCTTGACTTCATTTAAGTGTGTGGAAGCATTTCTCTCCCTCCATCCCTCTCCCCTTCTACTTCCACAGATTCATTCATTCAATAGTATTTCATTCAATAGCATTTACTGAGTGCTGACTGTGTGCAGAGCACTGTACTAAGTGCTCAGGGAACCACTCGATTTGGGGAGGACTGGAACTTCTCTTCCTCCAGGGTTAGGTTGACAGAAGAGGTGTTACACTGGTCCAAGGTGGAAAATTGGGGGGCAACATTCAAGCACTTAGTACAGTGCTCTGCACACAGTAAATGCTCAATAAATACGACTGAATGAATCAGTCGCATTTATTGAGCACTTGCTATGTGCAGAGAGCACTGTACTAAGCCCTTGGAAGACTGCAATACAACAGATTCTGTAGTCACATTCCCTGTCCACAACGAGTTTACGATTTAGAGCCAAAATCAGGTATTGTCTGCCCCACCTGGGGGTCCGCAAAGAGCACTGGGTAGCAGATAAGCCATGTAGAGTGCTGAGATCACCCTGTGCTTTGGGATGAGACTAATAATAACAAAAATGATTACGACATTTGTGAAGTGCTATGTGCCAGGCACTGTGCTAAGTGCTAGAGTGGATACAAGCAAATTTGGTTGGGCACAGACCCTGTTCCACGCAGTTTCAATCTCCATTTTATGGTTGAGGTTACTGAGGCACAGGGAAGTGACTTGTCCCAGGTCACAGAGCAGACAAATGGCAGAGCTGGGATTAAAACCTATGACATTCTGGCTCTCAGGTCCTTGCTCTTGTCACTATGCCAGCTGAATGGGGATGGTCAGGGGAGAACGGCAAAGGTAAAGGTCAAAGGGAAAACCAGGGAAAGACGTCACCAGAGGCAGGAGGCACTGCTTCAGGAAGACCCCAGAGGGCTCAAGCTTGAGTTCCATAGCTCCGTGTCCTAAGACAAGCAGATGGTTTCCTCTGCCATCCAGGTTTTCCTCTCTTTATTCACCTCTCCCTCAGCCCCTTCTCTACAGACTCATAATTGCTTTATTTATATTAATCAATCAATCAATCGTATTTATTGAGCGCTTACTGCGTGCAGAGCACTGTACTAAGCGCTTGGGAAGTACAAGTTGGCAACATATAGAGACCGTCCCTACCCAATAGTGGGCTCACAGTCTAGAAGGCGGAGACAGAGAACAAAACAAAACATATTAACAAAATAAAATAAATAGAATAGATATGTACAAGTAAAATAGAGTAATAAATATGTACAAACATATATACATTATATACAGGTGCTGTGGGGAAGGGAAGGAGGTAAGGCGGGAGGGATGGAGAGGGAGAGGAGGGGGAGAGGAAGGAGGGGGCTCTCCTCGCCTAGACTGTACGCTCCTTGTGGGCAGGAAACACTTCTACCAACTCTTGTGTGTCGTACTCTCCCAAGAGCTTAGTACAATGCTCTGCACATGGTAAGCGCTCAGTAAATATGATCGATTGATGGATTGATTGAGCGAAGCTAGGGGTTGGGGGTGGCCACTGAATCTGAGAAGTGCTATTTCACCATTCAAGTGCTATTTAACACAATTTGTCAATGTCAGCCGGGACACCATTGTCATTCATTCATTCAATTGGATTTATTGAGTACTTACTATGTGCAGAGTACACTATGTTCAGAGTACACTATGAAAATAAACAGACACATTCCTCTCCCACAACAAGCTCCTATGTGTTTGTGATGTGACATATCCTGTGTCACATGAACTCCCACTTCCGGGACCCCAGACATCTGAAACTAATCCTGAATTTGAGGGGTGGTGCAAAGTTATTCTCTGCCTAGTGAGAGGTGGAAAGAAGGTATAGAACAACAGCAGGAGGGATTGAGGTTAGACTCCAGGAATGATATTCATTGAGCCTTCTGGACGCAAAATACTGTGTGAAAACTGTTCTGCCAAGGGGGATCCTGGGATATTTCAAAAAAGAAATGGCATGGTTTCCAGGGGGAATAATTTGAATTGGGTCCTTCCCAACAGCAGGGGGATGGATGAGGCTTCAAGGCTGTCCATCACCTCGCCCCCTCCTACCTCACCTCCCTTCTTTCCTTCTACAGCCCAGGCCGCACCCTCCGTTCTTCTGCCGCTAACCTCCTCACTGTGCCTCGTTCTCGCGTGTCCCGCCATCGACCCCCAGCCCACGTTCTCCCCCTGGCCTGGAATGCCCTCCCTCCGCACATCCGCCAAGCTAGCTCTCTTCCTCCCTTCAAAGCCCTAGTGAGAGCTCACCTCCTCCAGGAGGCCTTCCCAGACTGAGCCCCCTCCTCCCCTTCCCACCTTACCTCCTTCCCTTCCCCACAGCACCTGTATATATGTATATATGTTTGTACATATTTATTACTCTATTTTACTTGTACATATTTATTACTCAATTTATTTTACTTGTACATACTTATTCTATTTATTTTATTTTGTTAGTATGTTCTGTTTTGTTGTCTGTCTCCCCCTTCTAGACTGTGAGCCCGCTGTTGAGTAGGGACCGTCTCTATATGTGCCAACTTGTACTTCCCAAGTGCTTAGTGCAGTGCTCTGCACACAGTAAGCGCTCAATAAATATGATTGAATGAATGAATGAATGAATGAGGAGAGTTCTTGGGGAGAATGACAATTCCTTGACGGGATCACATGCCCTGGGACAGTGGATCTTGGTGAGGTCTCAAAGATCTGTCTGAAAGTTGATAATGACCATACACCATTCAAAAGAATGTTTATTTTGGCAGTTCCATCTCATATCCCAAAATCTGATTATCTTGTCGATCTACTTTATGCTTACAACAGTGCGTTTCACTTAGTAAACACTTCAAAAATATCACTATTATTATTGTTATTATTAGTATTATTGTTGTTGTTATTATCCTGATCCTGAGTATTTGAACAAAACCCCACTCTGCAAATGCTTTTCTGTCTCAGCTTCGTGACACTTCACACAGAAGTCCTCAGTATCCTGGAAATCCTTCCTAAAATCCCCAGTGGGAGCGAAATTCACCTACTCCTCGTCTCCCACCCCACAAGACTCCCTGGAAAATAGAGGAGGAGTGGGCCTTCTTCCTACCCACCCAATGTCCCTTTCATACAAACCCACCCCTTCCATCATCTCCCTCTTCCTCTGAAGCCCACGGCACCTACTTGTAGCCATCCGCTTCACATATTGGTTGCCATTGTCTACCACATTCCCAGGTCCCTTCTCTCCTTCTCTGTCCCTACCATGATCCTCCTGCCACCCCTCCTCCTCACCCCAAGCTACTCTTCCTCACTTTTCATACTCAAACACATGGGGTTTGAGGCTTCATGCATGCTCAATTAGGTCCCATAAAATTCTGGAAGTTGTAATAAGACTATCCCAAAGCACAGAGGGACTTGAACTTTCCCCTTCTTACACATGCTCCATAGTTGGTGAGAGATTTTTTTTGGGGGGGAGGGTGTGTTATGGTACTTGTTAAGCACTTACTATGTGCCAGGCACTGTATTAAGCACTGGGGTAGCTACAAGATAATCAGATTAGACAGAGCACCTGTCCTACATGAGGCTCACAGTCTCAAGTCAAAGGAAGGAGGATAGATGAGGTAACTGAGGCCCAGAAAAGTGAACTCCCTTGTCATAAGACAAGAGGCAGAGCCAGGATTAGAACCCAGGTCTTCTGACTCCCAGCCCCGCACTCTTTCCACTAGGCCACTCTGTCTCCCTTCAAGCCTGGGAAGGTGTCTCAATATCCTGGTTTTAGCAGCTCCAACACAGTCAGACTATGTGAAACCTAGTCGAAGACCCAAGTTCACAAATGCCTCCGCAGCTCCGAAGCAAGGCTCATCTTTGGTGAATGGGTCCCCCTGCATTTGAAAACTCCACCAGCTCTTTGAAAGTGGATTGAATCCTCTCGTCTCTCGGTCTAATTCCCAGCAGCTGAACAGCAGCAAATTGATAGCAGGGATCTTTTCAACTCATATATCAAATCCACAGCCAGGGCTGGTTCCTTCACACTCTTCGGTGGTGGGATAAATACCCTCCGATGGGATGGAAGCAAGGAGGGGAGGAAGGGAGTGTAAAGGGAGGAGGCTACATTAACATGTTATGAGAGTAATTGAATGGCATTTTGAGAGTAATTCATCCATCTTCTCCAGGAGCTCTATGGCGATACAAAGAATCGTGGGAGGGCATTCAGACAAAACAAGATCAAGGGGCTTGCTGTGGGAGCTGGGCAAAGGTTAGATTCTATTAATTTAGTAAGTCTTTGTAAAATCAGGGGCAGGAGGGGTTTGGGAAGCAGCGTGGCTCAGTGGAAAGAGCACGGGCTTTGGAGTCAGAGGTCATGGGTTCAAATCCCCACTCCACCAATTGTCAGCTGTGTGACGTTGGGCAAGTCACTTAACTTCTCTGTGCCTCAGTTCCCTCATCTGTAAAATGGAGATTAAGACTGTGAGCCCCACGTTGGCCAACCTGATCACCTTGTATCCCTCCAGCACTTAGAACAGTGCTTTGCACATAGTAAGTGCTTAACAGATACCATTATTATTATTATAATTTGGGGAGGAAGCCCAGATGTCATTTTCATTTGGACTGTGCCTAAGCCAGAGGTTCCCACTGGAGAGATGAGAGCGTCTGGGTTTGTTCACCGTCACTGATTTCCACAGCAATGAGTCAGAGAATGTGAAGAGTCCTGGTCAGTTCCCTTGGCTTGGGCTGTCTGGAGTCAATGTGTTTGCACCCGAGAAACAGCATGCCTCCAAAGAGCCCTGGCCTGGGAGTTAGAAGGACTGGGCTCTAATCCGGGATCTGCCACTTGTCTGCTGTGTGACCTTGGGCAAGTCACTCAGCTTCTCTGGGCCTCAGTTACCTCATCTGAAAAATGAGGATTCAGGCTGTGAGCCCCATGTGGGACACAGACCGTGTCCAAACTTATTAGCATATATCTACCCCAGCGCATCCTCCCTGCCTTTGGCATTTTCCTCAACTAATGTCTTATTCAACCCACATATTCAGTGTGTCAGCAAATCCTGTCAGCTCACAAAATCACTAAAATCTGCCCTTTCCTCTCCATCCATATGTGGATCGAAGTACTCATCCTACCACACATGAGCAGAGAAATCATATTGAAAACATCCAACGTTCTGGGCCAAAGAAGAACACTTCATTCAACCAGACCAAATTCTTCTTCATTTTCTTAATGCACCCAGCGTCCAAAATGCACATTCTTTGAGTCTTACAGCTGTGAGAATACTGGGCTGGGATCGGGTTTGTCAGTTTTAAGCAGTTACTCAGACTTCAGTTGTCCCTGCAATATGTCATCATACAAATAAAGCCATCTCCCGCCACCAAACGACTACCTAGATCAACAAAACAATCTATAACATTTGGATGCCGCAACATCCATCACTGTGACATTCTGTGTGGGGTTTTTTTTAACCAAACTGACCTCTGTAAACAAAAAGAATAGAAGGCTCAGTCACTTTGCATTCTGCATAATCTGGGAAAACCCTCCCTGCCAAGTGCTCTTCTCAATTAATATCAAAATGGGCTCCGATGAAATTCTGTGTCCTGGAGAGTTGTTAGTGGAAAAATGATCTGTCAGTTTTATCCCTAAACTTCTGCAAAGTGTGGTTGAGAGGGAAAGACAGGACAGACTTATTTTACTGCAGCTAGCACTGGCCTACCCTCTCAGGATTGCAACTGGAGAGTTTCCAGTGCTCTACCAGCCTCAGCTGCAGGAGGGAGAGTCAAGCAGAGACATATCCATTCCATTCCTAGCTTGGGCAGTGGCTAGCGAGTGGAAGGCGATCTGCTACAAGTCAAAACTCCCCTGAGCTGGGCAGCGGCAGAAAGGGAGAGAGTCGAGGGTGGAGACTTAAATTGACTGCGTGGAAGAAGGCAATATTAAACCAATTCTGGATTTTGACCAAGAATACTCTATGGAAACCCTACCAAAATGATTGCAGATGGAGTTGGGGCATTCTGGCGAGGGATGTGTCCATGGCGTCACCATGGGTCGGAGATGACTCGACAGGATAAGACAAGACAAGCACTGGACTGCCACTATCATGGACAAAGCCTGTACAGCTGGAAAGATCAATGAGACCTCTGCTTGCTCAGATCCAGGTGCCTCTAAATAATAATAATAGTAATTAATATTATCATTGTGTTCATTATCATTACCGTACTTAAGTGCTTACTATGTGCCAAGGACTGTACTAAGCGCTGGGGTAGATATCAGCTAATCAGGTTGGACGCAATCCCTGACCCACATGGGCACACGTTCCAAAGAGGAGGGCGAAGGATTTAATCTCTATTTTACAGATGGGCCGACAGAGGCACAAAGAAGTTAAGTGACTTGTCCAGGTCACCCAACGGACAAGTGGCAGAGCCGGGATTAGATCCTCTGGTTCTTGAATTTGTGACATTTGCACTGGGCCATGCTGCTTCTCTGACAATGGTGTGACCCTGGGCAATTCTCAGTTTCCTCATCTGTGAAAAGTAGATTCAGTTCCTGTTCTCCCTCCTCCATAGATTGTGAGCCCCCCGTGGACAGGGACCAAATCCAACCTGATGATCTTTATTTACCCCAGTGCTTTGTACAGTGCTTGGAACATAATAATTGCTTAACAAATAGCATTATCATCATCACTTGTACATACTTGTGCATATTTTCTATTCTATTTATTTTCTTAATGATGTGCATCTAGCTTTATTTCTATTTATTCTGATGACTTGACACCGGTTCACATGCTTTGTTTTGTTGTCTGTCTCCCCCTTCTAGACTGTGAGCCCGTTGTTGGGTATATGTTGCCAACTTTTACTTCCCAAGCGCTTAGTACAGTGCTCTGCACACAATAAGTGCTCAATAAATACGACAATGAATGCATGAATCACCATTATTATAATTACGTGTCTGGCTCCAAAGTCTTTATTTCCTGCGATTTCTGGGACTCTGACTGGTATGGCTATTCCCTCTCTGAGGCCTGGAATTCTATTATTGTTGTTGTTACTCTTATTATTATTATCATTATTACATTTGTTAAGCCTTTCTATGTGTCAAGCACTGTTCTAAGCACTGGGGTAGATATAAGTTAATCAGGTCAGGTCAGACTCAGTCCATGTCCCACTTGGGGCATGCAGTCTAAATAGGATGGAGAATAGGTTTCAACTCGCCACTTCCCCCCTACTTTGCTGTTTGGGCAAAAGGCCCCACAAGAACTTGTAGCCCATAAAATCTCCATAGTCCCACCATAGTAGATCAGCCCCAAGATCTTCACTATTCTGAAAAACTGCAGTGGCTACTTTGGTTACTCCATCAGCCCCAAATGACAGAGAAGCAGTGTGGCCTAGTGGACAGAGCACGGGACTGGGAGTCAGAAGGGCACGAGTTCTAATTCCGGCTCTGCCACTGGTATGCTGTGTGACCTCAGGCAAGCCACTTAACTTCTCTGTGCCTCAGTTCCCTCATCTGTAAAATGGGGATTAAGGCTGTGAGCCCTATGTGGGGCAGGGACTGTATCCAACCCGATTTGCTTGTATCTACCCCAGTGCTTAGAACAGTGCCTGGCACATAGTATGCACTTAACAAATACAATAATTATTGTTACTGTTATTATTTCCTCCTTGCTGATCTCCCCGCCTCCTTTCTCTCCTCACTCCAGCCCATACTTCACTCTGCTGCCCAGATCATTTTCCTACAAAAATGTTCAGGATACATCTCCCCACTCCTCAAGAAACTCCAGTGGTTGCCCATCCACTTCTGCATCAAATAAAAACTCCTTACCATTGGCTTCAAAACACTCAAACACCTTGTCCCCTCTTACCTCACCTCGCTACTCTCCTACTACAACCCAGCCCACCCGCTTCACTCTTCTAATGCTCACTTTCATTCATTCGTTCATTCAATCATATTTATTGAGCATTTACTGTGTTCAGAGCACTGTACTAAGCGCTTGGGAAGTACAAGTTGGCAACATATAGAGACGGTTCCTAACCAACAGTGGGCTCACAATCTAGAAGGGGGAGACAGAGAACAAAACAAAACATATTAACATAATGAAATAAATAGAATAGATATGTACAAATAACTAGAGTAATAAATATGTACAAACATATATACATATATACAGGTGCTGTGGGGAGGCGAAGGAGGTAAGGCAGCGGGGATCGGGGAGAGGGGGAGAGGAAGGAGGGGGCTCAGTCTGGGAAGGCCTCCTGGAGGAGGTGAGCTTTCAGTAGGGCCTTGAAGGGAGGAAGAGAGTTAGCCTGGCCGATGTGTGGAGGGAGGGCATTCCAGGCCAGGGGGAGGATGTGGGCTGGAGGTCGACGGCGGGACAGGCGAGAAAGAGGCACGGTGAGGAGATTAGCAGCAGAGGAGTGGAGGGTGCGGGCTGGGCTGTAGAAGGACAGTAGGGAGGTGAGGTAGTAGGGGGCCAGGTGATGGACAGCCTTGAAGCCGAGAGTGAGGAGTTTCTGCCTGATGCGCAGATTGATTGGTAGCCACTGGAGATTTTTGAGGAGGGGAGTAATATGCCCAGAGCGTTTCTGGACAAAGATAGTCCGGGCAGCAGCATGAAGTATGGATTGAAGTGGAGAGAGACACGAGGATGGGAGATCAGAGAGGAGGCTGATACAGTAATCCAGATGGGATAGGATGAGAGCTTGAATGAGCAGGGTAGCGGTTTGGATGGAGAGGAAAGGGCGGATCTTGGAAATGTTGCAGAGGTTTGACCAGCAGGTTTTGGTGATGGCTTGGATGTGAGGGGTGAATGAGAGAGCAGAGTCGAGGATGACACCAAGTTTGCGGGCTTGTGAGACGGGAAGGATGGTAGTGCCATCAACAGTGATGGGAAAGTCAGGGAGGGAGAGGGCAGGGTTTGGGAGGGAAGACAAGGAGTTCACCTTCTCACTGTACCTCGATCCCACCTATCTCGCTGCCGACACCTCGCCCACATCCTACCTCATCTCCTACTCCCTTCTGCATCACCTTGACTTCACCTTTATTCACCCCGCCTCCCACCCCCACAGCATTTAGGTTCATATCTGTCATTCATTTACTTATACTGATGTCTGTCTCCCCCTCTAAACTGTAAGCTCATTGTAGGCAGGAAATGTGTCTGTTTATAGTAATGATAATAATAGTATTTGTTAAGCACTTACTATGTGTCAAACACTGTTCTAAAAGCTGGGGTAATAATAATAATAATAATGACATTTATTATGTTGCCAGCTTGTACTTCCCAAGAATTTAGTACAGTGCTATGCACACAGTAAGCACTCAATAAATACAATTGAATGAAAGAATGAATTAAACACTTACTATGTGCAAAGCACTGTTCTAAGTGCTGGGGAGGTTACAAGTTGATCAAGTTGTCCCTCGGGGGGCTCACAGTCTTAATCCCTCATTTTACAGATGAGGTAACAGACTCAGAGAACTGAAGTGACTTGCCCATAGTCACACAGCTGACAGTTGGCAGAGCCGGAATTTGAACCCATGACCTCTGACTCCAAAGCCCGGCCTCTTTCCACTGAGCCTAGGTTATCAGTTTGGACACCATCCCTGTCCCTCAAGGGGCTCACAGTGTAATTATTGTTAAACTATACTCTCCCAAGTGCTTTGTACAGTGCTCTTTACACAGTAAGCACTTGGTAAATACGACTGAACAAAAACCACAGCAACTCTGCACTGAGAGGAGTCTCTTGTCATTTTCCATAAATCCTATTCTCTAAATGGTGCTGGGGATCTGGGATCAAACTTGAAGGGTTCCCACATGGGACAAAAATCTACCCCACCACCAACCACGTGTGACGACTCCTACTTCCTCCACACACGTTCTGTTCAGGTCCAGCTCCCCACTCACATCTTTACCCATGTCGCTACAAAATCTTTAACCGGCTCTGAGCCCAGCAGATGATTCTAATAAAGTGATTTGCACTGGATCGTCACCTTTCAATCACCCACAAACCAAGAAAGCAGAGGGATTTAACAGGACATGCGTTCTGCAATGGAGCAGACAAATACAATTTCAAAGAAGGGATGGGTGGGGGAAAGAGAGGAGAGGAAAACATCAGAGCAGCAGGGATCTCTGCTCAGAACCAAACCACTTTGAACTCTTTATTCACCTTTCCTTCAGTCCCACAGCTCTTATGTACATATCCAGAATTTATTTATTTATATTAATGTCTGTCTCCCTCTCCAGACTGTATGCTTGCTGTGGGCAGGGAATGTGTCTACCAACTCTTGTTACACTGTACTCTCCCAAGCATTTAGAGTGCTCTGCACCCAGGAAGCATTCAATAGATATGATTGATCGAACCACATTCAACACAGTGCTAGGAATCCGTCAACAAACCTTTACTGATCTCCCGCGAGATACTCAGTCCAGGACCCATAATGCTACTTATGGGTATTATATTATATTATATTATATTATATTATATTATTATGTTATATTATATTATATTTGTATGTATACATAGTATATATTATAATATATATATAGTATATATACATATATATATATATATAAGCATAATATACTTATATTAGTAGCCCAAAATGCTACTAACCAGCCTGCTGCTGTGCTTTTCCACTGACACATTCAAAACACCTTCATATCTACGCTATCGTTTAGTCACACCCCACCCTGAAGAGGCGAAAGGAGGCAGAGGTTTCTTCTCATTTTCCTACAGGGAAAATTGAAGCAGAGTTATGGGTTGAATCTGATGGGAGAAACCGAGTGAGAAGCAGTGAGGCTAATTGGATACAGCATTGTCCTGGGAGTCAGACGGACCTGGCTTCAAATCCTGGCTCTGCCATATGTGTGTTGTGTGACCTTGGGCAAATCACTTAACTTCTCTGGGCCTCATTTACCTCATCTGTAAAATGAGGATTAAGAGTGTGAGCCCCACGGGGGAATCAGGGACTGTGTCCAATCTGAATGACTTGTATCTACCCCAGTGCTTAGAACAGTGCTAGGCACATAAGTGCCTAACAAAGTATGGAAATTATTAACCATTTGGAGAAAAAACTCCAGACCACACAGCTTCTCAACCTGTTGTGGGCAGGGATTGTCTCTCTTTATTGCTGTATTGTACTTTCCAAGTGCTTAGTACAGTGCTCTGCACACAGTAAGCACTCAATAAATACGATCAAATGAATGGAAATCTCCATGACCTCATTCACATTCCTGCAGTCTTCATCCCAGTTTATACAAACGGGCTAAAAGCCAGTTGTTGGCCGTGGGATTGAAACTTTAAGCCAAAACTGAAATCATCCTCTTTGGACAACCTTAACTATGAAGGGCGATATAAACTGGACCCAAAACCAGCACTGCAACTGGAAATATCTTCACCATGTAGAAGTATGGATTTCAGATTTGTGAGGAAAATAATATGGATTTTTCCCCGTAGCAATCCGTTATTGAATACTAGGCTCTGGTAGGAAGTCAAGAGGTTACAGGAGAACATTTGTAATCAATCAATCAATAGTATTTATTGAGCACCTAAAAGCAGTGTGGCTTAATGGAAAAAACATGGGGCTGGGAGCAAATAGATGTGAATCCTATTCCCAATTCTGCCACTGACCGGCTGTATGACCTTGGGCAAGTCATCTAACCCCTCTGTGCTCAGTTTCCTCATCTGCAAAACACTATTTATTCTATCTCTTAGACTGACTCCTGTTTGGGCCTCGGACTCTAGTATGATCTGATCATCTTTTATCCACCCCAGTGCTTGGTGCCTAAGAAGGCACTCGTTACTCCTGACCCACCTGGCCCTGCTCTATAGAAAGCAGTGTATTCTAGTGGAAAGAGCACAGGCCTGGGAGTCTGAAGACCTGAATTCTAATCCCACTCCATCACTTTCCTGCTGTGTGACTTTGGAGAAGTCACTTAACTTCTCAGTGCCCTCAGCTATAAAATGGAGATTGAATACCTGATTTCCCTCCTTCTTAGAGTGGGATCCCCAACTGGAAATGGGACTATAACCAGCCGCATTACCTTGTAGCTACCCCAGTGCCTAGAATAGTGCTTGGCACATAGTAAGCACTTAATAAATCCCAAAATTATTATTTTATTATTATACAAAGATGAGAGCATTTAGTCTAGCTAGGGCTGCCATTACCAAGCACGGGATCACAAAACTGAACACATATTTATAAGAAAACTTCAAGAATTCAGAGTCCACTAATTGGGAATTTATGATAATTGAGACATGATATATGTGATTCTCATTGAATAAATAATTTGAAATGGTCTTTTCTTCCTCTGCTAATGGTTTTAATGTATTATTATGGAAGTTATAATTTCTTCACACTGTTCTCTCTTTTTACTTATTAGTACCCATTTTTAGCCTGGCCTAAAATGTGGAGTGTATTTGAAAGTGATAAAGCTCCATTTCTTTTCAACTATTCTACAATTCAGACTTTTAATTTATTCTGATGGTCTCCCTCCACCTTTACTGTGAATTCCCAAGGGTTTCTATTTTGATAATATTTGGTAAGTGCTTACTATGTGCCAGAGACTGTTCTAAGCGCTGGAATAGGTACAAAGTGGTTAGGTTGGACACAGTCCGTGTCCTACATGGGGCTCACACTCAATCTCCATATTACAGATGAGGTACCTGAGGCCCAGAGAAGTGAAGTGACTTGCCCAAGGTCACACAGCAGACAAGTGGCAGAGCCGGGATTAGAACCCAGGTCCTTCTGACTCCAAGAACATTGTTAAGGAACAGTCTTCCCTCAGGGTGGAATATGCCTGGGTTCAGTAAGCCGCAATGTCAAAGATTCCTCTTGTTTGCAGCCCTGCCCCTTGAGAACAGGGGAAGGCAGTGTCTTCTCGAAAATGTAACACTGACCCTAGAGGACTCCCAGAGTGTTCCTCCACTCTGGACTCCCAGAGTGTTCCTCTCCCCATCAGTGGGTAAACTAATTACCTTGTTGTGGGCAGGGAATGTATCTGTTTATTGTTGTATAGTACTCTCCCAAGCGCTTAGTACAGTGCTCTGCACACACTAAGTGCTCAATAAATATGATTGAATGAATGAGACTAATTATAGCCTGTCTGTATGGTAGACAAGAGGGCTCCAGAAACACATCCATCATAAACTATAAGCTCCTTATAGGCAGGGATCAAATCTACCATT
Organism: Tachyglossus aculeatus; assembly: GCF_015852505.1. Lineage (NCBI taxonomy): Eukaryota > Metazoa > Chordata > Mammalia > Monotremata > Tachyglossidae > Tachyglossus > Tachyglossus aculeatus. Next base: position 64,139,080 of record NC_052076.1, on the reverse strand, counting down.
TCTACTATATTAAACTTTCCCAAGAGCTTAGTACAGTGTGCTGCACAGAGTAACTGCTCAATAAATGCAATTAATTGATTGATGGCTTTTGCTTTTAATCTCCACGTTTTTGTTCTCACTGTTTTACCAGTCATATAATTAGGAATTTATGCCCTCTCATCTTCCCCTTTCAATTGAAAGCTCCCTGAGGAGCGGAACTTATATTTCAGTTCTACCCACAGCAGGGATTTAATACCACCTGGTGATGATAAATAATCGAACTGGGGTTCTAGTCTTATCACTGATGCTGACCTGCTAGGTGACCAAAGAGAAATCACTTTCTCTCTCTCTCCCTCAGTTTCCTCATCTGTCAAATAGGGTTGGTTATATCCCCTTCCTAAATTACAGGGATGTTCTGAGGGCAAATGAAATCCTCAGAGTGGAAAAGAAAACATGAAATTAAAGCATTCTAGAATGCAGGGTGTTCATTCATTCAATCATTTTTTGAGCACTTATTGTGTGCAGAGCACTGTACTAAATGCTGGGAAAGAGCAATTCAGCAACAAAGAGAGACCATCTCTGCCCATAACGGACTCACGGTCTTAAAGCAGCAGCAGTGGGCACTCTACAGAGGAATGATAAATACCTCGAAATGCTACTCATCATTCAGCTACAAGGTTTCTCCAGACAGCACTACTGCTAAAGACAGAGCAAGTTCTATACTTAGGAAAAGCCAGCCGCTGACTGTGTAGCCAAGAGATGCATAATGAATAAACATTATTTTAAGGGACTCCATGACGCAATGAATTTTTCAGTGAAAAAAACAATTGAGAACATAGTAAAAAATACCTGAATTCTGTATGTGATTATAAGCCAAGAACAGCCAAAAACAGAGACAGGAGGGGTGTGTGGGGCTGGGGAGACTGGGGAGAGAGAGTGAGAGAGAGAGAGAGAGAGAGAGAGAGAGAGAGAGAGGAGAGAGAGAAAGAGCGATGATAAGAGGCAGAACTGGGCTTTCAGACTTGAATTAATGAGGTTACTCCTAGCAGAGAAGGAGAGACATGGTGATTAGTTAATTACTATTCAGCAGTCCATAATTAATGCACAACTGAAATTGGTGTACAATGAATTAAACCACCACATAAAGCAGGGACCAAAACTGAGACGGAAACCTTGATTACTGACTGAAGAGGTGATTACAGCGGCTACATTACTGTGATTTCAAAATAGTCTTCCTTTCAAACAACATGTTACGTAACTATTAGAAGAGTTTAAATTAAAAAAAAAAAACGCTGACAAAGAATTAGGAATAATCCTATTTTTCGGGGGTCTGGTGCTCAGATTGACTAAGGTCACCTGTCTGCAAACAGGGAGGCTAGAATTCATCTCAAATTAGGCCACCTGCTAATGGGGAGAGGTGCACTCTGGTAGTCAAGGGAGAGGCAGCAGAATCTAGTGGAAAGGGCATGGGACTGATTCTACTCCCATCTCTGCCATTGGTCGCTGAGTGATGTGGGCAAGACGCTTAACACCTTTGGGCCTCAGTTTCCTCATCTGTAAAATGGAGATGAGATATCTGTTCTCCTTCCCTTTTAGACTAGGAACAGTCTGTGGGGTAGAGACTGTGCATCTTACATCTGCCACAACCATTCCATCAATCAGGAGGCAGCATGGTGTGGCGGATGGACCACAGGCCTGGGAGTCGGAAGGTCATGGGTTCTAATCCCGGCTCCTCCGCTTGTCCGCTATGTGACCTTGGGATAGTACCTTCACTTCTCTAGGCCTCTATTCCCTCATCTGTAATATGGGGATTAAGACAGTGAGCCCCACGAGAGACAGGGACCGTCCAACATGATTGGCTTGCCTCCACCCCAGTGCTTAGTACAGTGCCTGGCACATAGTAAGTGCTTAACAAACACCATAATTATTATTATTATTTATTAAGCACTTATTGTGTGCAGAGCACTAAATGCTTGGGAAAGTAAAATATAACAGAGTTGATAGATGTGATACCTGCCCACAAGGAGCTTACAGTCTGCAGTCTACCACAATGCTTGGAATATATCGTATTAAAAATAATAAAATGGTGGCTATTATCCTTCTGACCTGGGCTGTAACATACAGAGTAATGAGGACGATGTGACTGAAGGATCCTCCCACCTTTAAGACTTGAAGGCAACAAGATTGTAAATTTCCAGAGGGACTCCCCTGTTCTCTGATGGCAAGTCCAGGGTGGATTCTTGGATTCAGGGTCAGTATATCATCAGAGTCTAATAAGAGAGAGGTATTTCATCCTGCACTTCTTATGAGCAGGAAACTCTTTGGTATGGGAGCTGGGTAGCACTCAATATAATATGACTCCTTGATTAATATTTAAAAAAATCCATCATAACCAGAAAGGCTAATTGAGTTTATCTGAGCCAATTTATATATGTACAAGCTAACTCAGAGCTGCCTTTGACCTTATAACTGTATAATCTGAAAAGCATCTCTGCACGCCCTTATGGAAAACAGGTCCTGTTGCAGGCCATTTATTTTTAAAAAGCAATCAAAACGCTAGATTTTTTTAAACAAGAAAGTTCTGCCCTGTTCTTTCTCCAGCTCCTACTATTTATAAATAATCTTCGCCTGCCTGCCTTTCCTATTAGATTGTAATAATAATAATGATGGCATTTATTAAACGCTTACTGTGTGCAAAGCACTGTTCTAAGTGCTGGAGAGGTTGTCCCATGGGGGGCTCCCAGTCTTAATCCCCATTTTACAGATGAGGTAACTGAGGCACAGAGAAGTTAAGTGATTTGCCCAGAGTCACACAGCTGACAATGGGCAGAGCGGGGGTTTGAACCCATGACCTCTGACTCCAAAACCCGTGCTCTTTCCACTGAGCCACGCTGCTTCTCTGAAAGCTACTTGAAAGCAGGGAACAGTTCTGTAAAACTCTCCCAAGCACTTCAAAGAGTGCTTCAGATTCAGCAGGTGTTGAATAAGTGGTACTAATCTATTAGACTGGAGACTAAGCTCCTTGCGGGCTGCATGTCAACCCTTTTGTATTATATATTTTAGATTGGTCTACACTCCATAGATGCTCAATAAATACCAATCAATCAATTGAAGGTATTTATTTAGTGCTAACTGTGCAGAGCACTGTATTAAAAACTTGGAAGAGTACAATGCAACAGAGTTGGTAAATATATTCTCCTGACCACAGTGTACTATCGACTGATTAACTTTCATCATTTGAAAGCCAGCCCCTTGTCACACTAAGCCTATTTTCAGAGAAGTTCAGTCTGAACTAAGAAGCTGGGAGATAGAAGCCCAGACCCCTGGCAGGTCATGGGGGTAGCCAGTTTAGTAAGCAAACTCCCTGGGATATCCATCAGGATCTTTCCAGTTTGGTCCAGAAAACACTTAACAGGCCTAGCCTGAATCAAATTATCTTCTATCAGAAAGTGGTAACACCAAGCCAAAAGCAGAGAACGACTTCACTCCTCCTCCAGCCCAGAAAATGCCTCTTGAAAGGAATTGTTCTCTCCTCTGAGGATACTCCCACACAGAGTCCCTGTTATTTCTCTTCACGATTTGTTGCAGATATTTTCGGATCTGTCTCTTCTGAGGAGCAGCAGCTCTGAGCTCCTTTCTGGTGAGACCTTCAGACCAAGGCTACTGTGGTATTTATTAAGCGCTTGCTAGGTGCCAGTCACTGTTCTAAACACCAGGTTGGATACAAGCAAATTGGGTTGGACACAGTCCCTCGTAGGGCTCAAAGTCCCAATCCCCATTTTACAGATGAGGCAACAGAGGCACAGATAAGTGAAGTGACTTGGGCAAGGTCACACAGCAGACAAGTGGTGGAACCAGGATTAGAACCCATGGCCTTCTGGCTTCCAGGAGCAAATGGGGTTTCTAGAGGACCTGGCTCTGGATTTCCTTTTTTCCTCCACTCTCCGGAGCTCTCCTATCCCGCAGCTCCACTGGGAAAAACGTGTTCATCCTCGTGACCACATTTGGCCTGATCCCGATTAGAAATAACAGAGCGAGGGCCCTAGCTATTAGAGGTTTCACTTGCTAATAGACAGAAAGCCTCATTATCCACGTCTGAATTTGTTTATTCCATATTCGCCCCTGTGTTTAATACAGTGTTCAGCATAAACCAAGTGCCCCATAAACACCATTACAACACTACTGAAGCCAGCTATGTCTCTATGTACGTATCTTTAAATCATATATTACAAATTACTTATTTATATTAATGTCTATCTCCCTCTCTGGACTGTAAGCAGGTTGGGGCAGGGAAAGGTTTGCTAACTCTGTTGGATTGTGCTCTCCTGAGTGTTTAGTGCAGTGCGCTGCACATAGAGAAGCAGCGTGGTTTAGTGGAAAGAGCAGGGGCTTGGAAGTCAGAGGTCATGGGTTCTAATCCTGCCTCCACCACTTGTCAGCTGTGTGACTTTGGGCAAATCACTTAACTTCTCTGTGCCTCAGTTATCTCATCTGTAAAATGGAGATTAAAACTATGAGCCCCAAGTGGGACAACCTGATAATCTCATATCTACCCCAGCGCTTAGAACAGTGCTTGGCACATAGTAAACGCTTAACAAATACCAACATTATTATTATTATTATAGAAAGTGCTCAATAAATACCATTGATTGCCTTAATTGATTAAGAGAAGCAGCATGACCTAGTGGATAGAGCCTGGGTCTGAGAGTCAGAAGGGCATGGGTTCTGATCCCGGTTCTGTCATTTATCTTCTGTGTGACCTTGGGCAAGTCATTTCACTTCTCTGTGCCTCAGTTACCTCATCTGTAAAATGGGGATTAAGACTGTGAGCCCCATGTGTGACAGGGACTGGGTCCAACCAGATTTGATTGCATTCCCACCCAGCCACTTAGTACAGTTCCTGGAAAATAGTAAGCACTTAAAAAATACCACAGTTATTATTATTGATTGGTTGATGGGGCTGAGATAGAAGCGTCTTATTCTACCATTTGGTCAAAGGTAATCTTTGACCCTCTTTCTGGAGTCAGAGCTGCTTCAAAAGTGGTCTGTCTTTGCCCAGGCTTGGCTACAGATATTTGGCTGTCCTGAAAAATCTCCTGAAACTCCCTGGAAAGCCTCCCCTTTCATATCAGGCATATCCTACTCCCCCCTCCCGCTGACCAGTGCTGTGACAGAGGTGTGGCTTGAATGAGGGCTTGGAAAAGTGCAGTACAACAGAACTGGTAGACCCTCTTTCCTTCCCACCAGCAGTTTGTCTAGAGGGGGACATGAACTATTAAAATCAATTACAGATGTGTATGCAAATGCTGAGGGTGGGGTGAATATCAAGTGCTTACAAGGAACAACAATTTCTAGCATTCAGAGTTGGCTGAAAATACAAATGAAGGTCAGGCATGATAGTGAAGGGTCAGAATAATGAACAGATTTTTTTAAATGGACTATTGCAATTCACAGGGTGTTCCACTTTGCAGCCATCATCTCCAGCTCCCGGGACAGTATTCAGAGCAAACTGATGATTGACTGACTCCCGCTTGACAGGGAGATGGAAGACCGAGTCCGAAGCAGGCCGCTGCCTATTAATTAATTCCCAAATACTTGAAAACGTGAGGAGACCATAATTTAAGCATTTGGAAATTCTCTTCTCCTCCTGCTCACCCCCACCCTGCCGTTTCTCCTCCTCCATTTTGCCTCCGGAGTGAGACCCTTACTTCAGGGCCCGAGCCCGTCACAAACACGACCTCTGTATTGCCCCGCTTGGGCTGTGGGTGGGATGGCTGGGAAAGCTAGAGAGACACTCTTCTCAAGACCAAGGGGGGAACAAAGTCTTCCAGGATCTTTCACAGCCCCCTCCACCCTCCCAACCACAGCCCTGGTATTGTTCAACCCCCATCCAGCCCCAAGAGAACCCCACGGATCATCAGATGTTAGCGTTTGTCACTTGCAGGGCTCCTCTCTCCTCATCTGGTTGAGTAGGGCTGGGGCATCGACTCATCAGAAACTCAACATCAGCTCCTAAATGCCTCACCAGGCAGGACAGTCTGAACTGGACTCCAAGGGCAGAGCACAGTCGATTTGCTTGGAGCCAAGACGCAAAGTCCAGCAGATGCCCAATCAATCAAGCAATCAATCAATCATATTTATTGATCCCTTACTGTGAGTGAAACACTGGACTAAGTGCTTGGGAGAGTACAATACACACGAGTAGGTAAAATAAACACGCTCCCTGCCCTCAAGGAGCTTACATTCCCTGCTCTGCCACGTACCTGCTGTGTGACCTGGCCAAGGAAAGAAGGCAAAACGAAGACTACCTGCCTGATGCTCAGAGATGAGATGGTAGATCTGATGCCGTGGATAGAGCCCGCTGGGAGTCAGAAGGACCTGAGTTCTAATCCCAGCTCCTCTACTTGTCTGCTGTGTGACACTGGGCAATTCACTTAGCTTCCCTGTGCCTCAGTTCCCTTATCCATAAAGTGGGGATTAAGACTGTGATCCCCATGTGGAATGAGGACCGTGTCCAAACTGATTAGACTGTATTTACCCTGGCACTTTGTACAATGCCTGGCACATAGTAAGCACTTAATGAATACTATAAAAAAAAAACCCCAAAAACTGACGTGTTTTCCAAAGAAAATATTGAAGTGTCTTCATGCATTCCTGAGATCTAAAAAAATTATCAAAATAAGATATATATATATAAAGTACTAATAAAAAACAGAATATATTTATAAGATCAAATAACAATGTGAATATGGACCAATAATAAAATATTTTGAATTTGTGTACAAATATGAATACTTAAAGTTTCCAAGTGTCATCTCCCACATCTAATTCAGTAAAAAGATGCCAGATAATGGAGATCTGCCCATATCTAACATTAGTTTATTTGAGCTTTAATCATTCTCTTCAAGTCAATCAAAATACTTCTGAGGTTGAGCGGGGGAGAAGAAACCAAGTTTAAGCCAAAACAAAAAAGCACTTTGAGAAATACTGGCAATAAAATCCAATAGCACTATGCAAAAGAGCACTAAAAAAGGTAACCCTCCTTGCAGCTGTCTGCATTTTCTTTTTCCTTCTGTTTACACAAATATGTCCCTTATTTTTGTCCAAAATTTTCTCGTATCAGCCAAGCTCTTAGGGCAGTTCAGGGCATCAAGTAAGCACTTCAATCAATCAGTCATATTTATTGAGCACCTACTATGTACAGAGCACTGTACTAAGCACTTGGGAGAGTAAAATACAATTGATGCTTTAACAAATACCACAATTGTTACAAAGTATGGCTGAGCCAAGCTGGGTCACCCAGACTGAAAACTCTCCCCACTCTCCCTTCCTGGGGACAGGGACTGTGTCCAACCTGATTAACTTGTAATCAGTGCTTAGAAGAATGCCTTGGCAACTATCAATCAATCAATCAATCATATTTATTGAGCGCTTACTGTGTGCAGAGCACTGTACTAAGCGCTTGGGAAGTACAAGCTGGCAACATATAGAGACAGTCCCTACCCATCAGTGGGCTCACAGTCTAGAAGGGGGAGACAGAGAACAAAACCAAACATACTAACAAAATAAAACAAATAGAATAGATAGGTACAAGTAAAATAAATAAATAAATAGAGTAATAAATATGTACAAACATATATACGTATATACAGGTGCTGTGGGGAAGGGAAGGAGGTAAGACGCGGGGGATGGAGGGGGGACGGGGGGAGAGGAAGGAAGGGGCTCAGTCTGGGAAGGCCTTCTGGAGGAGATGAGCTCTCAGTAGGGCCTTGAAGGGAGGAAGAGAGCTAACTTGGCGGATGGGCAGAGTGAGGGCATTCCAGGCCCTGGGGAGAACGTGGGCCAGGGGTCGATGGCGGGACAGGAAGGCTGAGTAGGTGCGAATGAGGTTGTCGTTAATGTAACTTGGTGATAACAAGGGCCTTTTTCCCGGGGTTGTGGGGGGAGGGATTCAGTCTGGACAGGACCTGGAAGGGGGGTTGAGGGGCACTATAAGGAAGGTCGCTTAAGTGGGTGGGGGTGGAAGCAGGGGGCGTCTATGGCGGCGCTCGGAGGAGAGGAGCCTTCCGGGAGCAGCGGGGTCCATGCGGTGTGATGGCGGGCGGGCCTCTCGGGAACAGATTCCCGGGCGTCTGTGGGGGCGCTCTGTGGAGAGGATCATTCCTGGAGCAGTTGGGGCCACGCGGTGTGATGGTGGGCGGGCGGGCCTCTCGGGAACGGAGTCCCGGGCGTCTATGGCGGCGCGCTCTGAGGAGAGGATCCTTCCAGGAAGCAGCAAGGCCGCGAGGTGTGATGGCGGGCGGGCCTCACGGGAACGGATTCCCGGGCGTCTGTGGGGGCGCTCTGAGGAGAGGATCCTTCCGGGAGCAGCGGGGGCCACACGGTGTGATGGCGGGCGGGCGGGCCTCTCGGGAACGGAGTCCCGGGCGTCTATGGCGGGCCTGTCTGGCGCTCTGAGGAGAGGATCCTTCCAGGAACAGCGGGGGCCACGCGGTGTGATGGCGGACGGGCCTCTAGGGAACGGAGTCCCGGGCGTCTATGGGGGCACTCTGAGGAGAGGACCCCTCCGGGAGCAGTGGGGGCCACGCGGTGTGATGGCGGGCGGGAGGGCGGGCCTCTCGGGCACTCCGATGGCTTCAGGCTGTGCTGTGGTCAGCCAGGACGGCGGCAGTCACATCTACTGGATCTCCCCGTTCGGGCCACCAAAATGATGGCGGCGGTTGTTCCCGATGGCCACCAAGTAGCCGGGCGACTAAAGAATTAGTCAGACAACATGTGACTGCCGAGAGTTTTAATAAAGTTTTTATTGGTAAGGCCGAAGACCGAATATGGGGTAATGCACCCGGCGGGCTCATTTCCTTAGGGAAAAAGACCCCGAAGACCGAATAGGGGGTAACGCACCATTGTTATTATTAATAATAATAATAATGGCATTTATTAAGCACTTACTATGTGCAAAGCACTGTTCTAAGCTTTAGGGAGGTTACAACGTGATCAGGTTGTCCCACGGGGGGCTCACAGTCTTCACCCCCATTTTACAGATGAGGAAACTGAGGCACAGAGAAGTTAAGTGACTTGCCCAAAGTCACACATCTGACAATTGGCGGAGCCAGGATTTGAACTCATGACCTCTGACTCCAAAGCCCGTGCTCTTTTCCACTGAGCCACGCTGCTTCTCTACTATTCTAAAGATTATTACTAATAATAGTAATAAAGCTTAGGGAAAGTACAATAGAAATGGAAGGCATAGTCCCTGGTCTTGGGGGAAGGCTTAAAATCTAATAGGGTAGGCTCACAAAAGACTTCCAGAAGTATCCTACCAGAATCTTTGCTCCTAGAGAGCAGGAATATTGATTACCAACTACATTGTACTTTCCCGAGTGTTCAGTACAATGCCCTGCACACAGTAAGGGCTCCTGTAACACTACTGATGTTTAGTTGATTGATTATGGGAGGCTAAATGGATAAATGTATGTTAATATGTCAAGAATATTCATCATCATCATTATTATTATGGTGTTTGTTCAACTACATGTCAAGGGCTTCCCAAGTGCTTAGTACAGTGCTCTGCACACAGTAAGCGCTCAATAAATACGATTGAATGAATGAAAGGGCTGTTCTAAGCACTGGGGTAGATTCAGTCAGTCAAACGTATTTATGGAGAGCTTACTGGGTGCAGAGCGCTGTGCTAAGCACTTGGGAGAGTACAATATAACAATCTAACATTCTGGTCAGGCATAGGCCCTGTCTCACAATCCAAGTAGGAGAGAAAGCAGGAATTAAGTGGTAGGATTCAAGCACACACGTCCTAAAGGTAGCTGTTGGAAAAGACCTGGGTAACGGGAGCTCCTCTGGGGAACACGTTGTAGAGGAATTGGGATTTCAGAAGGGCTTAGATAAAGGGAAAGCTGTGGTCTGGCAGATTTTGATGGGGAAGGAGTCCTAGGTAGAAGGAAGGGATGAGCGAGGCTGGTCCGGGCTATGGTAAACACCTGGAATTCTGGGTCAGACAGGGCAGGAAGAAGTGTGGCCTAGTGGAAGGAGTGTGGGCCTGGGAATCAGAAGCCCCAGGTGTGTCCTAATCCATGCTCTGCCACTTCCCAGCTGTGGGACCTTAGACAAGTCACTTCATTTTTCTGCACCTCATTCCACACATCGGTAAAATGAGGATGCAATCCCTGTTCTCCCTCTTACTTAGACTGCAAACCCCATGGGAACAGGGACTGTTTCAGACCCAATTAGCTTACCTTGTGCTTAGTGTTTGGAAAAAGTAATAGCTTAGCAAATACCATTATGACTCTTCCTACCGTAGACTCTCGATTATAATGGTTTTGGTACTTGCTAAGCACTAACTATGGGCCAGGCACTGTTCTAATTGCTGGGGTAAATACAAGCTAATTGGGTGGGACCCAGTCCCTGTCCCACATAATAATAATGATGATGGCGTTTATTAAACGCTTACTATGTGCAAAGCACTGTTCTAAGTGCTGGAGAGGTTACAAGGTGATCAGGTTGTCCCACAGGGGGCTCACAGTCTTATTCCCCATTTTACAGATGAGGTAACGGGGCCACAGAGAAGTTAAGTGACTTGCCCAAAGTCACACAGCTGACAAGCGGCGGAGCAGGGATTTGAACCCATGACCTCTGACTCCAAAGCCCGTGCTCTTTCCACTGAGCCATGCTGCTTTTCATGGGGCTCACACTCTTGATCCCCATTTTACAGATGAGATAACTGAGGCCCAGAGAAGTTAAGTGACTTGCCCAAGGTCACGCAGCAGACATGTCTGATCTCATTGCACCCCTGTTATCACCCAGAACATGACAGGTCCTCCCCTGTTTGTCATTCCAAAGGGACCCTGAGCATCTCAGCTAACTCCCAGCCGCAACCGCCCCAAACTGAACCCTCGTCGCATTACAGTTTCCAATACAGGATCTTAATTAAAATACCTTGAAAAATTAATGGCCGCACGGCTTCTCCAAGGCTGAACAGAATCCCAACGCAGCCCAGAGCTGGGAGACGTCAAACCGCTCAGGCTGAAGCGATTTCCTTCTGATTCTCAAACCGCCCTTCCGCTCCAGACTGGACAGCAAAAAGACATGATAAATCTTCATTTGTGACATTAATGTCTCATTGATGGGTTTTGGCTGCCTGCTGACAGCGATTCTCAGAAAAAAAGTTTACCAATATGATAAAATATAAATTTCCCCAAAGTAGTAGTAATGGAGAAAACGCATTAATGCTCTTTCAATTTCAGAGGTGGAAAAAAATTACCAGACTCACTCTTTAAATGACAGCTTTCTGAGAGTAACAACACCTTTGATCCAGATGCTGGCCTCTCCCTGTTTTCAAATTTGGGATTCCCTCGGAGACTTGGGAAACGAAATCTCAGAACCAGACTGAATTGTGAACAACCCTTTGTATTTGACATTGGCTAGGCACGGGTCAGTGCAATAGGAAAGGAATTTCCACAATGAGAGAGGAACAAGCGAAGAGAAAACTCTGATTATCTGTGGCTGTTGGACTGTGTGATCCAAGGCCTTTCTCTTTTATGATTTCCATTAAGCATTTACTATGCACCGGGCACGGTTCTAAGCACTGGGGTAGATGCAAGCTAATCAGGTTGGACACAATGTGCCCCATGGGGTTCAACGTGTTAATCCCCATTTTACAGATGAGGTAACTGAAACCCAGAGAAGTTAAGCGACTTTCCCAAGGTCATAGGTCAGAGCTGGGACTAGAACCCAGGTCCTTCTGACTTCCAGGACAATGCTCTATCCACTAGGAAATGCCACTTCCCAGGCCTGTCCATCTTCTGCATTATCAATCAATAAATTGTGTTTTTGGAGAGTTCATTGTGTGCAGAACACTGTACTAAACTCTTGGGAGAGCATAATATTACAAAGTGGTAGACATGTTCCCTGCCTACAACTAACTCACGGTCTAATAATCATAATAATGATGGTATTTGTTAAGCGCTTACTCTGTGCCAAGCACTAAGCAGTCCAGTCTAGAGGACAAGCTTACAGTTTTCATCCCTCCAAAAGGACTGAGAGCCTGGAATCAAAGGAACCATACCGGAAAGACATTAGACCTGCCCTAAAAGAAATCAGGCCACAGGAAGTTATGGAAGCAAATGAAAACTGCAACTCTGCCTCTGTGACGGAACACTAGTGAACTTGAGATGGGCTGGTAGAAATGTCAGCTGGGAAAAAAATGATTCCAGGCCAATAGAAGCAGCCTGGCTTTGTGGAAAGAGCCCAGGCTTGGGAGCCAGAGAACCTGAGTTCTAATTCCTGATCTCCTACTGTTGTGACTTTGCACAAGTCACTTAACTTCTCTGTACCTCAGTTTCCTCCTCTGTAAAATGCATATTCAATTCCTTTTCTCCCTCCTACTTAAACTATGAGCCCCTCATAGGACAGGGATTGTTTCTGATGTAATTGTCTTGAACCTTCCACAGTGCTTGGCCTATAGTAAGTGTGTAACAAATTCCATTATTACGATTAGATGTTTTTAATCCACCTACAAGACTGAGCTATGCCATGATTGCCACTCCAAGGAGACTCCAGCGGCCACGTCCCTCACTCAGTGAGTTAAAACACGTTCAGGTTTTGGAGGGGCCAATAGACTTTCAAAATCTCCTTTCCCTCCCACTAGGCTGTAAACTCCTTGAGAGTAGGGACTGTTTCTTATCTCAGTAATAATAGTCTTTACTAAGCACTTCCTATATGCTAAACCCTTAAACCCTGAGGCAGAATATGAGATTATCAGATTGGACACAATCCCTGTCCCACAGTATATTTTATCTCTGTTTTATAGATGAGGAAAGTGAGGCCCAGAGAAATATAGAGACATGCCCAAGGTCTCACAGCAGGTCAGTGGCAGAGGTTGGACTCGAACACAGCTCTTCTGCCTCCCAGCTCAATTCTCTTGTCACCAGGCCATGCTGCCTCCCTTTCTTATTCTGTAACTCCCCACAGGCCTTAGAAGAGCGCTCTGCATATAGTGACTGCCAATATTGACTGATTGCATACCCAATTGTTAGAGGCTCTGAAACCATCAGTCCTACAGGTTACCATGGACACATAATAATGATAATAATTATGGTATTTGTTAAGCCTTACTATGTGCCAGGCACTGTACTAAGCGCTAGAGTGGATACAAGCAAATGAGGTTGGAAGCAGTCCCTGTCCCATGTGGGGATCACAGTCCCAATCTCCATTTTATAGATAACTGAGGCCCAGAGAACTAAAATAACTTGCCCAAGGTCACAATAAAGACAAGTGGCAGAACCGGGATTAGAACCCATGACCTTCTGACTCCCAAGCCCATGTTTTATCCACTACACCATGCTGCTTCCCATCTTGTATTGACCCCAGTGCATAGCACAGTACTTGGTCCATAGTAAGAACTTAACAAATGCCACAGCTATTAATATTACTAAATGACAGGGATGCAGTTTGCTAATCTTCAACATCCTTGATAATGAAATTGGATTAGTTTCATGGTACCAACCCATGGGGCCTCGTTATATATAATTCTCTTGCCCGAGACCACTGTTGCCTAACTGAGGCTGTGAGACATCTCTCAGTTATAAAATAAAAACAGAAAAGTGAGGGTTGTTTCCTCTAAAATGAGTGACACCCTTGGTCAGATTTCCCGTTGTTGGGTAGGGACCGTCTCTATATGTTGCCAACGTGTACTTCCCAAGCGCTTAGTACAGTGCTCTGCACACAGTAAGTGCTCAATAAATATGATTGAATGGATGAATGAATTTGGAGTCTCTTACAAGTTGGCTGGTTTCTGAGCTTCTGCAAGCATACATCTTTTTTTAAAAAATGGCATTTGGTAAGCACTTATTATGTCCCAGGCACTGTATTAAGCACCGGGGTAGATACAGGGTTGTCATAATGGACACAGACCCTGTCCTGCATGGAGCTCACAGTCTTTACGCCCATTATTTTACAGACTAGGTAACTGAGGCCCAGAGAAGTTAAGCTACTTGCCCAAGGTCACACAGTAGATAAGTGGTGGAGCAAGGATTAAAACCTAGGTCCTTCTGATTTTCAGGCCCGTGCTCTATCCATTAGGCCATGCTGCTTCCGAATGGAACATCAAGCAGCCTTGTGACCTAGTGGAGAGAGCACAGGCCTGGGGGTCAGAGGACCTGAGTTCTAATCCCAGCTCTACTGCTTACCTGCTCTGTGACCTTGGGCACATTATTTGACTTCTCCGTGTGCTCCGTTTCCTCATCTATGAAGTGGGGATTAAATCCCTGTTCTCCCTTCCTTTTCCCTCCCTCTTAGACTGTGAGCTCTAAGAGAGCAGAGACTGTGCCTGACCTGAATATCTTGTAACCTCTTGGCACATAGTAAGTGCTTAATAAATACCATAATAACTTGGATTAGAACCCCGGTCTTCTGATTCCCAGCCCCTTGCTCTTTCCTCCACGTTGATCATCTGTCTTCCCTTTGGGTCCTAGTGATGCAATGGACAGTCTAAACCTATGCTGGATCTCCTCCTTATTCTCCTCGTCGGGGAATAATGACTCCAAATCTCATTTTTGATTTTGCAAAACTGGCATAATGTGAGTAAATTAGTCAGATTTGGTGAAAGTGAGAGGCACTGTCATGGACTACTCTATCCAATAAATCTGCATTGGGCAATAGAGGTGGAGGCTCCTTGACTTCCTCTCCACAAGTCTGCAGCAACCAGTGTTCAAATTCTCGGGGAAAAATGTGACTCTGTCAGAAGGGTCAGTCAGTCAGTCAGGCAGCTAGTCAGCCCACAATATTAATTGAACATTCACGATGAACAAAGCCCCGAAAAGCAGAATCCTGAATAACGCTCGGGAAGTAGTGTGGCCTAGTTGAAAGAGCATGGACTTGGATTCTAATCCCAGCTCCACTTCCTGTCTGCTGTGTACCCTTGGGAAAATCATTTAATTTCTCTTTGCCTCAGTTCCCTCATCTGTAAAATGGAACAGCTCCAACCTGATTATCTTGTATCTACTCCAGAGCTTAATACAGTGTCTGGAACAGAGTAATTGCTCAACAAATACCATTTTAAAAAAGGGAAAATGACTGTAAAGATAGACTGTAATCTCCTTGAGGGCAGGGAATGTGTGTCTCGCATCCATTGTGCTCTCCTAAGCATTTAGCACAGTGGTTTGCCCTCCGTAGACACTCAGTATATACTGTTGATAGATAAAGGAAGAACAAAACATGGTCACTGTCCTCAAGAAGCTGCCGATCTAAGGGGCCTTTTCCCAGCTAAAAAGTACTCTTTGGAGAAGTCGTTAGAGAGGAATCTGTTGCTAAAGTTTCCAAAGTTCAACATCAGAAACGGCCCCAGTTGGGGAAAAATTAGCCCACAGGTCCAAGAGGCCAAGCCCATCGAACGGGCCCCTCTCTGCAGGAATGGGTTGGAGCTTGCCATTTTTCATTCATTCATTCAATCGTATTTATTGAGCGCTTACTGTGTGCAGAG
Organism: Tachyglossus aculeatus; assembly: GCF_015852505.1. Taxonomy (NCBI): domain Eukaryota; kingdom Metazoa; phylum Chordata; class Mammalia; order Monotremata; family Tachyglossidae; genus Tachyglossus; species Tachyglossus aculeatus. Next base: position 64,123,611 of record NC_052076.1, on the reverse strand, counting down.
CACTGGACTAAGCGCTTGAGAAGTACAAGTCGGCAACATATAGAGACGGTCCCTACCCACCAATGGGCTCACAGTCTAGAAGGGGGAGACAGACAACAAAACAAAACATGTAGACAGGTGTCAAAGTAGTCAGAACAAATAGAATTAAAGCTATATGCACATCGTTAACAAAATAAATAGAATAGTAAATACGTACAAGTAAAATAGAGTAATATATCTGTACAAATATATAAACAAGTGCTGTGGGGAGGGGAAGGAGGTAGGGCAGTGGGTTGGGGAGGAGGAGGAGAGGAAAAAGGGGGCTCAGTCTAGGAAGGCCTTTTGGAGGAGATGAGCTCTCAGTAGGCGGAGGTGAGCTCTGGCCCCTGATTTGGACAATGGCTGTTGAAATGGTTGTAGCTCTAACCACAAAGTAACTAATCAGTCTTAGCAATCAGTATAGGGAAGCAGGCAGAGATTCAGGGAAAATCAGAATTAGCAAATTGGAACCACCTCCAATCACACAATCTTTGGATAGTTTCCCCTTCATCAATTTATTTTGACCACTCAAGTTGTAAACATTGTTAAATTATTTCTCTCCCACCCCCAGAACTTACATATATATGTAATTTATTTATGTAAATTAATGTCTGTCTCCCCCTCTAGACTTAAGCTTTAAGATCTTATGTCTGAAATCAGAGATAGACGTGATAAAGCTGTTCTGGTTAAGTCTCATCTTGTCCCCCTTCAAAAGGTGTTGAGTGTTCAGATTTTTTTTTCCTTCACCCGCTTCTCTGAACCAAAGAATTGACGTAGGAAGAAAAGAGAATTGCTTTTCAACTCTTCCTTAATCTGTCTGTCTGGAAATTCACATAAATAGCCTCCCCCTCTTCCCTTCCCCCCTTCCCTTTTCCATTCCCTCTCACATCTCTCCTTCTCCCATCTCTGTCTCTCTCCCACTCTCTCCTCTATAACTCACTGAACAATGTCAGCTGAAAATCCCATCTAGCAGTGTAAGGTGAAGGAAAGCAATCAGTGCTACGTAAAGCTGACTGAGCTTTCTGCTTTGCCCCAAACTTTCCCAGAGTCATTAGCCCTAAATGAAGTAAGCTGCTGAATGCTAAAATACCTATTAGGCTTGGCAACCCAGGCTCACATAAGAGTGCCCCATCTTCTCAAAGTGGCTTGGTCCATCTGTAGTGAAAGAAAAAAAATAAAAGCCCTCCCACAACCACAATGTTGGAGACTAAAAGCCCTAATTCAGGTATTATTTTCTTCCCAATGCCCCCACGAGGAATTGCATCAAGGTTCTATAAACAAAAACTCCCCCGCTGGGAAACAAGAGAAGCAAAAGGAAGAAAGAGGCAGCAAATTTATCCCCAATCTAATGACTGGGGCCATTTTATATAACATAGAACTCTAAGCTCTCACAGCGAATAACTGTACAGTACAGATTGGTTTGGCTCTCAAGTGGCTTTGTGACTTAACATGGATCAATTCGTTCTGATTTTTGCAAACTATTTTTTTTGCTAGTTGGTTTCTTTAACGACCAGTTTGCTATTTTTACCCAGTAGGTCCTTCTCCCTAGCCCCCATCTTCCCTTTTAAAATTACAGCAATCCCCTGAAATGTAAATGAAATTTTAAAATCCCTCTCATCTCCCAGGGATTTAACCAGGGAAAGGCACCCAAGAGAGTTGGAGGAGCAGGAGGAGACTGGTATTATCACCGTCAAACTCATCCATATGCTTAGTTACCTCTCACCCTTCTTAAACCTATCATCTAAATTTCCCGGATGCACAGGCTAAAGAAAAGCTGAAAGATCCCACTCTACCTCACCAAAGGGCTTATTGGCTTTACACTCTCCAGGTAATGAAGGTCTTCCAAGTGCATTACCCCAGACTTTCAGTAGATCACAGATCGGCCTGGATCAGGGGTTTCAATCCTGGGAGGAAATTCATTCTCTCCTGACAGCAGTAACTAAGATCGGCCCCCAGAAAAAATCCAACTGGAAAGCGAGAGAGGTGGGAGAGGATTGGGGAGGGAAGCGGGTTCAGGAAATGCAATTTCCCACATGCCACTCTGTTAGGGAAGGAGGAGTAGAGGCTGAGTAGCCTGCTGGGAGGAGAGCCTCCAAAGCACACAGGCTGTGTTGTGCAGTCCAGAAAAATTCTTCAGAAAGCCGATCTGTTCAACTTCAAGAGGGAAAACGGAGAGGGGATTTATCCACTTAATATCCTACAAATTTAGCCTTTTTGACTGGCAGTCTTGTGTTCTGACAGGCTTCCATGGACCGCAAGAGACACGGGTGAATGAATTTAAATGATTTTTTGCATGTTTAAAGCGTTTGTGATGCTGGTACTTCCCCGCCACCATATAGCTCTCTTTTGGCATTCAAAGAAGATGCTACTGAGAGACTGATTCACAGGCCCAGCCTCTTGCCTGAGCCTCCCACCCATTCAAACAGTGAGCCCTATGGGGAAGGGTCTGTTTCCTATCTGATTATCTTGTAATTACCCCAGAGCTTAGTACAGTGTTTAGCACATGCTTGCATTCATTCATTCAATTGTATTTACTGAGCGCTTACTGTGTGCAGAGCACTGTACTAAGCGCTTGGGAAGTACAAGTTGGACTTAGCAAACATTATTATTATTATTATTCCATGATGCCTCATAGTGTCTTTTCACTGGATGCAAAATGCAGCACAAGCAAAGCATTGGTGGACTTCTCTTAAAGTTCGATGCGAAGTTGGTAGTCCAGGAAGAGGTTCATTCGTTCATTCATTCAATTGTATTAACTGAGCACTTCCTGTGTGCAAAGAACTGTGCTTGGAAAGTACAATTCAGCAACAGATAGAGACAATCCCTTCCTAACAACTGGCTCACAGTCTAGAATGGGGACACAGAAAACAGAACAAAACAAGTAGATGGGCATGAATAGCACTAAAATAGACAAATAGAATTATAGATATATACATATCCATAAAGAGGTTGGAGCATTACCAGTAATAATACCACAGTCTTTTAGACTGTGAGCCCACTGTTGGGTAGGGACTGTCTCTATGTGATGCCAATTTGTACTTCCCAAGCGCTTAGTACAGTGCTCTGCACATAGTAAGCGCTCAATAAATACGATTGATTGATTGATTGATTGATAATAACAATGGTACTTGTTACTGCGTGCTGAGCACCGTTTTAAGTGCTGGAGTAGATACAAGCTAATCAGGTTGGACAAGTCCTTGTCCCTCACTGGGCTCACGCTCTTAAGCCCCATTTTACAGATGAGGTAACTGAGGCCCAGAGAAGTGAAGTAACTTGCCCAAGGTCACACAGCAGACATGTGGTGGATCCGGGATTAGAACCTAAGTCCCTCTGTCTCCCAGGCCTGTGCACTATCCATTAAGCCATGCTGCTTCTCAGTAGGCCTTCTCCATAGACCTTCAGTTTGGTCTGAATCCATACTATGCTGGTGCTACAGCCTGTCCAAATCCTCAAGCACAAGCTAGGCTTTTCTTGATTCCGTTTTCTGTTTCTTTGCTGGCCTGGCGTCATGGGACAGTATGCTTCTTAGAGAGACAAATTCAATATGGGCACTTTACTCTTGGGGGTATGGATTTCCAGGTGTAGGCTGGTATGTAACCTTGGTCTTTTGGGGGCTAATTGTCAGTCCATAACACTTCGTCTGATTCCCGAAAAGCAGTTCATAATTATCTGCCTCTCTTCTTGTGTACGTATTCCTAGAGCACAAGCATCAGCATACAGAAGCGCGTGAATGAGTGATTCAAGGACTTTCAATGATGCTCTCAGCCTGTTGAGTTGGAAGATTTCCCCCAGGATGAGAATTGTATTTTCACATCAGTTTTCAGAGTCTCTGCTGCATCTCTGAGCATGGCTGAACAGACTAGGCATAAAGAGACGGAATCTAATATACAGCCTGGCCTTATCCCACCAACTGTGGGGAAAGGATCATAGAAGATTACTTTCAGTGCTGATGCAGCCATTGGTATAGCTGTGGAGAAAACTAGAAATCGGGATCAGTTTTTCAGGGGATCCATAGTTTTGAGGGGGCTATCAGAGTTTAAGTCAGCTGAGGGTCTAAATTGACTCTGTAAAGCCCACAAATCTTGGGTACGCATTTCTGCCAATCTCTTGGACCTTTTGTGTAGAAGAGATTATATCCTGTCAAGCCCTCTGCAACCTGAAACCACAAAGGTTCTGGGAGCAAACAGCTAGCGGTAACTGGACAAGGCTAACTCAACCTTGTTAACAAAGTTGTTGTCAACCTTGTTGTCATGCAGAGCTAACTATATGAATCCTAACTACCAAGTGGACTGTCAACAAATTGAGCCTCCCCACCCACTGGCAATATTCTGGAACAATCAATCAACTGTATTTTTTGAGCACTATGTGGAGAGCACCGCCATAAGTGTTCCGGAAAGTTCAATACAACAGAGTTTGCAAATGTGTTCCTTGCCCACGATGAGCTTACAGTCTGGAGAGGACAACAGACATTAATGTAAATGAATTTCAGGTATATGCATACGTTCTGCGGGGTTCAGAGAGGGGTGAATAAAAAGCGCAAATCCAAGTGATCATCGTGACTGTTACTACATGCAGCAGGCCTAGTAGAAGGTAAAAATAAAGTTCCTAGATACTACCTGGGCCTTGTCAGCTCTTATGCTCTCCCACTTATTACTGACAACACTTTATACACCCTATAAGAGCTCAATAAATACCAGTGATTCACTGATATCTGTTGAGGAAGAGATTGTGCAGCTGGAGTACTTCAGCGAGTGGTTGCATCCCCACTTTGAGCCTGTCCTCACCTTTACCTAGCCACCCACGTGCCTGGCCTCTGAAGACAGTCACAGGCAGATCCATGGCTCAGTGGAAAAAGTGCAGACTTTGGAGTCAGAGATCATGGGTTCAAATTCCGACTCCGCCACTTGTCAGCTGTGTGACTTTAGGCAAGTCACTTAACTTCTCTGGGCCTCAGTTACCTCACTTGTAAAATGGGGATTAAGACTGTGAGCTCCACGTGGGACAACCTGATCACCTTGCAACCTCCCCAGCGCTTAGAACAGTGCTTTGCACATAGTAAGTGCTTAATAAATGCCATCATTATTATTATTATCCATCCCTATGGTAGGACAATTGTGGACTATTTCCCTCCGCTAAACTCTTTGAGAGGCTCCGCCCCTCCCCCAGACTGAGTGCAGGACCAGATTATTCCCCAGAACCAGTGATTTCACCACCAGACCCAGGGAAGGTAAAGCAATTTAGAGCAGAACAGAACCTCAGTGCCTTCTGCTCCTTCAACCCTCTCATCAACCGCCCCCTCTAACTTTTCCCGGCCACTTTTGCCGGTTTGTCAGGCCATCCCTGGACAGCACTGGTCAAAAGGACATCAAGTGTCAAAGTGGGGATGGTATTCAAGGAGCAGAAGCCTGAACATCAATCAATGGTATTTACTGAATACTGACTGTGTGCAGAACAGATCCTGGCCACTGGTTGCTTCCAATCTGAAACAGACAACTCCTAGGCCTAGGAGAATACTGTGAGTCGGTCAGTCCCACAGTCAGCTTTTATTTATTTTTAATGGTATTTGTTATGCTCTTATTTTGTTCCAGGAATGTCCTAAGCACTGGGGTAGTTTCAAGCTATTAAGGTTGGCCACAGTCCCTTGTCCAACATAGGGCTCCCAGTCTTAACCCCTATTTTACCCTTGAGGTAACTGAGGCACAGAGAAGATAAGTGACTTGCCCAAGATCCCACAACAGGCAAGTGGCAGGTTAGAACCCAGGTCTTCTGATTCCCAGATGAGTCCTCTTTCTACTATGCCAGGTTGCTTCTGGGAAAAGTGGACTAGTATAGCATATTGGAAAGAGCACCAGCTTGGGAGTCAGAAGATCATGTGTTCTAATCCCGATTCTGTCACTTGTCTGCTGTGTAACCTTGGAAAAGTCACTTCACTTCTCTGTGCCTCAGTTACCTCATCTGTAAAATGGGGATTGAGACTGTGACCCCCATGTGGGACAGGGACTGTCATCAACCTTATTAGTTTATAACTATCCCTGTGCTTAGGACATTCCTGGCACAAAATAAGTTCCGACTTGCTTGGATACACCCCAGTGCTTAGTACAGCACCTGAAACATAGTAAGTGCTTAACAAATACCACAATTACTGTTACTATTATTATAAAAGTACTGCAACGGCCAGGGGTGATGCTGTGTCTCTTGTGTAGCGAGAAGGCAGAGCCGACGGTGAGATTAGGGGGTCCAGAGGATGTGAGAATAAGAGGTCAGGAGACTGTCCACCTCCACTTCAGCAGGAGCAAGAAACATTCTCTGCCCATTGTGTCCTTGGGGAAATGCACAAAGTCAACAAGAAGAGCAAATACCTTCCTTTAATGGTTGGGTAGAGTGCACCAAGAACCACCCCCACCAAACTCTCAACTCGGGACTGACAAATCCAATCGCCAAGTTTGGTCTTCACACATACCTTTGCTTAGAACCACTTTGCTACTCCAGACAGCCCTAATCTGTTTAGTAAATCACCACTGGAATTGCCCTTATCACTCCATTAGGGGTTAATTTGTAAGAGTCTTACTTGAGGAATTAAATACACAAATCCCATTAATAATGATTCAGCCTTTACTAATGTACCTCTCCTATTTCCCTATGGGATTTCAGTCAATATTTGCTGAAAATCAAATATAGACCTCATTATGACTCGATAGCAAATACTCCGCTGAATTCAACCAAGGCAGGCCCAAGTTATTGGAAATGTAAGATTGATTTTACAGGTCCATTTCTCCACAATTCCCAGACTCTTTCCACTGACCTCAGAGGACTCCTCGCTTTGAAAGACCACTTTTCTTGGGGATTTAAGTGTGGAGGATATCATGAGCTTCAGGTTTATTGCTTTCCTTAAGGAAGGTTGGAGAGTTACATTTGTTTCTCTTCCAGGCTCTACACCCAATCAGCATGCCTTTCCCTCCTTTAGAGTGCTCCTGAAATCTTACCAGGAAGGCTTCCCAGATTAACCCTGCATGGCATCCATAACTTCAGTTAATAATAATAATAATGATGATGGTATTTGTTAAGCACTTACTATGTGCCAAGCACTATTCTAAGTGCTATTCTAAGTTGTGCACAGCAGTGACATTTGCCCTGCTAAACTGAAGGTGTTTCTTTCTTCTGTAGTCTTCTGTATCATTTCTGTCACAGGGAATGTCCCTGAGAAGGGAGGTCTCCACCTCTAGACTGTAAGCTCACTGTGAGCAGGGAATGTGTCTGTTATATTGCTGTGTCCTACTCTCCCAAGCACTTAGTACAGTGCCCTGCATGCAGTAAGCATTCAATAAATATGATTGATTGATTGAGGTCCCAGTACCAGAACCAAGGGATAAAGAAAGCCATGGGTAGCATAAATGAGAGCCAGCAGGAAAATGGGTCTTTGCCAGCCCAACTCCCTTGCCCTGCAAATCTGTCAGATCTGGTCACTCCGCCAGCTTCAAACCTCTCCCACCCAGCCATCTCGTCCTCCAGGAGTCATTCCCCAACTAATCGTGTCGCCCCTCCCCAGGAATATCAACCCATCAGCCTCCTTCAACACTCATGTCATTTTATATCTACCCCACACTCTCTGCTTGGTACCAATGAAGCACTTAATATCACAATTATTGTTATTATTTTTATTCACCTACCACTGCAGTGCTGTGTACATAGTAGGTGCTCAATAAGTAATGAATTATGAATGAATGATGAATGAATGGACTCCTCCCCATCCCTGGTTGCCACCTAGTTGCTCAGCAGGAGGGTGGTGTGGGTGAGTATGGAGTCACCAGCCCACAGTGGGGATGTCCAGTTACCCTTCACATCCCCTTACTTGTAGCTACAACTGCCCCCCCTCCCAAGCTAAGATGACGATTGACAAGGAAAAGTGTCAGGTTGGACCCCAGGAATAAAAAAGTGTCTGAGTGAACCTAGGAAGAGAAAACAGGAAATCCAGAAGGAGACAACTGCTTCTCCCTCTGTGAATCTTTTCCCACTATCCTCAAAGCCACGACGATGCCAGACCTCACTGTAAAATGACCTTAGTCCATCATGCCTGAAGATAATAATAATAATAATTTCAGTATTTGTTAAGCTCTTACTATGTGCCAAGCACTGTTCTAAGCGCTGGGAAGACACAAGGTAATCAGGTTGTCCCACATGGGGCTCACAGTCTTAATCCCCATTTTTCAGTTGAGGTGACTGAGGCCCGGAGAAGTTAAGTGACTTGCCCAAAGTCAAACATCTGAGAAGTGGCAGAGCTGGGATTAGAACCCATGACCTCTGACATCCAAGCCCACGCTCTTTCCACTGAGCCAGGCTGCTTCTCTAAGGTGGGGTGGCTTGGTGTGAGTGGGGCCTTGGCACCCACTTGCAGAAGCAGCCAAGGCAAACTGATCCAAAATGAGAGAAAGAAGTCGAATAATTCTGTTGCCCATACGTACCGTGGCCAGTGAGAGACACCAAACAGAGGCAGTTTCCCAAGGATGGGAGTCGATTTCATTTTCAAACGATGAAATGCAGTGTCAAGGAAAGAACAAAGGTGAAGATGTGGGACCCAACCTATCAGGGCTTGGGTGACGGCAATCAGCAAAATCCCTTAATGCCCCAGCCTGGATTTGCCCTAGCCACCAGATTTTAAAGGAAGGAAAACGCTAACAACTACAGTGAAGACAGCTGCCTCTGAAAGGCAGGTCATCAGCATTATCATAAGCACCAACACCATTTTAATCAAGTCTCAGAGATATTCTTCTTTGTGACCACAGACTGCACCCCCTCCCCACCAATCATTTCACAATAAGAACCATTGGACACACAGGGTGGAACGAGAGAGTGTGAATGGTTCGGTGCGAGCCATCACCACTGCTGCATAAACAACTCAACCGCATGTCCTGCTGTCAGTAGGCCATGCCTTTCCTCACGAAACCATTGGAGCCTGGGCAATGGGCAACCAAATGGCAGGGTCCACAAACAATTCACTACCTTATTTTCATGGATGCAGTGTACACGTGAGTCAAGGACCCTCATTTTGACACTCCAATTCATGGATACAATTTCACAGGCTGCTGCATTGCCAGAAAACAGAACACTGTATTCATAATGATGGTATTTGTTAAGCGCTTACTATGTGCCAAGCACTGTACTAAGCGGGCACCTGGAGAATGCCCAGTAGAATTGAGATGCCTGGTCCCTGTCCTCCAGGGGCTTACAATCTAATAGGGGAGACAAGGGGACAAAAGTTGCCAACTATACAACAATCAATCAATCAGTCAGTGGTATTTTGTGACTACTTAAGTTGTGTGGAACACCGTACTGAGCTCTTAGTACACTATCCCTGCCCACAAGAAGCTTATAGGAAGAAGCAGCATGGCATAATGGATAAAGCACGGGCCTTGGAGTCAGAATGCCATGGGTTCTATTCCCAACTCTGCCATATGTCTGCTGGGAGACCTTGTGCAAGTCATTTTACTTCTCTGTGCCTCTGTTACCTCATCTGTAAAATGGGGATCGAGACTGTGAGCCCCACGGGGAACAGAGACTGTGTCCAACCTGATTTAACGCTTAGTACAGTGCTCTGCACACAGTAAGTGCTCAATCAATACGATTAAATGAATTTGCTCGTATCCACCCCATTGCTTAGTACAGCACTTGATACACAAAAAGTGCTTAAGAAATATCACAATTATTATTATTATTGTTATAGGGAGAGACAGACATTGAGAAGCAGCATGGCCCAGTGGATAGAGCATGGGTCTTAGGATCAGAGGATCTGGGTTCTAATCCCAGCTTGTCTGCTGTGGGACCTTGGGTGAGTCATTTCATTTTTCTGTGCCTCAGTTATCTCATCTGTAAAATGGAGATTCAATATCTGTTCCCCTTCCACTTAGTGAGCTTGGAGCTGCAAGTGGACTGAATGCAGGAAGCACTGGTGCTGGACAATGCCAGAGGACTTCTGGAAGATAATAATAATTAATAATTGTGGTATTTGTTCAGCACTTACTGTGTGCCAAGCACTGTTCTAAGTGCCGGAGTAGATACAAGGTAATCTGGTTGGACACAGTCCCTATTCCAGTTGGACACAGTCTCTACCTCAAATGGGGCTCACAGTCTCAATCCCCATTTTCCAGATGAGGTAACTGATGCACAGATAAGTGAAGTAACTTGCCCAAGGTCGCAAAGCAGACAAGTGGCGGAGGTGGGACTGGAACCCCCAACCTTGGACTCCAAAGCCCTCGCTGTCCTTGAAATTCTACTTGGTGTCAGTCAGCCCCCTCCTTGTGTTTAGCAAAAAGTAAATGAAGGTCCCACCTTACCTTTCTGACATCCCAAATCATCACATTCAAATTACCACAATGTACCACTTCCGCTCCAGCTCCAAATGTGAATAAAATATGTAATTCCATTTTAAGTTGCCTAATTTTCTGGAAACTGTTAGCAAAAGGTTCTGGTATTTAAGATTTTCAGTGGATGCCTTGAGAACAGTAATGGGGTCCCCTAAAAGCAATGCCCTCTGCTCTCCCTCTCTTTACCAATAATTATTTTATTATCGGCCATAAATGGCCTCTTCCGAGGAGCAAGCGTGGCGGGGCAACCGATGACTCCAGAGATGCCCAAGCAGCAGACAGGCCCCAGGGCATGTCTGAGTGTCAGATGGAGAAGTTGACACTGATGACTTGGAGTGAGTGGCAGTTTTACCGCTCCCGGTGCAACCCTAGAGCTTTCTGAGTACCAGGATCTGTGGTGAGTTCTTCCTCCAGCCTGGCCAGAGTGGCCCCTGATGTTCCTTTTCTCCACAAACAATGGGCAGGACCTGAGCAGTCACACCCCTCTAGATTTGAAGGCCTCTGGCCAAAAGAAAAATGAAAAGTATACGGGGAAAAGTACAAAAGTACAAAGTAAGACCATCATCACTTTAAAAATAACAAGCAATAGATGGCTGCTTGAATTTGGCTTTAATGCTTTTCTAAACTTTTTCTTCACAGAAGCCCTAAGTATTGAGGAAAATACTGAGGAAAAAGCCCTGAAAATTGGGACCAAGCAGTTATTCATCTTGCAATATAACTTCTTTCTAGAAATCTTCTTCAGTAGCCATAACAAGAAGAAGAAGAAGAAGAAGAAGAAGAAGAAGAAGAATGGCATTTATTAAGTGCTTACTATGTGCAAAGCACTGTTCAAAGCAGTGGGGAGGCTACAGGGTGATCAGGTTGTCCCATGGGGGGCTCACAGTCTTAATCCCCATTTTACAGATGAGGTAACTGAGGCACAGAGAAGCTCACAGTCTTAATCCCCGTTTTACAGATGAGGCAACTGAGGCATAGAGAAGTTAAGTGACTTGCCCAAAGTCACATAGCTGACAATCGGCGGAGCCGGGATTTGAACCCATGACTTCTGACTCCAAAGCACCATGAAAATAAGCCCTGGCTTCATTTCGATTGGTCACTGATGAAACTCAAAAATACTGAATGGCCCTTTGCCAGCCCTCTCCTGCTTCCTCCCTGACCCCAAAGGGGACAGAACAACTGAAAATCGGACTGTCCCATAAAAAGCAGGACCATTGGCCAACCTACCTCCATCCTCATAGCCCTATCAGGGACCAGGCAGGGGACTGAATGAGCAGCCTTACCTACTCTGCCCTGTTAAGTTCGTGGGCCCTGTTAAGTTTTCTGAAGAGTAAATGAGACAGAAAGATCTTCTTAGCTGAATCAGAAGCAGTATGGCCTAATGGGAGTCAGAGGAACTGGGTTCTAATCCTGACTTCACCACTTGCCTGCTGTGTCAACTTGGACAAGTCACTTAGCTTCTCTGTGCCTCAGTTACTCCATCTGTCAAACGGGGATTAAGACGGTGAGCCCCATGTGGGACATGAACTGTGTGCAGTAACTCCCCTGTATCTAACCAGTACAGAGCCTGGCACATAATAAGTGCTTAATACCATTAAAAAAAAAAACAACTGAGATGAGGAATTTATAACAAGGTGATTCAAAGGATCCCCCTCTCAGGGTTAGTTTCCAGTACTCTTCCAGTCTCGGCTAAAGGAGGGAGAGTCAAGCAGAGGCCTACCCATTCCAGACCTAGCTTGGCCAGTGGCTAGTGAGTGGAAGGCAATCTGCTCCAAGTCAAAACTCACTTGTTCTGGACAGTGGCATGGAAGAGAGTCGAGGGCGGAGACTCAAGTGTACTGCGCAGAAGGCGGCAATGGTAAACCACTTCCAATTTTTACCAAGAAAATCAATGGATACACTACCAGAATGATTGTAGATGGAGAGCCGGACGTTCTGGGAGAGATGTGTCCGTGGTGTCGCTATGGGTTGGAAATAACTCAACAGCTTAAGACAGGATAAGATTCAAGGGATGGTGGGAAGGGTCCTGAAAATGTGCATTGGAGGTGGGTGGGGGGTTTGAAGCACCTGTCTCCCCAGCTATACTGTAACTTCATTGAGGGCAGGGATCATGTGCTCTCCCAGATAATAATAATAATGATGATAGTATTTGTTAAGTGCTTACTATGTGTCAAGCACTGTTCTAAGCGCTGGGGTAGATACAGGGTAATCAGGTTGTCCCACATGGGTCTCACACTTTTAATCCCCATTTTACAGATGGGGTAACAGGCACAGAGAAGTTAAGTGACTTGCCCAAGGTCACACAGCAGACAAGTGGCAGAGCCGGAATTAGAAGCCATGTCTTCTGACTCCCAAGCCCATGCTCTTTCCACTAAGCTATGCTGCTTCCTGCTTAGTAAGCGCTTAGTACAGTGCTCTGCACAGAGTAAGTGCTCAATAAATACGATTGATTGATTAGTAGGATGCAGTCGGCAAGCACTCAATAAATACGATTGATTCACTGATTGAGTAAAATTTTGTCAACTAGATATTGAGCTTATGGCTCTCATCGTTTTCAAATATTCTACCACACTGCCTTAAGCAAAGGAAAACAGTGCTGCCCAGTGGAAAGAGAAAGGACGTGGGAGTCAGAGGACTTGGGTTCTAATCCCGGCTCCACCACTTTCCTGTGGTGTGACCTTGGGCAAGCCATTTAACTTCTCGGTGCCTCAGTTACCTCATCTGTAAAAGGCGATTAAGACTGTGAGCCCGATGTGTGACATGGACTAGGTCCAATCTTATATTTACCCCAGCACTTATTACAGTGCCTGGAACACACTAAGGGCTTAACCAACACCATTAAAAAAAAAAAATTAAAAAGCGACTGCTCACAACTTGTAAATGTCCCTCTCTGGGTGTCAATCAATCAATTGTATTTATTGAAGAGTACTGTACTAAGAGCTTGGGAGAGTATAATATAACAATAAACAGACATTCCCTGCCCACAATGAGTTTACAGTCTAGAAGGGTAGATAGACATTGGTAGAAATAAATTACAGATATGGACATAAGTACTGTGGGGTTGAGAAGGGGGATAAATAAAAGGACAAGTCAGAGTGAAGCAGAAGGGAGTTGAAGAAGAGGAAAAGAGGGCTTAGTCAGGGAAGGCCTCTTGGAGGAGATATGCCTTCGATAAAGCTTTGAAGGTGAAGAGAGTAATTGTCTGTCAGATATGAAGAGGGAGGGCGTTCGAGGCCAGAGGATGGACATGGGTGGGAGGTCAGAGGTGAGAAAGATGAGTGGAGGTACTGAAATAATGGAAAAATGAACTCTTTACTCCACTCCACTCCCCACCTCTCCCAAAGCTGTCTCATCTCACTAATGTTTCAGCATTGCCTGGTGGATTGTCAAGAGAGTTGCATGGCAGGGCTCTGAGGCCGTAAGCCTATTAAACATTTGTTTTAGAAATAAGGAGACATTAGCTGCTCATTTCTCCCAGGCCCTGGTCGGTGTGTGGTGCATTTGGGGATTTTAGGAAACACAATTACAGCATGATTGTGGAAATTGATATCAAAAGAGTTGGCTGCCTTTTCCTATTTACTTGGATGTTGGCGGAACCAAGGAACTGTTGCCAGGGACTTGATTTGTTCTCCGAATGCGATGAGTTAGAGAGCGGCTCGTGGGGAGCCGGATTTTGAGGGGACTTTGTGAAGAGTTCGCCTCTCCTGCCTCTGACCATCCCCATCTCCCCTCCTCTCCCCCCTCAGGGTCAATGACAGTCACACTGGAGAAGCAGTGTGGCCTGGTGACAAGAGTACAGGCTTAGGAGTCAGAGGTCATGGGTTCTAATCCCTGCCCTGCCACTTTCCAGCTGTGTGACTTTGCGCAGGTCACTTAACTTCTCTGTGCCTCAGTTACCTCATCTGCAAAATGGGGATTAAGACTGTGAGCCCCACGTGGGACAACCTGATTACCTTGTATCTACCCCAGTGCTTAGACCAGTGCTTGGCACATAGTAAGAGCTTAACAAATACCATCATTATCATTATTATTATTATTACAGGATAAGTTGTTGAGAACCCCCCCACAACATGGCTGCTCCAGTCAATGCCTCTATCCCAGAACTCCCCTTTCCTCTATTCCACCCCCTGCCAGCAGAGATTTACTTATCAGCCACTTAATTCTAATAAATGAGAAGTTTAAGTTGCTGAAGACAAAAAGTCAATTCAAGCAAATGGGGTAAATCACTATATTTGGGTTAGTCCTTCATTTGTTTTGTTGTTAATTGTATGCCCGAATTATCTTTGGAACATTTCTTTTTGACAATGGCAGGAGAAACAAATAGAGACCTCACCGAGCTGATAGCAGGGAGTGGAGGGAAGAGTGGAGGAATCTACTGCTGTCCAGGGCAAGTTGCTGAAGAAGGTGGTCCCAGAAAGTTCTTGGATGTTACTGCCCACAAAGATACCTTGTTTCCTGAAGGACGATGAGGAGCAAGGCACCCTAACCCTAACCAGAACCCAGAACCTCCAGGGGTTAAGGAGCGGTGCCTCTCAACAGCCGGTTAGGTCTCACACCGAAAGCTCTCCCACTCATGACACAGGCTGCTGAGGAGCAATGGAGTGAGTTTCACTCTGTGTCCTCTTCCCAGAGCACCCCACATAGCCTCTCTGCCTCCAGGAGAAGCAGTATGGAGTAGTGGATAGAGCATGGGCCTGGGAGTCGGAAAGTGATGGGTTCTAATCAACAACAACAACTCTCTCCTCGACCCCCTCCAGTCTGGCTTCCGTCCCCTTCATTCCACGGAAACTGCGCTCTCAAAGGTCACCAATGACCTCCTGCTTGCCAAATCCAACGGCTCATACTCTGTCCTAATCCTCCTCGACCTCTCAGCTGCCTTTGACACTGTGGACCACCCCCTTCTCCTCAACACGTTATCTGACCTTGGCTTCACAGACTCCGTCCTCTCCTGGTTCTCCTCTTATCTCTCCGGTCGTTCTTTCTCAGTCTCTTTTGCAGGCTCCTCCTCCCCCTCCCATCCTCTTACTGTGGGGGTTCCCCAAGGTTCAGTGCTTGGTCCCCTTCTGTTCTCAATCTACACTCACTCCCTTGGTGACCTCATTCGCTCCCATGGCTTCAACTATCATCTCTACGCTGATGACACCCAGATCTACATCTCTGCCCCTGCTCTCTCCCCCTCCCTCCAGGCTCGCATCTCCTCCTGCCTTCAGGACATCTCCATCTGGATGTCTGCCCGCCACCTAAAACTCAAGACTGAACTCCTTGTCTTCCCTCCCAAACCCTGCCCTCTCCCTGACTTTCCCATCTCTGTTGACGGCACTACCATCCTTCCCGTCTCACAAACTCGCAACCTTGGTGTCATCCTCGACTCCGCTCTCTCATTCACCCCTCACATCCAAGCCGTCACCAAAACCTGCCGGTCTCAGCTCCGCAACATTGCCAAGATCCGCCCTTTCCTCTCCATCCAAACTGCTACCCTGCTAATTCAAGCTCTCATCCTATCCCGTCTGGACTACTGCACTAGCCTTCTCTCTGATCTCCCATCCTCGTGTCTCTCTCCACTTCAATCCATACTTCATGCTGCTGCCCGGATTATCTTTGTCCAGAAACGCTCTGGACATATTACTCCCCTCCTCAAAAACCTCCAATGGCTACCGATCAATCTGCGCATCAAGCAGAAACTCCTCACCCTGGGCTTCAAGGCTCTCCATCACCTCGCCCCCTCCTACCTCACCTCCCTTCTCTCCTTCTACTGCCCAGCCCGCACCCTCCGCTCCTCCACCGCTAATCTCCTCACTGTACCTCGCTCTCGCCTGTCCCGCCATCGACCCCCGGCCCACGTCATCCCCCGGGCCTGGAATGCCCTCCCTCTGCCCATCCGCCAAGCTAGCTCTCTTCCTCCCTTCAAGGCCCTGCTGAGAGCTCACCTCCTCCAGGAGGCCTTCCCAGACTGAGCCCCTTCTTTCCTCTCCCCCTCGTCCCCCTCTCCATCCCCCCGTCTTACCTCCTTCCCTTCCCCACAGCACCTGTATATATGTATATATGGTTGTACATATTTATTACTCTATTTATTTATTTATTTATTTATTTTACTTGTACATTTCTATCCTACTTATTTTATTTTGTTGGTATGTTTGGTTCAGTTCTCTGTCTCCCCCTTTTAGACTGTGAGCCCACTGTTGGGTAGGGACTGTCTCTATGTGATGCCAATTTGTACTTCCCAAGCGCTTAGTACAGTGCTCTGCACATAGTAAGCGCTCAATAAATACGATTGATTGATTGATTGATTCTAATCCCAGCTCCGCCACTTGTCTGCCGTGGGACCCTGGGCAAGTCACTTCACTTCTCTAGGCCTCGGTTACCTCACCTATCAAATGGGGATTGAGAACGTGAGCCCCATGTAGGACAGGGATCGTGTCCAACCTGATTAACTTGAAACTACTCCAGCACGCAGAACAGTACCAGAATTATTATTATTATCATTATCATCATCTTCTACACTGGCCCCTTGGGATGAGACCAAAACGTGAAACTGATTCATTCATTCAATTGTATTTTCTGAGCGCTTACTGTATGCAGAGCACTGAACTAAGTGCTTGGAAAGTACAATTCGGCAACAAACTGATACAAACCCAACTGGAGGACACTAGTCCTAGCTTTGGATGCCACCATAGCTCTACAAGAGAATAATCACTTTTGGATGCCACAGACAGGAAGCTATCCTTCACTGAGACTCCCATCAGTCAGTTCAACTGGTACCCATTTGCAAGCATCTCCACACTAGCGGCAGTTGGACTGAATATTTCAAATCCATTTTCCACTTCACTTGAAGTCGAGAGGCAGCGCGACCTAATGGAAAGACCAAGGACCTGGGAGTCAGAAGACCTGGATTCGAGTCCACGCCCCAATGCCTGTCTGCTCTGTGACTTTGGGCAAGTCACTTAACGTCTCTGGGCCTCGGTTCCCACATCCGTAAAATAAATAAAATCCTAAGTTTCCCTCTGATTTGAACTGCGAGCATTATGTATGTCAGAGACTGGATCCGATCTGCTTATATTATATCAATCCCAGCATGTTTTGCAGTGTTAGGCACAGTAAGCTCTTAACCAATGCCGCACAGTTATTATTCAGTCACTGGAACCTTTTGGATTCCTTCTCAAATGAAATGCCTATGTGCTCAGGAGACAATAGGCTTTATCTTTGGAATGGATCTCACATTTTCTAGAAATATTCTTCTTCCTCATCTGCTTTGTCTAAATATCTTTCAGTAAGGAGACACCTTATAAATTTTTCCCTGTCAGTGGTTATTTTCCTTACTTTACTTTTTTTAATGGTATTTTTTAAATTCTCACTATGTGCCAAGCACCATACTAAGCACTGGGGTAGATACAAGCTAATCATGTTGGACAAGTGGTAGGAGTGGAACTCACATTTCCTAGAAATTTTCTTCTTCTTTCTCATCTGCTTGTCCTCATATCTTACAGTAACGAGACACCGCTATCCATTTTTGCCTGTCAGTTGTTACTTTCCTTACTCTTTTTAATGGTAATTGTTATGTTCTTACTATGTGCCAGGCACTGTATTAAGCACTGGGGTGGATACAAGCTAATCATATTGGGCTAATCATGTGGGGCTCACAGTCTTAATCCCCATTTTACAGATGAGGTAACTGAAGCACGGAGAAATAAAGTCACTTGCCCAAGGTCACACAACAGACAAGTGGCAGAGCTGGAATTAGAACCCAGGTCCTTCGGGTTCTCGGGCCAGTGCCCTAACCATTAGACCATGATGCTTCTCCCTCACACTTTCCTCTGTTATGGCTTATTTCCCAAGCCACTGTTCAAGTGTTAGTTTTCCTGCTTATCTGTGACTGGGAAGCTCGTATCATAACATTTAAAAGGGAGCTTGATGAAAGAAGAGTTTATTCATCTGAGTAATTTTTTTCTGTACAAATTAAAGTAAATCAAAGACCAGACTCTTACTCATTCAGCTCAGGGAGTCAAGTCCACACTTATCCTACAGGTGCTGTCCGGGAAGATGATCTGACCAATCAATTAATTAATCAATAAATCAATGGCATTTATTGAGCACTTTACTGGAGTTGGGGAAGGGCTCCTGGAGGAGATGTGCTTGGAGAATGACAATAACGATCAGGATGAAGATGACTGCGGTTTCGATCAATCAGACTGTACTTTAGGAGGGGTCTCAGCTTGATGGCTGATCTTAGAAAACGTGTCCATCACACTGCCTGCTTTGCTAACCACAATCCTCATAAAATAAAGATGAAATCTGAAACAGAGGATTACTTTAAATGGTTCCTCCAGGGTAAGAATTCTAATCATCCAAGTACACTGCAAGTAGTAGGAGTTCAATATATGCTTCATTACCTCATTACCTCATTCTACTTTCAGTTGGTCAAGTCATTAGCCAAGTCGAGAGAAAGTCAGAAAAATGTCAGGGTAGGAAATTTTGTGGATAAGAAGTGAATGCTCATTCAACAAATCTAACGTGTAATAGAAGATGGAGAAGTGGTCTAGTGCTGGAAAAGGCATTTGCTCCAAGTGTCTGGGTGAGTAAAGTTGAAATTGCTGCTCAACTCTTAGCAGTGTCAAGGGAGCAGGTACTGATTGAATAATAATGGTGGTATTTGTTAAACACTCACCGGGTAAGCTCGTTATGGGCAAGGAACTTGTCTACTAATTCTGCTGTACTTTCCCAAGTGATTAGTACAGTGCTCTGCACATAGTAAGTGCTCAATTAATACCACTGATTGAGTGATTGATTGCCAAGCACCGTACTAAGTGCTGGGGTCAATTCCTGTTACTTGGGGCTCGCAGTCTAAGTAGGAGGGAGAACAGGTATTGAATCCCCATTTTACAGTGAGACACAGAGACTTGCCCGAGTTATCACAGAAGGTAAAGGGTGGAGCCGGCATTAGAACCCAGATCCTCTGACTCTCTCTGACTTTTTCCACTAGGCCATGCTGCTTCCCAGAGAAATGAATGGATGGGAGTCAGGTTCCGTGGCCGAAGAGAACAGGGTTGGAGATTAAACCAGCAGCCAAACCAAAGACCAAAACCTTGCCATGCTTAATGAAAAGCTAACAGAGTTAGAGGTTGGTGACCAACCTTAAAAGAGATATGGTGTTGGATTTATCAACGGATGCCCCTCGCCTCACTCAAATGCCAACTTGGGGCAAATTCTACCCATTCTTAGTTCTTGAAAGGAAGATTTCCTGCTTAGTTTGAAAAATGGCCTAAGCATTAACAAATAATACAGTACTTGGGAATGAGTCACTTTGTAAACCAGCCTAAAAGCCTCATGTATCCTCATAACTGGAGTTCCATCTGGTGAGAGCCTTGGGGTTTTGCTCAGCGGATTATCGGCTGGAAAGCTGAAGTCATTCACTGGCTATGCTCACGCTGCCTAATTTTTTAAATTTCCCATTTGAACTACTGCACCAACAGGACATCTGAGAAAATCCCACACAGGGAAATGGCTGGAAATTTCTGTTGAGCAGGAAGGGGCTTCCGAGTCCAATTTCCTGGGGCTGGTCTGAGAGAACTTTCTGGTCAGGACTGGAGGAAGCGGAGATCCTTCTCAGTGGAGAAAGGATCCCCCAGGAAGAGCACCAAGCCTGGACCGCCTGAGTGTAGCTCTAAGGCAATGTAACCTAGTGGATGGAGCCTAGGCCTGGGAATCAGAAGTACCTGGCTTATAATCCCAGTTCTTCCACTGGCCTGCTGGGTGACACTGGGCAAATCACTTTGCTTCTCTGTGCCTCAGTTCCCTCATCTGTAACATGGGGATTAAGACTGTGAGCACCACGTGGGACAGGGGCTGTGTCCAACCTGATTACTTTGTATCTACCCCAATGCTTAGAACAGTACCTGGCACATAGCCCTTAACAAATACCATTAAAAAAAGTACTCTCAGAGGCCAGGGGTCATTTCTCCCTGCAATTTTTTTTTATGGTACTTGGTAAGTGCTTACTATGTGCTAGTCACTGCACTAAGCACTGGGGAAGATACAAGCTAATTATTTTGCATACAGTCCGTGTCCATATAGGGCTCACAGTATTATTCCCCGTTTTGCAGATGAGGTCACTGAGGCACAGAGAAGTTAAGTGACTTGCCCCAGTCACACAGCAGGCAAGTAATAATAATAATAATAATAATAATAATGATGGCATTTATTAAGCACTTACTATGTGCAAAGCACTGTTCTAAGCGCTGGGGAGGTTACAAGGTGATCAGGTTGTCCCACAGGGGGCTCACAGTTTTAATCCCCATTTTACAGATGAGGTAACTGAGGCACAGAGAAGTTAAGTGACTTGCCCAAAGTCACACAGCTGATAGTTGGTAGAGCCGGATTAGAACCCATGACCTGTGACTCCAAAGCCCAAGCTCTTTCCACTGAGCCAAGTTGCTTCTCATGACTATGAGTCCCATGTGGGACAGAGACTGTGTCTGAACTGATTAACCTGAACCTACCCCAGCACTTAGCACAGTGCTTGACACATAGTACTCATTTTAAAATATAATAATAATAATAATAAAGGTCAATGCAGGACTCACAGGTCTGACCACATTCTGCAGCTACAATGGTCATCCCTGGCCATACTGCTGGGTTGGTGGTTTGCAGGGCCGGAGTCTGTTTCCACTTCTGTCTCTTTGTTTCCCAAGTCTTACAAAGCTTCATCTGGAAAAGACACTCCTTTCTTATTTAAGGACACCATGCTAATAATAGTAATGATAGCAGTGTTGTACGTTAAGTGCTTACTATGTTCCAGGCACTGGAGTAGATACAATAAAATCAGATCCAACCCAGCCCTGTGCCACCTGAGGCTCACAGTCTGAGGAGGAGGGAGAACTAGTATTTGATCCCCATTTTACAGGTGAGGAAACTAGGACGGAGAAGTTCAGTGACTTCCTTAAGATTGCCTGGCAGGCAGGTGGGGAAGTCGGGATAAGAACTAGGTCTCCTGATTCCCAGGCCTGTGCTCTTTCCACTAGGCCTCACTGTCTTTAGCACTTGGCTCCCAGTTTTCAGGTTAGTCAGTCAGTCAGTCAGTGGTATTTATTGAGTGCTTACTGTGTGCAGAGCCCTTTATTAAGTGCTTGGGAGAGTACAGTATAACAGACACATTATAACTATATAAGAGACACATTCCCTCCGCTCCTCTGCCGCTAATCTCCTCACCGCGCCTCGTTCTCGCCCGGCCCGTGTCCTCCCCCTGGCCTGGGATGCCCTCCCTCCGCACATCCACCAAGCTAGCTCTCTTTCTCCCTTCAAGGCCCTACTGAGAGCTCACCTCCTCCAGGAGGCCTTCCCAGACTGAGCCCCCTCCTTCCTCTCCTCCTTTTCATCCGCCCCCGCCTTACCTCCTTCCCTTCCCCACAGCACCTGCATATATGTATATATGTTTGTACGTATTTATTACTCTATTTAACTAAACTAATATGTTTAGTTTTGTTCTCCATCTCCCCCTTCTAGACTGTGAGCCCACTGTTGGGTAGGGACCGTCTCTATATGTTGCCAACTTGTACTTCCCAAGCGCTTAGTACAGTGCTCTGCACACAGTAAGCGCTCAATAAATGCGATTGATTGATTGATTCCCTCACTAGAGAGGACTGTACGTTCATCTCTTCTAGACTGTAACTACATTGTGGGCAGGAAATGTGTCTGTTTATTGTTATATTGTACAGCACTTAGTACAGTGCTTTGCAAACAGTAAGTCCTCGATAAATACAGTTGACTGAGTCAGATGTGGCACCTGTGTGTAGTCCGGGTTGGACTGTACTACAGTTCTTGTAGACCTTCAGTTTTCTCTGAAACTGCTGCCACACTATACTTTACAATCTCCCGAAGGATGTGTTGCTTTCTTGTATGGAAACCCTGTTTTTTTTCTCTCTTTCTCTCCCCTACCCCTCTCTGTCCCCCTCTAGACTGTAAGCTCTTTATAGGCAGGGAACATGTCCAATTCTGTTGTATAGACATACTCTCCCAAGTGCTTAGTACAGTACTCTGTCCATAGTAAGTGCTCAATGATTACCACTTATTGATTTCCTCTCTTTTCGATAGTCATTTAACAAGGCCTGTAACCATGAAAAGATTTTTTTTTGTTAGTTTAAAGGAGTGACTATAAGGATCAAAAACTGTATTCATTCATTCAATCGTATTTATTGAGTGCTTACTATGTGCAGAGCACTGTACTAAGCGCTTGGGAAGTACAAGTTGGCAACATATAGAAACGGTCCCTACCCAACAGTGGGCTCACAGTCTAGAAGGGGGAGACAGAGAACAAAACAAAACATATTAACAAAATAAAATAGAATAAATATGTACAAATAAAATAGAGTAATAAATACCTACATATAAAGAGGTGCTGTGGGGAGGGGAAGGAGGTAAGGCGGGGGGATGGAGAGGAGGACGAGGGGGAGAGGAAGGAGGGGGCTCAGTTTGGGAAGGCCTCCTGGAGGAGGTGAGCTCTCAGTAGGGCCTTGAAGGGAGGAAGAGAGCTAGCTTGGCGGATGTGCAGAGGAAGGGCATTCCAGGCCAGGGGGATGACGTGGGCCGGGGGTCGATAGGGGGACAGGCGAAAATGAGGCACGGTGAGGAGATTAGAGACAGAGGAGCGGAGGGTGCGGGCTGGGCTGGAGAAGGAGAGAAGGGAGGTGAGGTAGGAGGGGGCGAGGTGATGGACAGCCTTGAAGCCCAGGGTGAGGAGTTTCTGCCTGATGCGTAGGTTGATTGGTAGCCACTGGAGATTTTTGATGAGGGGAGCAACATGCCCAGAGCGTTTCTGGACAAAGACAATCCAGGCAGCAGCATGAAGTATGGATTGAAGAGGGGAGACTATATGTTCAAGTATTTTTGCCAGAGTTGAGGTTGTGGAGTGTTGGCAGGGATCACCTTTACAACTCTGTTGTAAAGAGAACTCTGTTCTCTGTTACAGAGAAGCAGCGTGGCTCAGTGGAAAGAGCCCAGGCTTTCGAGTCAGAGGTCATGGGTTCAAATCCCAGCTCTGCCAATTGTCAGCTGTGTAACTTTGGGCAAGTCACTTAACTTCTCTGGTCCTCAGTTACCTCATCTGTAAAATGGGGATTAAGACTGTGAGCCCCCTGTGGGACAACCTGACCACCTTGTAACCTTCCCAATGCTTAGAACAGTGCTTTGCACATAGTAAGCACTGAATAAATGCCATTATTATTATTATTATTGTACTCTCCCGAGTATTTAGAACAGTGTTCTGCATACAGTAGGCACTCAATAAATACCACTGATTAATTGACTGATTCTGGGCCCATTCAACCCAGGCTCAGGGTTTCTTCCATCCTGAAGAATTCAGCAATCACTTTCATTCAACAGGTTCTGTGGCTTCTGAAGAGAGTTGGGAATGAATGCCACAAAAGGAAAATCTTTTTCCTAGACAGATGTTCCCAATGATTGCACTATTTTGGGGAAATGTTTTGAGAAATGGTGTTTGTGATGCCATAACACAGAATACTTTCATTTTTACCTCATATGCCCTAAGTGCTAGGCTGTTGTGGATTTCAAAAACACCATCCTCCTCTGCCCCCAAAATCACTGAAATGCATCCTCTAACACATCCTCAACTTCCTGCATATTTTCATAGAGAAGCAGCATGGCTCAGTGGATAGAGCACGGGCTTGGGAGTCAGAGGTCATGGGTTCTAATCCTGGCTCCACCACTTAACGACTGTGCGACTTTGGGCAAGTCACTTAACTTCTCTGTGCCCTCATTACCTCATCTGTAAAATGGGGATTAAGATTGTGAGCCCCACGTGGGACAACCTCATCACCTTAGAACAGTGCTTTGCCTATAGTAAGTGCTTAACAAATACCATCATTAGTATTATTATTATTATCATCATTTCCCCCAAACCTTCTCCTCTCCCTGGGATTAAAACGTAGCCCGGTTCAGATAGGAGAGGAGGGGAAACTCCTGGAGATGCAGATAGTGCCAGTGAAACAAATGAAACCCAAGTGCTGTCTGATTAAAGGTAAAAATTTTGGAGAATTCAGGGTCCTTGGGGCTGGGAGGAGTTAGCAGAAAGATGCTGAGGAAAACAGCGCACGAGTTAGCGTGTGTCAGAGGGAGATGAAGCAGCATGAACCCTATCTAAGGGGAGAGCTTGCTGCAAGAAAAGCTATCAAATATTTAACCAGAGGAACAGAAGTTCCAGCGAGATTTCCACAAGAGGAGGAGGGAGAAGAGGTGGGATTTCTTAAGTCCAAGTTGCACTGACTAATCAATTAGTTGACTGATATTGATTGTAAATACGTAGGCGGGAGAGCCATGAGCTGGAGAAACTCAGTGTCTAGGGTGTCGTGATTGCACAGTCGCCTGGTGGAAGACAGAAGTGAAATCAGCCATGCTTCATCGCTGCTGCTGATAGAGTCCAGGATCTGTCTCTATGTTTTTGGAAATAGCCTCTTCTGGCACAGGGACAATTATTGTTGGCAACTCGAGATTCTAATGGTTTAGAAAGTGAAGAAGCGTGTTTTCCGGGAATATCTGGGGGAGGTGTCAGTCAAACCATTTCTCTGCCTGGATGGAGCTCACCAGAGCAAAGTATTATCCGATTAAGGAGTGGGCGGGCCCCAGTTTCCCATGGGAAATGCCTCTGGTCCCACAGTAGTAGGGAGCCAGACCCTGGAGCAGATGGCTGAGGAGAGGGTGGCTTCAGCATAGATCTGCCTGAAGGCAGGGAGATGGACAGGTTGACCCCTGGCCTATGTGCTCCTCGCCACCCCCCAGCAAAGCAGAGCAGAACAGAGTTCACTGACATGAAAGGAACGGAGAAATTGGGAAACTCTCTGCCTGCTGAGCCATCCTGGAATCCCACCATCATTGTCCTCCCTGTCTGTGTCCTCTAGACTGTATTCAATATCCTCTAGACTGTAAGCTCATTGTGATCAGGGAACGTGTCTGTTTATTGTTGCATTGTACTCTCCCAGGTGCTCAGTACAGTGCTCTGCATACAGTAACTCTCAATAAATATGGCTGTTTGACTGACTGTCCCTGCTACTGTCCCTTGCCCCAAGCAGGAGCGAAAGCCCTGAGAAGCAGCCTCTTTTAGTATCACATGGAATTGGAAAGCCAGCAAAGAAAGCCATGATCCAGAGAACAGAATTCTGGTATATTTTGGAAGCAGCCAAATAGCTGCTCTGAAATTCTAATGCTGCTTAACTCTAATGAGGATCAAGTCTTGGGGAGACAAGGATTGTATTTTGTAACTGGATTTTATTCTATGCTCTTTTAGTCCATGTATGGCTGTTCAGGCCTATTGTCTTTCTTATTTTGTTTTTTTAATTTCTTAAACTATTTAGCTTTTATTTTTATTCTTTCTCAAAAAGAAACACTGTCTTCCAGTTTCTGGTGTCTCTGCCTGTCATTAGGGTGGCTACTGAGTGCAATCAAGGAAAGGGTCTTGGTGGAAATTTGCAGAAGTTATTCATTCATTCATTCATTCAATCATGTTTATTGAGGACTTGCTGTGTGCAGAGCACTGTACTAGGTGCTTGGGAGAGTCCAATATAACAATAAGCAGTTACATTCCCTGCCCACAACGAGCTTACAGTCTAGAGTTTGTCAACCGAGCCAACCTCATAGAAAATCAAAGTGGCCTAGTGGATAGAACACTGGTCTGGAAATCAGAGGGCCTGGGATCTAATCCCAGCTCTGCCATTTGTCTGCTGTGTGACCTTGGGTAAGTCACTTAACTTCTCTGTGCCTCAGTTCCCTCATCTGAAAAATGGGAATTAAGACTGTAAGCCTTATGTGGGCTGTGTCTAACCTGATGAGCTTGTATCCACCCCAGTACTTAGTACAGCAGCGTGGCTCAGTGGAAAGAGCCCAGGCTTGAGAGTCAGAGGTCATGGGTTCTAATCCCAGCTCTGCCACATATCTGCCGTGTGACCTTGGGCAAGTCACTTAACTTCTCTGAGCCTCAGTTACCTCATCTGTAAAATGGGGATTAAGACTGTGAGCCCCACGTGGGACAACCTGATCACCTTGTAGGTGATCAGAGTATCACCTCCCCCTTTTAGACTGTGAGCCCACTGATGGGTAGGGACTGTCTCTATACGTTGCCAACTTGTACTTCCCAAGTGCTTAGTACAGTGTTCTGCACACAGTAAGTGCTCAATAAGTACGATTGATTGATTGATTGTATCCCCCCCAGTGCTTAGAACAGTGCTTGGCATATAGTAAGCACTTAACAAATGCCATCATTATTATTACAGTGCCTGACACAGATCAAGCACATAACGAATACCATGCTCCAGGCCTATGACATTCCATCCCAGATTCCTGAAAACACAGAGTCATGGCCAAGCTGCAGAAGTCAAGCTGGCAGAAGACTGGGCATTTAAAGATTAAAATACTGGACATATAAGGTGGCTGATGCTCTACTGAGGCCACACAAGGGACCGATCAGGTGAAAATTGAACTGTCCGGGCTAAAACTGGTTGAATGATTGCCCTGTCCATTGTGTACCCACATGACTGAAAGCAGGCCAGGATCCTGAAATTCGAACAGTTTTCCCCCCTCTCTGATGGCTGGGCAAGACCAAAAGAACATAAATTGTTTCTAGAGTCATTTTGTAGATGATGTTTCTACATGCTGAATTGTGGCAGTTGTTTGGACTGTAAAATTCAAAATCAGGGAACACTAGCTGGAAATACTCTAAAAAACTGAGGGTAAAATCAGGACTGCTGATGTACAATACCCTCCGTTATCCTTCTTTCTTTTTTTTCAATTATATTTGTTAAGTGCTTACTATGTGCCAGGCACTGTATTAAGAGCTAAGGTAGATACAAGGTAATCAAGATGGATACAGTCCATGTCCTACATGGGGCTCTCAGTCTTAAGGTCACACAGCAGGCAAGTGGCAGAGCCAGGATTAGAATGCAGGTCCTTCTGACTCCCAAGTTCCCGTGCTCTATGCATTAGGCCATGCCACTGTCTTCTCAAAATCTCTCTCCCTCTCCCCACAGCTTCTCTCCCACCAGATCACTGTCTTTTCCCAAAACACCTCTCCATTCCCAAAAGCCCCCTTGTCTCTAGCCCCCTTTTCCCCCGCAAATATCTCTCTTCAAACACTGTCTTTCCTCCTCACCTCCATCTACTCCCAAACCACATCATTCCCTGGAAGAGAAACAAGAACACGGGTGTGGGAGTGAACGAGAATTGATGTGAGTAAGTGTGAATGTGTTGGTCGGTCTGTGTGTCGATCCTTACACGTGAGGATCTGTGTTTGCCAGTGAATGTGTTTCCGTGTGAATCTGTCTGTGTGCCTTTGACAGTTTGAATGACTTGATAGGTGCGTGTACATCTGTGTCTGTCTGTTATTCATCCCAACAGTAGCCAGGCAAGTGAGGATTACTGGAAGTCCTTCCTGAGGAAATGGAGGCTGTGAGAGGTTCAACATCTTCTTCCACCCCCAACTCCTGTGGTTTGGGGAAGGCCATTCCTTGCAGGCCAGGTTTGAAGCAGCTGTGGAAATTACCATATGCTCCAGGGCTGCGGCCTCAGACCTTTCATAAGCTCTAACTCACCTTTCATAAGCCTTAATTCTCCTTCCTGTTGCCTTTTAATTGGCTTTTGTGGGAATAGGGCTTTGGTGGGGGGCGGTTGACTGCAGGTAGAGGTTCATGTTCTCTTATCCTCCTGATCTGGGGAGTAATGAGAGAAAAGATGTTTCTGGGGTGTGTATGGAGATGGAGGAAGGGGTGTGTGGAGATGGAGAGGAGGGGTGTGGAGAGATGAAGTGGATGGGTGTGTGGAGATAGAGAGGGAGGATGTGGGAAGATGGAAGGGAGGATTGTGAGGAGATGAAGGGGAGATGGAGGGAAGAATAGAGATGGGGTAGGAGAGTAAGAAATTGGAGGGTAGAGGGCATATAGAGGTGAGCAGGAGGTGCATGGAGGAGGTGGAGCTAACAGACGGGTTTGTGTTCAGGAGATATTGATAAACCCAGGAGGGCTCAGGAACGCCCCAGTTAACTAATGGACTTTGAAAGGTGGTGTAGTGTCTGATCATCTCACCCTGTGGGCCGACAGGCGGCTCAAGGGGTCAGAAAGTTCAGGGGATTATATTGCAGGGATCAAGCTAGGGGTTTTAGAAAATGGCTTTGCCTTCAACAAACAGCACATCTTTTTACCTTGGCTGGGAGTAAAGGAAACAAATACAGCTATGCAATTTTCATTTCTAAAGTCACTTATTGAGTATGGAGAGGAAATAATTACCGGACTTTCTTCCTGTTTTGTTCTTTCAGGGTGCTGCCCTGTGGTACCCAGGATATTGCAATGGTGCAGTTAAAAATATTTCAAAAATATTTACTGAATACCTACATTGTGGAGCACTGTACTAAGCACTTGGGAGAGCACAATACAATTAGTGTACAAATAGAGCACCGTCTAGAGATGGAAAAAGACACTAAGCTCACTGTGGCTCGGGGAAGGTGTCTGCTAACTTTGTTATAGTGTACTCTCTCAAGCACTTAGTACAGTGCTCCGCACATAGTAAGTGCTCAGTAATATAATTGGTTGATTGCCTGATTGATAGGAGGATGCAATACAATATTATGATAGAAGCTCGTTGTGGGCAGGGAACAAGTCTACCAACTCTGTTGTATTATGCTCCTCCAAGTTCTTAGTGCAGTGCTCTGCACACATTAAGAGCTTAACAAATACTATTATGTTGTGATAAATGCTACTGTGTGCGTGTTGAGTATCCAATTCAGTGGTGTGAAAGTGCTGAAGTAGTATTGCAGGGATATAGGGTGGTGAGAAATTAGTCAGGGAAGGCTTCCTGGAAGAGGCGCTAATTGCGGAAGGGCACTGACACTGGTGAGAGCAGTGATCAGCCAGATGTTAAGGGAGAGGGAATTCCAAGAAGGAAGGAGGGTATGAGCAAGATGTCCATGTGGGGTGAGATAAGAATGAGGCAAAGGGAGGGGGTTGGCCTAAGAAAAACACAGGGTTTTTGTAGTGGGAGAAGAGAGTGGATAACTAGGTGGGAGGGAATTGATTAAATGCTTTCAGGTCAATGGTCGGGAACTTCTGCTTTTTCTCAATTCAACCACCTTTCACAGAAGCCTTGAGCTATGCAGAACCCAACCCCAGTGAGAGATGTCTTCTAGACTGTGAGCCTGTTTCTAGATTGTGAGCCCATTGTTGGGTAGAGTCTGTCTCTATATGTTGCCAATTTGTACTACCCAAGCGCTTAGTACAGTGCTCTGCACACAGTCAGCACTCAATAAATACAATTGAATGAATGAATGAATGTCTCCTTGGGCTAAATGGCTGAGTTTTCTCTTTCAGTTTTAGATAACTCACCAAATTTAACCAAGAGCTCTGTTTTCCAATTAGGAAAACATGATTTCTTCTTTTAGTAAAAATGATCGTGATGCCTTCTTGCAAATTTGACCTGTTCCCGCACAGAGGCCTTCGATATTTAGGCCCCATCCAATTCTCTCAAGTCATCATGCCCCATTTAGCCTCCATACCCAAACTACCTTCCCTTGAAAACCAAACTGATGCCCTCAAAACCACCCTCTCTGCTGAACCCAACTCCCTCACTCCCCTGTGCCTTTGTCAATCTCGTACCACTAGCCCACAGCCCTGGATCACCTCCTCGGTCTGCTTACTTTGCTCCTGTGTACGAGGCTCAGAGTGCTGGTGGTGGAAATCTAGATACCAGGCCGCCCTCATCCACCCCAAGTTCATCCTTATGTGCTTTAACTCTGCCATCTCCTCTGCCTGGCAAAAACTGGTGAGCTACGGCCATTTCCCTCACCAGTTATTCCATTAACTCCCTCCTTAAACCTCTTGCTTCCCCACATCCCCCAGTACTTGCCTCTAATGACCTTGCCACCTACTTCATCAAGAAAACTGACACTATCAGATGTGAGCTCCCTAAAATCTCCCCTGCCCCTTCCCAGTCCCTCCCCACTCCTGCCCCTTCTTCAACTCTCCCGTCTTTCCCAGCAGAAAAGGAGTTTCTGGTTGTTACTCTATTTATTTATTGTTACTCTATTTATTTTACTTGTACATATCTATTCTATTTATTTTATTTTGTTAGTATGTTTGGTTTTGTTCTCTGTCTCCCCCTTTTAGACTGTGAGCCCACTGTTGGGTAGGGACTGTCTCTATATGTTGCCAACTTGTACTTCCCAAGTGCTTAGTACAGTGCTCTGCACACAGTAAGCGCTCAATAAATACGATTGATGATGATGTGGAGGTGGATTGGCAGCCATCGGAGGTTTTTGAGTTTGAGCAATGGGGAGACGTGGACTGAACGGGTTTTTTTTAATTCAATGATCAATGCAGCAGAGTGAACTATAGATTAAAGTGGAAAGAGAGAGGAGGCCAGGAGGTCAGCAAGGAGGAGGATGCCGTAGCCGAGGTGAGATAAGTGCATATGTAGTGATGTACTCTCACATCTACCATAGTGTAAGTTTCACTATCAATTTTGGCTAGAAAACTGTTAGGGAATTAAGGAGCATTCATTAAGTGGCTCAGTGGAAACAGCACGGGCTATGGAGTCAGAGGTTATGGGTTCAAATCCCGGCTCCACCAATTGTCAGCTGTGTGACTTTCGGCAAGTCATTTAAATTCTCTGTGCCTCAGTTACCTCAACTGCAAAATGGGGATTAAGACTGTGAGCCCCCCGTGGGACAACCTGATCACATTGTAACCTCCCCAGTGCTTCGAAAAGTGCTTTGCACATAGTAAGCGCTTAATAAATGCCCATATTATTATCATTATTATTACTCTGTCTAGAATGTAAGCTCCTTGTGGGCAGGGAACATGTCTACCAACACTACTCTATTGTACTCTCCCAAGGGCTTAGTACAGGGGTCTGTACACAGTAAGCACTCATAAATACACTTGATTGATTGACGATTGATTCTGCCTGCAGTGTCAGAAGAAACTGTTCGGGTTCAAATTGGTCAAAACACCTATACTCTAGTATGTTTTCCTTAAAGAAAGAGCACAGGCTTTGGAGTCAGAGGTCATGGGTTCAAATTCTGGCTGCACCAACTGTCAGCTGTGTGACATTGGGCAAGTCACTTAACTTCTCTATGCCTTAGTTACCTCATCTGTAAAATGAGGATGAAGACTGTGAGCCCCCCGTAGGACAACCTGATCACCTTGTAACCTCCGCAGTGCTCAGAATAGTGCTTTGCACATAGTAAGCGCTTAATAAATGCCATCATCGTTATTATTATTATTATGGTACTCTGGGTTGCCAGAGCACTGACTTTATTGGTATTTGCATTTGCTCTGCTGCTTCCTTTCAAATGTAAGCTTCCTGAGGGTAAGATTCAGGCAAAACCCAGAACCTACAACTGCTCAGGGCTCCATACATTCTGCCGCACCACTGGCTAACTCTAACTCACAAGATCCATGAAAAGAGCACCCCCCCAAGCCAAGTACAGTGTATTTTCATTTCTAAACCTCAAATTGTGCAGCAAATATTTACCTCTTAGAGGTCATCCCTGGTAATTACCTTGTTCAGAGTTCCACAGCTCCTGTGGAACTGAAGTTCCCTGGCTTAGAACTCTGTTTTACTCTCCCAAGCACTTAGTGCAGTGCTCCGCCAGTAAGTGTTCAAACAATTGAATGATTAGAACACAACCAGAGTTTCCTTATTAGATGGATTCAGATAAACTTCCTTTCTGTCTCCATTTTTTGTTGGGAAGTAGCATAGCTTAGTGGAAAAAGTCCTGGCCTGAGAATCAGGGGCCTGGGTTATTAATGATGATGATGATAATAAGAATAATAAGAATAACTGTGGTATTTAATTACTTACTATATGCCAAGCACTGTACTAAACACTGGGGTGGATACAAGCAAGTCGGGTTGGACACAGTCCCTGTCCCATGTGGGGCTCGCAGTCTCAATCCCCATTTTACAGATGAGATAGCTGAGGCACAGAGAAGTGAAATGACTTGCCCTAGGTCACACAGCAGACAAGTGGTAGAGTCGGAATTAGAACCCAGGTCCTTCTGACTCCCAGAAGCTGTGCTTTATCCACTAGGCCATGCTTGCAGGTCGTTCTAATTCCAACTCTGCTACTTGTCCTTGGGCAAGTCACTTAACTTCCCTGAGCTTCCATGTCCTCATCTCTAAAGTGAGGAACAAATTCCTGTTCTCCTTCCTACGAAGACTGTGAGCCAAATGAGGGATGGGGACTGTATCTACCACAGGGCTTGGCCTATAATAAGCATTCCTGTTATTATTGTTATTTTTCCATTCCCAGGCTGTACCTCACATACTGAGCTTCCTCCAGGATCCTCAGCAGCATGAGGATGCCTCTTCCTCTCCATTCTCCCCAGGCCTGCCCTTGACCTTATTCTTCCCCCAGAATGTCCAGTCTGAGCCTTCCCTAGCGTTACAAATGCCAACCACGTCCTCTGACCTTTAGCAACTTTACATACTGCCTTTCATTTACATGTCCCACGCATCTGGTGTCTTGGAAATACCATCGGGGTGAAGTTGGGATGAAGGGAGAAGAGAAAAGCAAACGGAAAAGGAGGAGGAAAAAGAAGCATCATCGTACTAATTTTATCTTAAAAGAGCTCTTAAGGCCAGATCTCCTGTAAGATCTAATAATAATAATAGTAACTGTGCGGTACTTGTTAAGCACTTACTATGTGCCAAGCACTGTTCTAAGCACTGGGGTAGATACAAAGTAATCAGGTTGTTCCACCTGGGGCTCACAGTCTTAATCCCCATTTTACAGATAACTCAAGCACAGAGAGGTTAAGTGACTCCCAAAGTCACACAGCTGACACGAGGCGGAGCCGGAAATAGAACCCAGGTCCACCCAACTCCCAAGCCCGGGCTCTATCCATTAGTCCAAATCCTGGAAGGCAGGTTATTCTAGTTCTACCACTGCCACTCTTTGTGACCTTGGACAAGTCACTTTAATGTCTCTGGACCACAGTTTCTCCATTTGTAAAACAGAAATATTAATCCCTTTCCCCCCATACCTCACAAAGATGGCAAGGAGAACAGTGGTGTAAAGTAATGACGGTGCAAATACCCTGGAAAATCAAAATCTTTATAAATTCAAGTTATAGCCTATTCCTACCCCTCAGTTTGAAAATCTGGTGAATACCTCAGGTGTACAGAGCCCTGATTTAGGGAAGGAACACAAGGAGTGGCTTGTAGGAATTAATTTAAATTATTTAAATTATTCAGAGCCTCTTGAATTTGGCATGCAAATATATGCAAAGAGCATGCAAAGCAGGGTGTCCCCAGATTAACTGAAAACAATCTGGTAGCACGGAGGATCGCTGGAGCATGAAAAATGGCTCTAACCTAACTCATTTTAACATTTGTTATCTTTTAGCAGTTTGAGCTTTAGGGAATGGGAGTGAGCCTGGAGAGACGGAGCCACGGCCCGGATTTCTGGGATGGTCTCTGACTCTGTCACTGAATCCCAAGGGCTGTTGGGTCCCCACTTTGGGAGAGGAGGTGTTTCAGTGAACAGAGGATGGACCATGTGTCCCAGGCCCCACTTGGAATTAAATGCCTGCTATGAAAGCGGGAAGTGGGAAGCAAAAACTCCTCACTCTCAGCTTCAAGGCTGTCCATCACTTCTCCCCCTCCTATCTCACCTCCCTTCTCTCCTTCTCCAGCCCAGCCCGCACCCTCAGCTCCTCGGCCGCTAACCTCCTCACTGTGCCTCATTCTCACCTGTCCCGCCATCAACCCCCAGCCCACGTCCTTCCCCTGGCCTGGAATGCCCTCCCTCCACACATCCGCCAAGCTAGCTCTCTTCCTCCCTTCAAAGCCCTACTGAGAGCTCACCTCCTCCAGGAGGCCTTCCCAGACTGAGTCCCCTCCTTCCTCTCCCCCTCCTCCCCCTCCCCCCTCCTTCCTCTCTCCATCCCCCCCGCCTTACCTCCTTCCCTTCCCCACAGCACCTGTATATATGTATATATGTTTGTATGTATTTATTACTCTATTTTACCTGTACATATCTATTCTATTTATTTTATTTTGTTAATATGTTTTGTTTTGTTTTCTGTCTCCCCCTTCTAGACTGTGAGCCCATTGTTGGGTAGGGACCGTCTCTATATGTTGCCAACTTGTACTTCCCAAGCGCTTAGTACAGTGCTCTGCACACAGTAAGCACTCAATATGATTGATTGATTGATCTAGCTTTATTTCTATTTATTCGGATGACTTGACACCTGTCCACATGCTTTGTTCTGTTGTCTGTCCCCCCTTCTAGACTGTGAGCCCGTTGTTGGGTAGGGGACGTTTCTATATGTTGCCAACTTGTACTTCCCAAGCGCTTAGTACAGTGCTCTGCACACAGTAAGTGCTCAATAAATATGATTGAATGAAGGAATTGAATGAATGAATGCAGTCTGTGAAGAGAGAGGGAAGCGAAGAGCCTAGGGGAGAAGGAGACTAGGACTAGGGCAGAGGAGAGGTGTTCCTTGAAACAGAGACAAGGGAGATGAGGGAGGGATGGAGAGAATAGAGGGGTGGGGGCCACACAACAAACTGGCCTCAGGATCCAATTTCTATCTCCTCCTAATTCCTGTCCTGCTAAGCTCTCTCAGTCCGCCGGCTGAAAAGCCGTGTCTCTCAAAAGCAAAACAGAGATGAATCGAGAGCTATCTTGAGCTCCAGCTGGAACTGAGGGCAGAGTTCTTTCTCTCTTTCCCTTTCACCATCTCATTTCAATCAATGGTATTTATTGAGCACTTACTATGTTCAGAGCACTGAACTAAGCACTTGGAAGAGTATAATGTAACGGAATATTGACCATAACGAGGTTACAGTCTAGAGGAGGAGGCAGACATTAGCATGAATAAATAATTTATAATATATAAATTATAATATATAATTTGAAGATGTGTACATGAGTGCTGTGGGGTTGGGGGTGGAGCAAGTATCAAATGCCCAAAGGTCATGGATCCAAGTCCAAAGTTGACACGGAAAGGAGGGAGAGCCAGGGAAAAGAGAATTCAATCAGAGAAGGGCTCTTGGAGAAGATGTGACCTTAATAATGCTTTGAAAGAGGAGAGAGAGTGGTGGTCTGGCATATGTGGAGGGGGAGGGAGTTTCAGGCTAGGGGGAAGGTGTGGGAAAGGGGTCAGTGTTGAAATAAACGAGATCAGGATACAGTGAGAAAGCTGGCACTAGAGAAGCAGAGTGTGTGGGCTGAGCTCTGGGAGATTACTGAGGTGAGTTAGGATGGGGCGAGCTGATTGAGTGCTTTAAAGCAGGTGGGAAGGAGTTTCTGTTTGATGCGGAGGTGGTTGGACAGCCACTGTGGGGAGACATGGACTGAACTTTTTTTTTTTTGATAAATGATCATTGTTTCAACCCCATCCTCGCCCAGCCTGTAGTCTCCAAATCCAGGCATGGTCAGCTCACCAGTGTGTATTTTGTCAACATGATTGTAAGCAGTGTGACCTAGTGGCTATAGCCTGGGCATCACAGGGACCTGGGTTCTAATCCCAGCTCTGCCACTTGTCTGCTGTGGGACCTCAGCCTGTCCCTCACTTAACCTCATCAGTAAAATGGGGATTAATAACACTGTGAGCCCCAAGTGGGACAAGGACTGTGACCAACCTAATTAGCTGGTATCCCCCCCAGCGCTTAGTACAGTGCCTGGTACAGAGCAAGCGGTTAACGAATGCCATTAAAAAAAAAAATTAAAAACAAAAAAAATGAACACCCAAATTCACCATTTCCTTTTGGGATTTCTAGCTCCAGAACCCACACATTTCTTGATCTGGGAGCCTAGGCAGTGGAAAACTGAATGAGCCAAGCAGTCATTCATTCATTCATTCAGTGGCATTTATTGAACACTTACTGTGTGCAAACCACTGTACTAAGTGCTTGAAAGAGTACTATATAATAATAAACAGACATATTCCCTTGTCTACCATGAGCTTAGAGCCCAGAGAGGGAGACACATTAATATGAATAAATAAATTACAGCTATGTACGTAAATACTGTAGGGCTGGAAATCCTCTACCTGAACACCTCTCGTGTCTTTCAGCTTTGGTTCCCTTTGCCTTGGAGGCCCTCATAAATTGGCTGCCCTAATCTAGCCCAGGGAATCCATCTGCAACGGAAATGACTATTGTGTTGGTTCGTTCTTTCTCTGGCCTAATCCGGTGTGTATCATGGTTAATTCTGGAACCACACCAGAGTTCCGGGCACTAACCTCTGACAGGGAATGCCTAAGGAATCAACAGCCATTGCTAATCCTCTTTCTCTCACACCTCATAGTCCTCAATGCAGAAATGGGCTGAGAAATTTCATTTCCTCCTTGTCAGCTGCCCTCCTGAAGTCATTTATGATGTTAATGAGGCCCAGGCTCCCAGAACTGGGGCTCCAGGAGGTCTCCCCTAAACTGTAATCCTACCCAGAAACACTGTGGGGGTGATCTGGGCTTGGGTCAGATCTCACAATAGGACCAAAGTTCCCTGGCATTGATACTGAGCCTGCCCGACTATGTAAACCAACATTCCAGTGCTTAGTCCTTAAACAAGTCAAGTGGACCTAGTTTTTCAAGAGAGTCAGAGGGAAAGGGGAGAAAGAAGGCAGAGATAGGAGAGAGCATGGGAGAAGCAAGAGTGAAGTAAAACCCCATCTCTAAGGTCACCAATGACCTTCATCTTGCCAAATATAATGGACTTCATTCCATCCTAATCCTCTTTGGCTTCTTGGCTGCCTTTGACACTGTGGTACACTCTACTTTCTCCTGGAAATATTATCTAACTGTTGTCCACCAGCAAACTTGGCATGACTGACTCCAACTTGTGCATACCAACAGTAACCCTCAATTTTGTGCAGACTGAAAGCACTCCAGTGTGTAAAGTAACATTAACCAAAGTGGCTCCTCTCTGATTAGAATGTCCCCATCCTGTGTTGACCATTATCTCCTGATAACATCTTGTAAACAGGGATTTTAACACTAACCAAACCATGACAAACAAAGGGTTGTACTTTAACTTGGGATCTACGAATGCCTCACCTGCGGCACTACTCCGGAATCCTTTATGTAGCTCGGATTTGAAACCCAATAAAAGAGGAAGAAGCAGCTGGGATCGGGACTGCTTGTCACTCATACCTCTCTCAGGAGGTGAACAGGCAGGTAGCCACTTTCCTTCTTTACTGCTCTATCTGAACTCATGTCTCTGAGTCATTTTTCCTATCTGCATCACCACCTTGGGTTCCCGAACCCTGCGGCGGATTTACACCGATTAACCTATTTTGCACCCTACTCTTCGATAACGCTAACAATCCTTTTTCTGATACAGTCCTCTTCTGTTTCTGTTCTTTCAGGGTATTTGTTAAGCGCTTACTATGTGTCAAGCACTGTTTCACATGGGGCTCACAGTCTAAACTGGAGGGAAGAGGATTTAATCCCCATTTTACAGATGAAGTAACTGAACCACAAAGAAGTCTTCCCCAGTCCCAAATCAAGCAACTAAGCAGAGCCTGGATTAGAACCCAGGTCTTCTGGCTCCAGGCCCATGATCTTTCTACTAGAAAACACTGCTCCTCAGCTCTTCTGGTTCAACTCTTACCCTTCTGGCCGGTCCTACTCGGTCTCCTTCACTGACTCGCCCCCTTCCTCCCAATCTCTAACTGCGGGAGTCCCTCAGGGCTCAGTTCTGAATCCCCTACTATTCTCCATCTACACCCTTTCCCTTAGGCAGCTCATCTGTCACCATGGCTTCAACTGTAAAAGTGACACCTAAATCTACCTGCTAACCCCACCTTCTCTCTTGTCTGCAATCTCACATTTCCTCCTACCTCCAGGACATTTCTACATGGATGTTCCACGGGCTTCTGGCTTGGTATTACCCCAAGCTGACACCTCATCTTCCCTCCTAACTCCTCCTCCCACTAACTTTCCCATCACAGTTGCCCAGACCACCATCCTCCCTGTCTCTCAAGGCCATAACTTCAGCATTACTCTTGACTCCTTCATCCCTTTCCCCACACTTATTCAGTCACCAAATCCTGTCAGTTCTTCCTCTAGAACATTTCCAGAATCTACCCCCGGCTCTGTCACATGTCTGCTGTGTGACCTTGGGCAAGTCACTTAACTTCTCTGAGCTTCAGTTACCTCATCTGTAAAATGGGGATTAAGACTGTGAGCCCCACGTGAGACACCTTGATCACCTTGTATCCTCCCCAGCGCTTAGAACAGTGCTCTGCACATAGTAAGCGCTTAAAAATGCCACCATTATTATTATTATCCAGATGGATGCCACACTGGTCCAGGCACTTATCAAATCCTGAGCAATTACCACATCACCCTCTTGGCCTCTCTGTTTCCAATCTCTCCCCTCTCCAATCCATACTTTAATCTGCTGCCTGGATCATTTGCATCATATGTCTCTCTGCAACCATCTCAGTACACCTCAAAAATCCTCCAACATTTGCCCCTTCCTCTCTGCATCAAATAGAAACTCCTGACAATGACTCAAGGCACTCATTTGGCTCTCCCCATATTACATATCCGCTCTCTTTTCCCCCTATATCCCAGCTTGCACACTCCATTCCCTCAGGCTATTCTCTCTGATTCATTCATTCACAGCTGACCCCTTGCTCACATCCTCCCTCTGGCCGGGTAAACAGCTCCCTCTCCCCCACTAACACTTTACACCCTGCAGACCACCACTCTCTCCATCTTCAAAGCCCTCCTGAAATCACATCTCCTCTAGGAGGCCATCCTTCAATAAATACAACTGAGCAATGGATTGAATGACTTGAGTTCTCATCCAGGTTTCTTGGCCCAAAATCTCCTGGGCAGACTATCACCCTTTTTATTCTCACATTCCCACCTCAGTGGTTTCTCAGTTTACTGAGATCCAGAAATACAAGCCGGGCCTAGTCCAAACTCTCAGTGTGCCCCAGAACCGACCCAGATCCCAGTAAAGACTCTCAGGGGGAGGCAATGGAGATCAAGGCAGAACTCACTGCATTCCTTTTAAACCTCTCTTGATTTCTTTTAGGTTCTCTGACTAATTTCTTTCATTGCCCAAATTCCTCCTGCTACCATAATAATAATTGTGGCAATCATTCCTTGCTTACTATGTGCCAGGCTCTGTTCTAAGCACCCCTGTTCTACATAGGCCTCACATTTTTAATTCCCATTTTAATTCCACTGGGGAAGCAGTGTGGCTCAGTGGAAAGAGCACGGGCTTGGGAGTCAGAGGTCATGGGTTCTAATCCCGCTTCTGCCACTTGTCAGCTGTGAGACTTTGGGCAAGTCACTTCACTGGGCCTCAGTTACCTCATCTGTACAGATTTATTACTCTATTTTACTTGTACATGCTTACTATTATATTTATTTTATTTTGTTAATATGTTTTGTTGTCTGTCTCCCCCTTCTAGACTGTGAGCCCACTGTTGGGTAGGGACTGTCTGTATATGTTGCCAACTTGTACTTCCCAAGTGCTTAGTACAGTGCTCTGCACACAGTAAGTGCTCAATAAATATGATTGAATAAATGAATGAATGAATCTGTAAAAATGGGGATGAAGACTGTGAGCCCCGCATGGGACAACTTAACAATGATAATAGTAATAATAATAATGGCATTTATTAAGCGCTTACTGCATGCAAAGCACTGTTCTAAGCGCTGGGAAGATTACAAGGTGATCAGGTTGCCCCACGGGGGGGCTCACAGTCTTAATCCCCATTTTACAGATGAGGTAACTGAGGCACAGAGAAGTTAGGTGACTTGCCCAAAGTCACACAGCTGACAAATGGCGGAGCCGGGATTTGAACCCATGAGCTCTGACTCCAAAGCCTGTGCTCTTTCCACTGAGCCACGCTGCTCCCCCAGCATTTAGAACAGTGTTTTGCACATAGTAAGAGCTTAACAAATGCCATTATTATCATTATTATTATTATGATTTTAAAGATGAGGTAACTCAGGTGCAGAGGAGTGAAGTGAGTTGTCCCAGGTCACACAGCAGAGAAGTGGTAGAGCAGGGATTAGAATTCAGGTCCTTCTGACTTCCGAGCCCGTGTTCTATCCTCTAGACCACACTACCATGAGAGCAGCTGGATGGAGCACGCTGGACCTTCCCCCAGGGGCCAGTTGCTCCTTCCATTCCCCCTCACACTGCACCAGATAGCAAGCACACACTGAAATAAAAACCCAAGGCGGCAGCGACACGCATTATTTTCTCAGCCAGCCCAGCCTACCGTATCATTTCGCCTGCCGTGCTTTGCTATTTGGCAGTGAGAAGAAGCTGTTCGCCCTGGGAAACAAAGGTAGTTTTATGGAAGCCTCATGGAGCTGTTCACCTGACGGATAACACACTGCGCACCAATGCGTGTACCCCCCACATATTTACACAACACACCCTGGCGCAGCAGAAGCAGTTCTGCTATTGTTTGCTTTGAACCATCTGGGCCAGGCCTGCTCACCATCATACTCAACTTGCAAATTGGGGCTTCCGCAGCGAGTTGCAATCTGCTTTCGAGTGCCAGGAGACAATACAGTCCTGCCTGTCTTTCCAGGCATTGCTTGTACAGTGCTCTGCACACAGTAAGTGCTCAATAAATATGATTGAATGAATGAATGAATGAATGAATCTCCTTTGAAGATCCCAATTCCCACAGAGCATGTCTATGAATGCTCAGAAACAAAAGAAACCCAATGGCTCACAGTGGCCAGACATTTAGAAAGATCAGCCCTGGGCCTCCAGTAATCCTGGATTCTCCCCATCCAGACCCCCAGAGATGGAGAAGAGAAACCATCGACACCGTATCTCGGGCCAGAGGAGCTGTTTTCTGATATTCGCCTGTAGGCCATGTGTCCTAGGGGAAAGAACACCCGCCTGGAATCGGTAGAACTGTATTCTAATCCCAGCTCTGCCACTTTCCTGCTGTGTGACCTGAAGCCAGTCACTCAACTGCTTTGTGCCTCAGTTTCCTCAGCCATAAAGGTGGATTAATAATAATAATAATAATAATAATAATAGTACTTGTTAAGCACTTACTATGTGCCAAGCACTGTACTAAGTGCTGGGGTAGATACAAGTTCATCACGATGGACACAATCCCTGTCCCACATGGGGCTCACACTCAATCCCCAATTTACAGATGAGGTAACTGAGGCCCAGAGAAGTGAAGTGAAAGATCTATTCTCCCTCCCCGTTACACTGTGAGCCCCTTGTGGGACAGGGACTGGGTCTGACCTGATTATCTTGTAACTCTCCCAGCACCAGTACAGTGTTTGGCAGCGTGGCTCAGTGGAAAGAGCACAGGCTTTGGAGTCAGAGGTCATGGGTTCAAATCCCAGTTCCACCAACTGTCAGCTGTGTGACTTTGGGCAAGTCACTTCACTTCTCTGTGCCTCAGTGACCTCATCTGTAAAATGGGGATTAAAACTGAGCTCCCCATGGGACAACCTGATCACCTTG
Organism: Tachyglossus aculeatus; assembly: GCF_015852505.1. Lineage (NCBI taxonomy): Eukaryota > Metazoa > Chordata > Mammalia > Monotremata > Tachyglossidae > Tachyglossus > Tachyglossus aculeatus. Next base: position 64,081,772 of record NC_052076.1, on the reverse strand, counting down.
TAACCTCCCCAGTGCTTAGAACATTGTTTTGCAAAAAGTAAGCGCTTAACAAATACCATCATCATCATCATCATATAGCAAGTGCTTATTAAATACCACAGTGCTTATCATTCCTATGAATTTTGCCCCATCTTGAGAAGTGTGACCTAGTGGAACGAGCACAGGCCTGGTCACCAGAGGACGTGGGTTCTAATCCCAGCGCCGCCAGTTGTTTGCTGTGTGACCTTGAGCAAGTCACTTCACTTCTCTGTGCCTCTTTTTCCTCATCTATAAAATGGGGATTAAGACCATGAGCCTGATCTGGGACAGGGATTGTGTCCATTGTGATGAACTGGTATCTACCTCAGCACTTAGTACAGTGCTTAGCACAAAGAAAGTGCGTAACAAGCTCCATTTAAAAAAAGAAAGATGTCAGTGTGAGCAAGAGCAGGAAAATGCTGTGTCTTGTTTCATTGATTAAAATCCAGTCAACTGTCAATTATCTAGTATAATGAAGAGGAGAAGTGGTGTGATTAGCACAGAATAATGGATATTACGAGAAGTGAGCATGGCTCCACAGGGCAGCAGGGAGAAGCAGTTCACCAACTGCTTCGGGTAAAATACATCCTGAAAAAATTGACAAATAACAATAATAATAATGTTGGTATTTGTTAGCGCTTGCACTGTGTTAAGCGCTGGGGTAGATAAGGTAATCAGGTTGTCCCACGTGGGGCTCACAGTCTTAATCCCCATTTGACAGATGAGGTAACTGAGATCCAGAGAAGCCAAGTGATTTGCCCAAGGTCACACAGCTGACAAGTGGCTGAGCTGGGATTAGAACCCATGACCTCTGACTCCCAAGACCATGTTCTTTCCACTAAGCCATGCTAAGACTGTGGGCGTGTCAGTTTGGGGACCCTCTGCTGGGTCATTTTTTATTATTATACTTGCTAAGCACTTACTATGTGCTAGACACTGTTCTTAGTGCTGGGTAGATAGAAGGTAATCAAGATCCGCCAATTGTCAGCTGTGTGGCTTTGGGCAAGTCACTTCACTTCTCTGTGCCTCAGTTACCTCATCTGTAAAACGAGGATGAAGATTGTGAGCCCCACGTGGGACAACCTGATCACCTTGTAACCTCCCCAGCACTTAGAACCGTGTTTTAGGGAAGTAGCGTGGCTCAGTGGAAAGAGCCCGGGCTTTGGAGTCAGAGGTCATGGGTTCAAATCCCGGCTCCGCCAATTGTCAGCTGTGTGACTTTGGGCAAGTCACTTCACTTCTCTGGGCCTCAGCGACCTCATCTGTCAAATGGGGATGAAGACTGTGAGCCCCACGTGGGACAACCTGATCACCTTGTAACCTCCCCAGTGCTTAGAACAGTTCATTGCACATAGTAAGAGCTTAATAAATGCCATTATTATTATTATTAACACAGTCCATGTCCCACATGGGGCTCACAGTCTTAATCCCCATTTTACAGATGAGGTAACTGAGACCTAGAGAAGTAAAGTGACTTGCCCAAGGTCACACAGCAGACAAGTGGTGGAGCCGGGATTAGAACCCAGGTCCTTCTGATTCCCAGGCCCATGCTGTGCCCACTAAGCCAGGCATGCCTCTGAACACCCACGCCAGCAGAGCAGGAAGAAGAAGAGCGGGACAGGCTACAGCTGGAAATGACCCCCGTGTGAGCGTGGCCCTGGGAGGGGGACGTGCAGACCTGGAGCCAGAGGGTGAGGGATGGAGGGATCTTCAATCAATCAATCAATCGTATTTATTGAGCGCTCACTGTGTGCAGAGCACTGTACTAAGCTCTTGGGAAGTACAAGTTGGCAACCTAACATTCTGCGAATTTGGTGAACATTCTCTTCGCAGAGAAGCAGTGTGGTTTAGTGGATAAACGACAGGCCTGGGACTCAGAAGGACCTGGATTCTAATCCCGCCTCTGTCAATCGTTTCCTGCTTGACTAAAGCAGTGATAAGTCACTAAACTGCTCTGTGCCTCAGTTCTCCTTTTCTCCCTCCTACTTAGACTGGGAGCCCCACGTGGGACAGGAACTGTGTCCCATCTAATTAATTTGTATCTACCCTAGTGCATAGTACAGTGTTTGACACTAAGTGCTTAACGGCTCCCCCAATTGTCAGCTGTGTGACTTTGGGCCAGTCACTTCACTTCTCTGGGCCTCAGTTCCCTCATCTGTAAAATGGGGATTAAGACTGTGAGCCCCCTGTGGGACAACCTGATGGCCTTGTAACCTCCCCAGCACTTAGAACAGTGCTTTGCACATAGTAAGCACTTAATAAATGCCATAAAAAAATACCATTAAAAAAAATCTCAACTCCGCCACTTGTCTGCTCTGCGACCTTGGACAAGTCACTTCACCTCTCTGTGCTTCAGTGACCTCATCTGTAAAATGGGGATTAAGACTGTGAGCCGCATGTGGGACATGGACTGGGCCCAACATGATTAGCCTGTGGTATTTGTTAAGTGCTTACTATGTGCCAGGCACTGTACTGAGTGATGGGGTGGAAACAAGCAAATAGGGTTGGACATAGTCCCTGTCCCACATGGCGCTCTCAATCTTAATCCCCATTTTACAGATGAGGTAACTGAGGCACAGAGAAATGAAGTGATTTGCCCAAGGCCATACAACAGACAAGTGGCAGAGTCAGGATTAGAACCCGTGATCTCCTGACTGCCAAGCCTGGGCTCTGTCCACCATACCATGCTGTACCGGGTACACAGTGAGTGCTTAACAATTAACATAAAAAAAAAAAGATGGGTCTTCCAAGTAAAATTCTTCAGGTTCGGGGCTTTGGGCTGGAGGCCATATGATCATCATCATCAATCGTATTTATTGAGCGCTTACTATGTGCAGAGCACTGTATGATATCATACACTCCCATGCCCAGCTTTCCGTCCTCAGTGTTACCAAGGAGCCAGCACAGGGGCAAATTTTTCTCTCCCTTAGGGAAGCCAAATGTCTAAAATGTTTCCAAAGTTTCCTCAGGGATGGAACCTTCGCTGAAGCTCTGCTAAAATACTTCAGCAAGTACTCTCCACACCTCCTTGGCCATCGCATGGAAAAAAAAGCCTCTCTTGGACAGTACCAGGATCCCTCTCTGAGAGAAACCAAAGTGAGCATGGATTTTAGGAGGTGGATACAAATTAGGAACCCATTTTAAAGGAATTCCTGCCATTTACGGGAACGGCTCTTTCTTGCAGCTGAAAAGCTTCATTTCATTACACAAATTATTTCTCTGAAAGCTGCTAAGAAGGATTGTGGTCTATAATTAGAATAATACCCTACAGGACTACATTCACAAATGTAATTATATAATCGTTTAGAGCTAAACTGTGCCATGAAACTACATGGTATTTCAAAGAAGTGCTGAGATTTTTTTTTCCCTTTGGTCCTTTTCCTATTGTAAAGAAAATGTCACGCACCACTTGCAAAATTTAAAAATAAGCAGCAGCGTTCTATCGTGTGTGTTGGTTTCATACTGATAAATTTAAGATTCATCCTAGAAATTTCAGATGACTTCAGATTCAGCCTGCTGCTGTCATTTTGAACCAAGTCTCCACCATCTGGTCGCCCACAGGGATTCCAGGCCCCCCCAAAATTGGCATCCGAGACGGCCATTCAGATGATAATCCTAGATTCAGTTCAAGATGAACCCTAGAATCAGAGATCTCCTGTAAAGGAAATTCCATGACTTCTTCCCCTGCTAATAATAACAGTGTTCATATTTGTTAAGCTTTTCCTATGAGCCAAGCACTGAACTAAGCCCCGGGGTACATAGGTGCAAGATAATCAGATTAGACACAGTTCCTGTCCCACACAGGGCTTACAGTCTAAGGGGGAGGGAGAAGAGATTTGGAATTCCCATTTGCACAAGAGGAGATGAAGTTCAGAAAAGTGAAGTTACTGGCCTAAGGTCACCCAAGAGGCAAGTGATGGAGCCAGGGTTAGAACTCAGGTTTTCTGACTCTCAGAGTCTGTGCTCTTTCCACTAGGCCATGCTGCTTCCCAAGGATCTCTAGCATCCATCATTCCATAGGATTGGAAAGTTCTACCTTCCGCCTAACTCAAATCTCTGATTCTTAATGGTTCATTATCTTGTATGACATCTGTAAAGCTAGCTCACACTTGTAGAAACACTGCAAGTATTAAGTCACCCCCTACGTTATTCTGTTCATTTCTTCCATCCTAGAATCATTTCATTTGCCTCCACTGGTACCTCTTCAAATTTTCACCATTTTCTTCTTAAAATGTGGACGCCTAAAATAGTTGCAGACTTCTTAAAAGCACCCACAAAGGTGTGGAACGATGGGAGAATAATTTCAAGGTTTTTAGGTCACAGCTAATATAGTCTAGACCTACCTAAAGGTTTTCTGGCCATTCTTCTACTTAAATGGACACCTCAATTTTTAAGGTCAGAAATCTAGCTTTCAATTTGCACAAATCTTTATACCTTGAAAGATGACCATCAGCCACAAGAAGAATCCCCATTGTGCTATACCTTGGACCAAGAAATCCAGCATTTCAATCAATCGATCAAGGGTATTTACTGAGTGTTTACTGTGTGCAGCACACTCTACTAACATGCTTGGGAGAGTACAGTGTAAAAGAGTTGGTAGACACGTTCCCTGCCCCTAAGGAGCTTACAGTCTAGGAGGGAAGACAGACATTAATATAAAAAAATAAAGTACGGATCTGTACATAAGGGCTGTGGGACTGAGGGAACGGTGAATAAAGGGAGCAAATCCAAGTGCAACCGCCCCACAGCACTTCTGTGTATATGTACATATTTATTTTTCTATTTATTTTATTAATGATGTGTATATATGAATAATTCTATTTATATTGATGCTATTGATGTCTGTTTACTTGTACTTGTTTTGTTTTGTTGTTTGTCTCCCCCCTTCTAGACTGTGAGCCCGTTGTTAGGTAGGGATTGTCTCTATCTATGGCTGAATTGTACTTTCCAAGTGCTTAGTACAGTGCTTTGCACACAGTTAGCACTCAATAACTGAATGAATGATTGAATGAGCGCGGCTCAGTGGAAAGAGCCCGGGCTTGGGAGTCAGACGTCATGGGTTCAAATCCATGCTCCACCGCTTGTCAGCTGTGTGACTTTGGGCAAGTCATTTAACTTCTCTGTGCCTTAGTTACCTGATCTGTAAAATGGGGATTAAGATTATGAGCCCCACATGGGACAACCTGATCACCTTGTATCCTCCCCAGTGCTTAGAACAGTGCTCTGCACATAGTAAGCAGTTAATAAATGCCATTATTATTATTATTATTATTACAGGTTGAAATCCCAGCTCCGCCACTTGTCAGCTGTGTGACTTTGGGCCAGTCACTTAACTTCTCTGTGCCTTAGTTACCTCATCTGTAAAATGGGGATTAAGATTGTGAGCCCACATGGGACAACCTGATCACCTTGTATCCTCCCCAGCACTTAGAACAGTGCTTTGCACATAGTTAAGTGCTTAACAAATACCAAAATTATTATTATTATTATTATTATTATCATTAAGTGCAAGGGCAACACAGAAGGGAGTGGGAGAAGAAGAAATGAGGACATCTGTGCCAATAAAGTAGGGCCTGCAATGTTGTCAGGGCTTTTAGTCAGCTGGTAAAAATGATTCAAGGGTTCAAAGGGATTCATTCGTTCATTCAATCATATTTATTGAGTGCTTACTGTGTGCAGAGCACTGTAGTAAGCGCTTGGGAAGTACAAGTTGGCAACATATAGAGATGGTCTCTACCCAACAACGGGCTAGTGGACTGGAATCTTTGGGTCCCCACTAGATACTAGACATGACCCCTGTCCTCTAGGAACTCACAGTGTAAGAGAAGAGACAAGGGAGATAGCTAGACATTTGAGCAGTAGTTGAGCCTCCTGCTTGCCCTGATGCCCTCCCTCCAGTTGGGAGTTGCTCCCACATGTAATAATAATAATGGTACTTAATAATAATAATAATAATAATGGCATTCATTAAGCACTTACTATGTGCAAAGCACTGTTCTAAGTGCTGGGGAGGTTACAAGGTGATCAGGTTGTCTCACGGAGGGCTCATAGTCTTAATCCCCATTTTACAGATGAGGTAACCGAGGCCCAGAGAAGTTAAGTCATCATCATCATCAATCGTATTTATTGAGCACTTACTGTGTGCAGAGCACTGTACTAAGCGCTTGGGAAGTACAAATTGGCAACAATTAAGTGACATGCCCAAAGTCACACAGCTGACAGTTGGCAGAGCCGGGATTTGAACCCTCGACCTCTGACTCCAACGCCCGTGCTCTTTCCAGTGAGCCACGCTTGCTAAGCATTTACTATGTGCCAAGCCCTGTTCTAAGTGCTGGTTTAGTTACAAGTTAATCAGTGCTCTATCCACTAAGCCATGTTGTTTCAATAGCATAGCATGTCTAGAGCAGAGCTGCTGCCCAGCCCCTGGCTGATGTCCCAGGACTTGGGAAGGACTGACTTGTTTCCTCCCATCTTGTCGTCTCAGTCTGCATGCTTACTAGATGCCCACCGCTGGGATAGATATAAGCAAAATCGGGTTGGACACAGTCCCCGTGCCACACGGGGCTCACAGTCTTAATCCTCATTTTGCAGACGAGGTAAAGGAGCCACAGAGAAGTGAAGTGACTTGCCCTGATCACACAGCGGATAAGTGGCGGAGCCAGAATTAGAACCCAGGTCTTTCTCACTCCCAGGCCAATGCTCTAACCACTAAGCCATGCTAGTCTCCTCCTGTAGAATGTAAGCTCCCTGTGGGCAGGGAAAGAATCTGCCAAGTGATTGAGTGAGTGATTGAGCTGGGGTGGGCAAAGGGAATTAGAAATACAAATGAGAAAATCCTTCTGCCATCCGCAAAATTGTCACATCACTCTGGACTGGTCCCCTCCTCTTCCCTCTGGCAATGAGATGGGAGTCACTAACTGCTGCCTGACGCTATTGGTTCCCCCACTGGGGCCCTTCCAAGCTGAAGGCATCAAATATCTCATCTCCGGCACTTTACGAGAGAGGCTCGCTTCGAAATGGGGTCCCCGTAGAGAGCCGGAGGGAAGCCGAGGGACAAATGAAGAGGCCGGCCACGAGTCCCACTGAGGCTGTTCGAGATTAGCTGCGAACTGCAGGCTTTCCCGGCTCCCTTCTCTGGGTCCTCTCCCCGCCACTTAGGGCTTGACTGACACTCATAATTGTCACTTCTACAAATGGAAGGAACAGCTGGATCTCTGAGGCTCAGAGACAACGCAACAACCATCCGAGAAGCAGCCAGAACGCGAAAAACAACTCGGCTTCTCGGCCGAACATTGCTCAGGGAAGAGGTGTCGCTGCTCCGGTCTCACTGAACAAGGCCAAGAGATGGGTATGTGTGCAAATATGAAGACCCAGCACACTCATTCACACATACATGTGAACAAGCACATACATCTACAGACTTAAGCACAGATACATAAATGCATAGTCACAGGTGTATACACTAACAGGTACTTCCACAAACATATATAAATGCATGCACACAGAGACATCCACACACAGACCTCCATCCATGCAGACCACACACACACACACTGTTCCAAGTCTGAAAGATCGCTTGCAGGTGTGTATCTGCGATGTGTTTGTTTTTTACCTTCCCTTATTAAAGCCTGCGTTGCTGTTCCATCCTGAGAAATCATTAATGTGTTTCCTCTCCAGGGACCATCTTTTACCACAGAGGAGAAAGAGCAGGCGGAGAAGGAGAAGACTCGGAGCTGTCATCAGGAGAGGCCGGGAACAGGAAAGCCAAGAGCCAGGCTTGGAGAAGGAGATGTCATCGCGTCCAAACGAGGGGAATGGAAAACGGGGGAAGTCGTTCACAAGCAGGAACCAGAGGCCAGTCTAGGCCTTTCAGTTACAGAGTTCTAGAACCGGAATAGATTTTAGGAGTTCATGTGGCCCTGTTCTCTGGGCCTGCCCTCCTTAACTGGAGCTTGTCCTGGCTGGGATCCCACTTCAGGACTCATAGCACGATGCTCTTGGGCTCTCTGGAAGGGCTGGGATGTCCATCAGGGTGGAGCCCCAGCTCCATCCCCACCCCCACATGATTAAAGTCCTCCTAAAATCACATCCCCTCCAAGAAGCCTCCCTGGATTAAGCCTTCACTTCCCTGTCTAAGCCCTCAACTGTGTGGCCTATGAACTTTGGTCTTTTCCCCTTAGGCGCTTTTGTATTCACCTCTCCCCCAGTCCCTTTTCACGTATCAGTCTGTACTTTATTTTCATGTCTGCCTCCTAAACTCCTTGTCGGCCAGCACTGTCTACGCCACCTATACCTACATAGTTCAGTGCTCTGCACACAGTAAGAGCTGAATAAATGCCATTGATTGATTGATTGATTCCCCATCTCATGGAAGAGTCAGCTCCCACCCCACCACCTGGAATCACACATCTTTATGATCAGAAGCAGCATGGTTTAGTGGAAAGAGCCCAGATTGGGAGTCAGAGGTTATGGGTTCTAATCCTGCCTCTGCCACTTGTCAGCTGTGTGACTTTGGACAAGTCACAACTTCTCTGGGCCTCAGTTCCTTCATCTATAAAATGGGGATTAAGACTGTGATTCTAGATTGTGAGCCCACTGTTGGGTAGGGACTGTCTCTATATGTTGCCAACTTGTACTTCCCAAGTGCTTAGTACAGTGCTCTGCACATAGTAAGCGCTCAATACGACTGATTGATTGATCCCCCTGCCTTACCTCCTTCCCTTCCCCACAGCACCTGTATATATGTAGATATGTTTGTACGTATTTATTACTCCATCTATTTATTTTACTTGTACATATCTATTCTATTTATTTTATTTTGTTAATATGTTTTGTTTTGTTCTCTGTCTCCCCCTTCTAGACTGTGAGCCCACTGTTGGGTAGGGACTGTCTCTACATGTTGCCAACTTGTACTTCCCAAGCGCTTAGTACAGTGCTCTGCACACAGTAAGCACTCAATATGATTGATTGATTAAGACTGTGAGCCCCATGTGGGACAACCTGGTTACCTGGTATCTACCCCAGTGATTCGAACAGTGCTTCACACTTCGTAAGTGCTTAACAAATACCATTATTATTACTATTATTATTATCATTATTAGCAGATATCCCAAGGAAGAAAACAGGCTGGCACACCGGAAGCAGCCTGGCCTAGTGGATATAGCACGGGCCTTGGAGTCAGAAGGCCCTGAGTTCTAGTTCTGGCTCTGTCGCTTGTCTGCCCTGTGATCTTGGGCAAATCATTGAACTTCTCTGGGCCTCAATTCCCTCATCTGTAAAATAGGGATTACAACTGTGAGCCCCATGTGGGACATGAACTATGTCCCACTTGATTACCTTGTATCTACCCCCGTGATTTGAACAATGCCAGGAATATAGTAACTGCTTAACAAATGCCATAAATAACCCAATACCAACAATCCAGGGGGTTGGAGCCCCTCAAGACCTCACGGAGTCCTGGAAGAATCCACAGACCCAGCACACGCATACACACACACACACACTCACCCATCTCTGAGGAGCCATCCTTTTTGGACAACAAAGCTCCCAAGGAAAGCACAAAGAAAGGGTTGAGGTCCATTTCTTGTCAGAGTGGAGGCAGAGCAGTAGATTGTGTTCTCCCAAAGTATTAGACTCCAAACAACCCTAAACCAGAAGATTCTCCCAGTGCTCCCTGTCTCCACACTTGTAAAGGGAAGGATTCCACTAACACCCTCCAAGGAGGACGTCTTGATTCCATTACCCTCCCCCTCCACAGTCTTCTTGCTCTCAGTTAAACTGTTTTCCTACTCCGTGGAAATGGAAAGCAACTTTAAATCATCCTCTGATTGACTGTTTCTCCCACAAGACGTTGCAGGGGGAAGTCTAAGAGGTTCCAGAGTTACAGAGCTCTGAATATGTTTGGTAATCATGCCACTATCTCCTCCTGGTGATTACGGCCCCCCTCTTCTCCTAACCCCGGGCCTGCTCTCCTCCCATCCCTCTCTCCAGCTCAGCTTGTTCACACACACTATTATCTCCCTTCCTGCTCCTCCTCTTCTGGAGAATAACAAAGAAAAGTGCTAGCGTTTTTTCCCTGCTTCTCAACAGGTTTGAGTTCCTGCCATTGTTTTGGTGAGAAGCAGGTTTAAGAGAAAGGAAGTCCTAAGTGGAACTTGGGGTAAGGAAAAAAAAAATACTGGAGATCCACTGCCCCCAGTTCAGCATGGCCTAGTGGAAAGAGCACCAGTCTGGGAGTCAGCAGACCTGAGTTCTAATCCTGGCTCTGCCACTTGTCTGTGTGGCCTTGAGCTAGCCACTTAACTTTTTTGTGCTTCAGTTGCCTCATTTACAGAATGGGGATTCAATACTTCATCTCCCTCCTACTTAGAATGTGAGCCCCGATTATCTTGTACCTGCTCCAGCACTTAGTAAAGTGCTTGGCATGTAGTCAGTGCTTAACAAATACTACAATTATTATCATTATTATTAAATAATAACTCAGTTCAAACTGAATGCACTCTTGCAAATAGAACACGTACCACCTTGATGGGTGTTTGTTTTTTGTTTTTTGTTTTTTTTTAACCAGCCTGGCTTCCCTCCAGAGGCACAGAGACAGCAAAATGGGTGAAATCAACATTCTTACCGCCCACATGGCAAGCATTCATACAGTTACTCGCCTTAGGGAATGTGGACCAAGGGCTACTGGCTTTCTAATTATTCCATTTCTGTGAAGAAAGGGTTTGTGAATCTAATCTATCTCAGACAGATTCCTTGCCAGGAGTTTGCCAGCAACTGTGAGCTGCCCTTCGTCGGAATCTGCTCTCTCGAACTCCCCTGCCGAAATGAACTGCCAGCTACCTAAGCAGATTGCGGGCGGCAGTCAATAAGATCGGTATGAATGTGAAATCTTAATGTTGTGTTGTTTGGGGTAGGGAAGCACTGAACAGTGGGGCTTGCTGTTGTTTATTTCAAGTGCAAATCTGGAGCTGTTCTGTGGAGCATTCACAATGGGCAGTCGGCAGTCAGGAGACGGCAGGGGCCGGGGGACACGGGGGCCACCTCGGTCCCACGAGGGCTGAGCCGATGTTTGCCCAGTCTCCGAAAGGGAATTTTTTCTGCTAATGGGATTGGTGCTAATCAGAGTCAATGGGTTCGGTGGGACACTGTGGTCCTGGGGTGTTCTGACTCCTCTCGCCAGTTTCATTATTTTCCTGAGCTATTCCGAGCCACACACGAGAGAGTCGCATGACAAGGTCCGCAGGACGCGGCTATGTTTATCCGTCTCCAGGGTCGCCGGGCCTGGACTGTGACTGGTGCGTTTTGACAAGCACCAGAGGGAAGCGGCTGGGTTCAGAGGGGTCTCCGTCTGCCCGCCCCTGAGCCTCGGAGAAGCCAAAGGACCTCCACGGCCAACACAGTCTCACTTAGCCTCTAACATGATAGTGTGTCCCCAGAGCAGTGGGGACCATCACAGAGAGTCATTTAATAATTATGGCATTTGTTAAGCTCTTACTAGGTGCCAGGCACTGTACTAAGCTCAGGGGTAGATGCAAGCTAATTGGGATGGATGCAGTCCCTGTGCCATATGGGGCTTACAGTCTCAATCCCTAATTTACAGATGGGGTGAGGCCCAGAAGCACTGAAATCACTTGCCCAAGGTCACACAGCAGACAAGCGGCAGAGTCGGGATTAGAACTCATGATCTTTTGACTTCCAGGGCTGTGCTGTATCCACTACACCATTCTGGCCCCTTAAGAGTTAGGCCTTCAATCTTGTTTATGCAGCCCGGGGTCGTCTCAGAAATTAACCAAAGGCCGGTTCTCTAATGCCAAGACTCATACAGTTTTATCCCATAATCCCCAATGTTCCCAAGAAACTTTGAGGTGGGAGGGTTTTCCGTTGCTTCTAAGGGGCAGGGCAGGGAGCAGAAGTCCCCATTGATTTCCCAGAGAAGCAGCATGGCCTGATGGATAGAGCATGGGCCTAGGAATCACAAGGACCTGAGTTCTAATCCCAGCTCTGCCACTTGTCTGCTGTGTGACCTTGGGAAAGTCACTTTACTTCTCTGGGCCTGTTACCTCACCTGAAACAATGGGGATTAAGGCTGAGCCCCTAGTGGGACATGGCTTGTGTCCACTCTGATTAGCTTGTATCTAACCCCACAGCTTGGTACAGTACCTGGAACCTAATAAGCGCTTAACAAATACCATAAAAAAAGACATCAGTCAGGAGTGACCTTGGGCAAGTCACTATGCTGTGCCTCAGTTTTCTCCTCTGTAAAATGAAAGTAAATACCTGTTCTCTCTTCCTTTTACACGGGAACCCCATATGGGGCAGGGATGGTACCCAGCCTGATTATTTTCTATCTTCCCCAGTGCTTAGCACAATGCTTGGCACATAGTAAGGCCTTAAATACCACAATTATTATTACTGTTGCTATCTCACAAGATACTGGTCCTGCAGAGTCCAGACAGGGACCCAAAACCTCATCTGGATTTACCAAAGCTATGCTTACACCCCTTGAGTTTCATCTTGGACAAACTGTTACTTAAAATTTCCAGGTTTTACTAAAGGCATTATTCAGACTCTTAGGATTCTCTCCTGAATGTTGTATTAACCAATCAATCAGTGGTATTTATTGAGCAGCTACTGTTTGCAGAGCACTGCATTAAGCGCTTGGGAGAGGCTAACTCTCTTGTATTGGCCAACACAATGCCCACCCACAAGGAGTTTAGAGTCTAGAGGGGGAGTCAAACATTAATATAAATAAATAATAGACATGTACATAAGGGTTTTTTTGTCTTTCGTGGCATTTAAGCACTTACTATGTGTCAAGCACTGTTCAAAGCACTGGGGTAGATACAAGACTAGACTGTGAGCCCGTTGTTGGGTAGGGACTGTCTCTATATGTTGCCAACTTGTACTTCCCTAGTGCTTAGTACAGTGCTCTGCACACAGTAAGTGCTCAATGAATACGATTGAATGGATAAATACAAACTAATCAAGTTGGACACAGGCCCTGTGCCACAAGGGGCTCACAGTCTAAGTAGGAGGGAGAATAGGTATCAAATCCCCATTTTGCAGTTGAGGAGACTGAGGCACAGAGAAGGGAAGTGACTTTCCCAAGGTCATACAGGAGGTATGTGGTGGAGCCAGGATTAGAACCCATGTCCTCTGGCTCCAAGGCCCGTGCTCTTCTCAGTAGGCCATGCTGCTTCCCAGGATGGGTCAGTAAAACACATAAGTTCTGTGGGGCTAAGGGTGTTGTGAATATCAAGTGCTTAAAGTGTACAGATCCAATTGCACAAGTGATATAAAAGAGAGAGGAAGTAGGGGAAAGGAGGACTTGGATGGGGAAGGCCTGTTGGAGAAGTTGTGATTTTAAAAAGGCTTTGAAGATGGGGAGAATGATGGTCTGTAATATACAATAATAATAATAATGACATTTGTTAAGTGCTTACTATGTGCAAAGCACTGTTCTAAGCTCTGGGGAGGTTACAAGGTGCTCAGCTTGTCCCACGTGGGGCTCCCAGTCTTAATCCTCATTTTATAGATGAGGTAACAGGCACAGAAAAATTAAGTGACTTGCCCAAAGTCACACAGCTGACAATTGGCGGAGCCAGGATTTGAACCCGTGACCTGACTCCCAAGCCCATGCTCTTTCCACTCAGCCATGCTGCTTCTCATATAATATATGGAATTGGTCAATCAGCAGTCAGTATTTATTAAGCGCTTAATGTGGGGGGAGCACTGTACTAAGTGCTTGAGGCAATAAACAGACACATTCCCCACCCACAGTGAGCTTACAATCTAGAGGGAGGGAATTCCAGGCCATAGGAAGGACTGGTACAAGGCATTGGTGATGAGATAGAGATCAAGATGGAGACAAGGGACCACCCACAGCTCAAGCTGAAAGCTTCTGGGAATAGAGGGAATAACTGGATTCTCTTTCTGGTCTGGCATGGGAACCAGGGAAGCCAGACCCAGATCACTCAGAAATGGGGTCCAAGGGTATCTCCTCTTCCAGGGACTTGAAACAGGAGGTGAGCTAAGACTCAATTCCAAGATTTGCCCAGAAATATCATCCTTTTTTCACCAATTTTCACCTATTTTGGTCACCGTGTTCTGAACCCTTATTTATTCCCAGGAAAGGAATTACAAATATAAAAACCAAAAGCAAACAACTTAATCCATAGGGTGCCTGTTGCCCTATATCCCTCGGACAAGAGAATAAAAACATTCTTTGAAATATTGCTAAATTGAACCCCATTTTACTTTTCCCTCTCATCTCCTAAATTGGCATCTTTAGAATTGGACAGGGCCTGACAAAGCTCCTTGCCTTAGTTGTGTCCGCCTATCTGTGAGAGTATGAGCCATCTATTGAATAATGGAGTAGAATCTGGGCTCCGGGACCAGACAGGATCATTCTGTTTTCTTATATTTCCTAGGACAGGAAAACCCTTCTAAAGCACATAGTAGCCATTCTTCAAAACTGACTACCTTAGCTCAAAGGGCAAGGACCTGATCTGTTTCACTTGCATGTAGAGCATTTGGGACTGCTCCATGTCCACAGCCATTGCCTAAAAATATTGAATAACAATGATTTTTATGGTATTTGTTGAGCGTTTATTACAATAATAATAATAATTGTGGTATTTGTTACACGCTTACTGTGTGCCGAGCATTGTTCTAAGTGCTGGTGTAAATACAAGGTAATCATATTGTCCCACGTGGGGCTCAGAGTCTCAATCCCCATTATACAGATGAGGTAACAGGCACAGAGAAGTTAAGTGACTTGCCCAAGGTCACTCAGCAGACAAGTGGCGGAACCAGGATTAGAACCCACAATCTCTGACTCCCAAGCCCGAGCTCTTGCCACTAGGTGCAGGCACTGTGCTAAGCGCTGAGGTAGAAACAAGCTACTCAGGTTGAATGCCATCCATGTCCCATGTGGGGCTCACAGTCTTCATCCCCACTTTACAGATGAGGTAACAGGCTCAGAGAAGTTAAGTAAGTTGGCCAAAGTCTCACAGCCGGCAAGTGACGAAGCCAGGATTATAATCCAGGTCATCAACCTCCCACACCCACACTCTTTCCACGAGGCTGTGTGTTCTGGCTGCCAATCAATGCACTGATCACAAATCAATGCAGAATTACAAGGGAAAAGGGAGAGAAGATGACCAAACTATCTTTTGGTTTTGTTTTCCTGCGGGGGCGAAAGCGTAGTTAGCAGGATATTTTTGGTGGCATTTAAGTCACAGCAGCATGTCTTACAATGGTCTTTACTTCAAATGTCACTCCATCGCTAGAATCGCACCACTCTCCCTGAACACCATAAAACATAAGAGGCAATTATCTGCATCACCTCCATATTAGTTATTGCTGGTTGCAATGTAGGCTTTCATTTCCTTTTTACTCTCTACCCAGTGGGCAAAGGTTCCTTTGCAGGTAGGGCCAACATGTCAAGTCGTAATAATCCCTGACTTGGGGAGCCGTTAGTGTTTTTCTCCTCCATTACCTCCTGTCCTCTTTAAACAAACAGGGCACTTGGCAAGAGCCAAAGGGAGGCTTTGTTCAGCCTTCGTTAGACTTTAAATAGGAGTAACAACCACAGCAACGAGCTTGCCGCTCAGGAGGGAGGGAGTTGGTGCATTTACTAAATTATTAGCTTGGAAAATCTTCTGAAGAAGGTAAATGGTGTTTCTTTTAAAGCGAAGAAGAGAAATGGGAAGAGACTGCCAAAGGTTCCTCCATGCTTCCTTGTGCATCCGGCCTTAAGAGAAGAATGTCCCCAGTATTTTAGAATTGGGTGGGGGGGGGGGGAGGGGAAGGGAAAAGCCAGGTAAACTGAGATCTGGCCCAGTGTCACCCAGGACCTTGTGGGAGGAGAGAAAATGGATTCTTGGAAGTAGCGAGCTGTTCTCTCACTCCAAGTATCAGCGAATCTTTGAATTTTAAGAATACAAAGGCCTGACCCCCTAAAGCCATAACAATAATAAATGTTGCATTTATTAAGCACTTACTATGTGTCAAGCACCAAGCATTGGAGTACATTTGAGATAATCAGGTTGGAAACTTTCCCTGCCCCTCATGGGATTCACATGTACCACAGTTACCTCATCTGTAAAATGGGGATTAAGAATTTGAGCCCTATGCAGAACAGGGACTCTGTCCAACCTAATTATCTTATATCTACCCCAGTGCTTAGTACAGTGCTTGGCACAGAGTAAGTGTCTAACAGATACCACTATTATTTGTATCTCAGTTTCGCTTTTCTGGCTCCTCCATTAGATTGTAAACTCCCTGAAAGAGGGATACACGTGTCTTACTTTTGTCATATTCTCCCAAGCCCTGAGTGCAGTGTTTAATGGGTGCTTGACAGTAAATGCTCAATAAATATAACTGATTGGTAAATATCTTTGGGTTATTGATTGAAGTCTACGTTTACTCCATTTCCAAGAGCCATCTCTGATGAATGGGACTCTTCCACCTTTCATTCATTCATTCATTGTCATATTTATTGAGCACTTACTGTGTGCAGAGCACTGTACTAAGCACTTGGGAGAGCACCATATAGCAGTAGATAGGCACATTACCTGCCCACCTCTTTTGGTAACACAGAGCAGTCTCTCACCACCAGTAATGTCTGGGCTTTCTTCCCAGGATCTATTCCAAATCCCTCTCATTGCAATTTCTACCCTAATGTCCCATCAAGCGAGAGCCCCGATCTCCCCAACAGACAAGCCACTGACTTCTCCCAGTTCCCCACTCCTGATGGATTACAAACGGAGTCCCTTCTGTCCTCACCAATTCATCAAGAACAGGCTGAGCACATGGGCTATTTTGCCCCAGCTGTTTGGAAGACTAGGATTGGAATTCGGGCCCCAGCTGATCCCTTCCCATTTAGGCTCTGAGGAATGCCCTATGTGAGTGATTATGTCTTTAATTTCTTTCCTCTCTGACCCTGAGAATTAGGGAGAGATCATCCATGCCAGGGGAATCAGCTTTGCCAAAGCCACAGCAGAACTGGAGACCTAAGGCATGTATGAAATGAAGTTCTTTCCCCTATCCGACCCCCCAAAATAGCTCTCGTCAGCATCTTCCAGGACCTTCCACTCCCTGCAGGTAGATGGCTGGTCTCACAAGGAAAAGAAAAAAAAAAAAACCAAAACTTTAAGCTTGTCAGCCTGTCTTCCTCGATATCTGTCACTATAAATTGCTTGACCTTTTAACTAGCTCTAAACTTCACCTGTCTAAGCCAATCTCTTCAAGTGTCCTTACGAGGTTTTGCATTTGCAGGTTTCCTTGAGCTGAGAAAACTAATTGAATGGAATTATAATGATATTCTAGTTAAGGGTCTGTACGCTGGAAAGGAAATGCGTCTACCTCAGTATGGATTTTTCCATATTCTATTACACGGAAGCCCTTTCTCTGTATTTTGCTAGAAAGCTCAAGCATAAAGTACACCTTCATCTTTTTTTATCTCCACTTTTGAATGTTTCACACCAACTGGAATCTATGGAAAGTAATTAAATTCAATCTTTTTTCTTAATTGGATTGAATCTGGGTGGTCATTGTCCATTTCCGAAATTTGCTTTGCACAGTGTCTTCAAGCGCAACTAAGTAGCACTAACCATTTCCAATTGAATATTGAGCCCATCTATTTGTGTATCCGAAATGAAATCGGGTCCCTACCTTTCCCGACCCACATTTGGTCATTTAGAGCCTTCATCAAAGTCAGGCTTCTCATCAATCTCACTAAGGCATGAAGAGATAGGCAGGTCTGAGTATCGGGAAGCATCGGTACACTTTGAAAGGGCTGTTTGCTCTGATTTTTGCCAAATTCTTACCTGGATAATGCAGCTCTGTACTTCAATTCCCACTTTGCTGATTCACCAAGCCTCAAAGCAGACAGTCTGTTTCTGAGAGGAAAATGCCAGCCGTCTGTCCACCCCGAAGCCACTGCGAGAAGGGAGGGGAAGTTCTCTTCTAATTCTTTAACAGCGAAAGAGGAGAAAAGCCTCCTTGGGGTTGGAAGAAAGAGATGAAAAAAGAAATGAGAAGAGACTGCACGGAGATAAAGGAACTTCACCAAATTGAATTTCCATCTGTAGGACTTCTAAAATCAGAGAGATATTCAGATACTTTATATTATACACACACACACACACACACATACACATATATATATAGCATATATATGTACATACATGCACATACATATACATACATGTATGTGTGGATAGATAGACAGATATTTAAGCTACCTGAGCCACTGGGTATTTACCAAATTATTGGCTTGGAAAGTCTTCTGAAAAAGATTAATGTGAGTGTGTTTATCTTAAGGCAAAGAAGTTGGATAGAAAGAGACAGTCAGAAGTTCCTTGGTGATTCTTCATGATTTCTGATAAGAAAGCTCTCCCAATACTTAAGGTTTGAGGGCCTCAGGGAAAAGAAGGGAAGGGAATAGCTAAGGAAACTGAGACCCTAAATCCACACATGCGGATATATATTCATGCTCCATATGTGGATTTAAGGTATTGTTTGGATGGAGAGAATTTTACCCAGGTCAGAAAAACCCAAATTATTCCCTAGTCTAGTCAGAAGGCTGAGGAAAGATACCAGACAACGAATCTGTTGTTTCAGATCGGGAGTATGAATTATTCACACTAACCACGTGACGGGAATTGACTTCCCACCCCATCATCATCTTCAACAGTAACATTTATTAAGCATCTAGGCATCAAGTATAAGCAGAACACTAAGCGCTCAGGGAACATATAATAAAAATAAAAGATGTGATTCACTGCCCTTAAGGAGTTTACATTCTAGGGGCAGACAAGCGGATAAAAGATGCCAAATGTATTCTATGTCAAAGAATGAGAGAAGAGATTCAAATGATCAAAAACGCAATCCAACAAGGAAGTGCCTGCATGCATACTTATATGTATACTTATATAAATGAAAAATAAAAGTAGAGAAATTCAAGACTGAAAAGGGGTTGATAGGATAGGGTTGCTAGTAAAGCAACATAGCCTAGTGGAAAGTGCCTGCGAGTCAGAGGACCTGGGTTCTAACTCCAGTTGCTGCCACCTGCCAGCTGTGTGACCTTAGGCAAGTCACTTATATTCTCTGTGCCTCAATCTCCTCATGTGTAAAATTGGGATTCAAAGCCTGTTCTCTCTCCAACAGACTTGGAGCCCCATGTGGGACAGAGATTGTGGCTGACAATTTTTTGTCTCTACTTAATACACTGCTTGGCTCATAGTAGGTGCCTAACAAACATCACAATCATTATTATAGGGCAGGAAGTGGGAGATTAGTTAGGACATTTTACTGTTTTCCCCATCAGGAACTGAAATGGTATTAAGCATCTACTTTGTGCAGAGTACCCACTGTTGGGTAGGGACTGTCTCTATATGTTGCCAACTTGTACTTCCCAAGCGCTTAGTACAGTACTCTGCACACAGTAAGTGATCAATAAATATGATTGATTAATATTCCTCTAAGGTCACAGGGCAGGCGAGTGACAGAGATGGGATCAGAATCCATGTTTCCTGGCTCCCAGACACATGTTCTTTCTACAAGGCCATGGCTGAACTCACAGTAACTGAAACGAACCACCTGCTTTCTGTCAGAGAAAATGGCAAATTACATTTCTAAGAAACTGAGATTGGGCTGGGGGAGGGAAGGATTCCTTGAAGGAGAAAGCCTGTTTATTTAGTCCTCAAAAATCTGCAACATGCCACTCTATCTTTCTCTACTTCAATATACGCTTAGCCCACCCACCCACTCCATTGGGAGATTTTCCATCTCAGAGATGGAGTGGAGAAAAGAAGAAGGAGGTCATTCTTCTGTTCTGTTAGAGTTGCACTTGTTTAAAGTTAAAAATGAGCTTTTTCTTTGTGTATGTGTGGTTGTGTTTGTGTGTGTGTGAGGGGGGGTCTTCCCTCTTAGTATGGTCTAGTTGGGCAGGAACTCTTTTACTCACCTTAAAGTTTGTAAATTCCCATGCACCACTTGCAACATTGTAAACACTGAGCGCTTATTAGAAGTTTTGGTTCATAATGATGCCAGTGCAGATGCTCTAAAGCTAAAACAGTCAAAATTCCACTTGAGTAGGGAGTTCTCTGGGCAGAAAACAATGCCTTCAGAAAGCCAGTTGGCCTGCCAATATCCATCAAGGCGTCCCCAGGGAGAACAACCTAGTCTCGCTGCTGAAGCAACTCGTTATACTTTGGTTATAAAACTTCCTCTACTCCAAATTGTCAATACAGGATATTGACCGCAAGGATTCTAACAAAAGAGTGGAATCGGTAAAATCAGCAAAAACAGCAGCAGCATCCTGGGTCAGAATAGTATCTCTTCAGCGAAGGATTCTGTTCCCAAAGGTGGAAACAGGATCTTAACTCTCCCATTTCCCCCATCTGTAATTTGTAATAACATCAGTCTCCCCATGTAGAGCGTAAGTTCTGGGCAGGGACCGTTTCTACCAGCTCTACTGTATCATACTCTCCCAAGCACCTAGTACAGTGCTCTGCACACAGTAAGTGCTCAGTAAATGCCACTGAATGACAGAGGCTCTCTACCTGCCATGGTTGAGGATAATAATCATAATAGTAGTACTTTTAAAGTGCTTATTATGTGTCAAGCACTATTCTAAGTACTGGGTTAGATACAAGTTAATCAGGTTGGACACAGTCCCTGTCCCACACGGGATTAACAGTCTTAATTCCCATTTTACTGCTGAGGTAACTGAGGTCCAGAGAAGTGAGGTGACTTGCCCAAAGTCACTCAGCAGACATGTAGTGGAGCCAGGATAGGTGACCTAATCGACTTTCTGTGCTTGCATTTATCCAAAC
This sequence comes from Tachyglossus aculeatus, assembly GCF_015852505.1. Taxonomy (NCBI): domain Eukaryota; kingdom Metazoa; phylum Chordata; class Mammalia; order Monotremata; family Tachyglossidae; genus Tachyglossus; species Tachyglossus aculeatus. Next base: position 64,060,911 of record NC_052076.1, on the reverse strand, counting down.
CTCTCCAGACCCATTGATATCCTTGGATCCTCATCCTGAAGTATTCTGACTCCTGTTTCATCCTTATTTCTCCTCCTCTTCCCGGTATTTGTAAACAACTTATGTCTACCTCTCTCCCCTATTAGATTGTTCATTCATTCACTCATTCAATCCTATTTATTGAATGTTTATTGTGTGCAGAGAACTGTACTTATTGAATGTTTACTGTGTGCAGAGAACTAAGCACTTGGGAGACAACAATATAACAATAAACAGGCACTCTCCCAGCCCACAATGAGTTTACATCATCATCATCATCATCAATCGTATTTATTGAGCGCTTACTATGTGCAGAGCACTGTACTAAGTGCTTGGGAAGTACAAATTGGCAACATATAGAGACAGTCCCTACCCAACAGTGGGCTCACAGTCTAAAAGGGGGAGACAGAGAACAAAACCAAACATACTAACAAAATAAAATAAATAGGATAGATATGTACAAGTAAAATAAATAAATAAATAAATAAATAGAGTAATAAATATGTAAAAATGGGGAGATTATAAACTACTGAAGGGCAGGAAATGGATATCCTGCTCCGGTTTTAGTCTCCTAAACATTTGTAAAGTGCTTAGCACTCTATAAATACCACTGGATTGATTTTTTTTTTTGTGGTATTTGTTAAGCACTTATTATGCATCAAAATCCCCCTCTAGACTGTGAGCTCATTGTGGGCAGAAAATGGGACTGTTTAATGTTGTATTGTACTCTCCTAAGCACTTAGTACAGTGCTTTGCACACAGTAAGCGCTCAATAGGACTGAATGAATGAAATGCTGCTCTGAGTGCTGGGGTAGATAGAAGTTAATTAGTTTGGACACAGTCCCTGTCCCTCATGGGACTCACAGTCTAAGTAGGAAGGAGAACAGGTGCTTAATTTCCATTTAACAGTTGAGGAAACTGAAGTACAGGGATGTAAAGTGACTTGCCTCAGATCACCCAGCAGACAAAACCGGGATTAGAACTTGGGTTCTTCTGACTGGCAGGCCTGTACTCTTTCCACTAGACCGTGCTGCTTCTCTGATTGATTTCCTCTTGCTCCATTCAGATCACTCCTACCTCCAGGAAGTTCTACCTCCTCACCTTTCTGCCCCCATCCACTAAGAGCCCTATCCTATCCTGGGACCCCAAAGTCCCAAGTCGAACTCAGGTCTCAGTTGATCATCAGTACATATAAAGCAACTACTGTGTGCAGAACAATGAGCTAAGCACTTGGGAAAGTACAATAGAAGCAGTACCCTTGGTTCTGTCCCTCAAAGGACTTACAACCTACCGGGGGAGGCAGACACTAGAATAATCTACAGGGAGGAAGAAGAAAGTAGATATGTACAAAGTAGCAATGATAATAGGGTTGGTATAAAAGTGCTATAATCAATTAATCAATGACATTTAGTGCTTCACATCATACCAGGTGTTTAGTAACTTCAGAATAAAGAAGTGACATGGACCCTTCTTCAAAAGTGCTTATACTCGAGTACATTCGAGCCCCACGTGGGACAACCTGGTTACCTTGTATCCACCCCAGTGCTTAGAACAGTGCTTGGTACACAGTAAGCGCTTAACAAATACCAACATTATTATTATTATTACATTCGTAAGTGCATGGTGGAAGAGAAGCAGCATGGCTTAGTGGATAGACCATGGGCCTGGGAATCAGAGGGTCATGAGTTCTAGTCCTGGCTCTGCCATCTGTCAGCCGTGTGACCTTGGGTAAGTCACTTCATTTCTCTGTGTTTCAATTACCTCATCTGTAAAAATGAGGCCTGAAACAGGGAACACCATATGCGACAGGTATTGAGTCCAACCTGATTTGCGTGTATCCACCCTGTGATGATGATGATGGTATTTGTTAAGCATTTACTATGTGCCAAGCACTGTTCTAAGCACTGGGGTTGATCCAAGGTAATCAGGTTGTCCCACGTGGGGCTCATTCATTCATTCATATTTATTGAGCACTTACCGTATGCAGAGCACTGTACTAAGCACTTGGGAAGTACTTGGCACATAGTCTTAATCCCCATTTTACAGATAAGGTAACAGGCATAGAGAAGTGAAGTGATTTGCCCAAGGTCACACAGCAGACAAGTGGCAGAGCCAGGATTAGAACCTGCGACCTCTAACTCCCAAGCCCGGGCTCTTTCCACTTAGACACGCTGCTTTTGCTAGTGCTTAGTATACTTCCTGGCACACAGTAAGCACTTAACGAATACCACAATTATTATTGTGGAAAGGAATACAGTAGGAGTCGATTTGCAGAATGGCATACTTTGCACTGAACCTACAGCAAGACTGGATGCCTGGCTCTGTCACTTGCCTGCTGCATGAACTTAACCCAGTCACTTTACTTCTCTGTGCCTCAGTTTCCTCATCTGTAAAATGGAAATGAAAAACCTCTTCTGCCTCTGCCTTAGACGGTGAGCCCCATGTAAGGCAGGGATTATGTCCATCCTGATTTTCTTGTTATCTACCACAGGCCTTAGAACAACTCTTGTCACATAATAAATGCTTAATAAATACCATAAGTATTGTTATTATTATTATATTTGCATTATGGGGATGCACCCCAAAGTGGAAAAAACAAATGGGTTAGGGCAAATGGTATAAAAGTGCTATAATCAATAAATCAAGTAATTAATGGCATTTTTTGACCACTTACAGTGTGCAGAGCACTATTCTAAGCATTTGGAAGAGTACATTATAGGAGAGTTGGAAGACACGACCCAGGAGCTTGCATGTAGTGTACTAGTGTAGTAGTAGTAGTAGTATAGTAAGAATAGTATAGTATATAGTATAGTACAGTATATAGTATAGTACCGGAGGGTTCAGTAAACAGTCCCTGAAAAAGGAATCTTTCATTTCTTGATAGATGAGAAAGTCCAGTGAGCTCAATGACTCTTAAAATTTTCTCCTCCTGAGACAGGAAGATAAAAGGACACAATTCTAACCAATCCATCTCTGAGTCCATGATGGATGACTAAAGGACAGAGGATGCTTCAGTTGCACCTAAATGGGATTTCTCTCAGCGAGAGTTCATTATAAAATGAATGCATGACTTTAATGATGATTAGAGAGTATTATTTATTTGGCCAATGTCAACCACCCCAAATAGAAGAAAAGTCTGGGATGTACCCACCGTGCTAAAAGCTCTTTGGTATCCGTAGTATGGAAAACTATGGTATGGAAAGCCTGGAGGAGCCATTTACAAAGGAATTTTCAGACCAGAGCAAAAGGTAGTTCAATAATGATACTGCTTTCATCGAGGAGAAATCAGATCAGGGCAGTTGGCTTCCTTCCCCAAATCCAAAAGCATTCGGAAGTGTTTCTAACACATCAGTGGGAGAAGGTTCTAGTAGCTAATTGGCACTTGACGCAGTCCCTTTTTTATGGTATTTCTTAAGCACTCAATATGTGCCAAGCACTGTACTTAGAGCTAAGGTAGATTCAAGGTCCAAATGGCATAAATAAAAACCACTTAGGGAGTCCAGCTGCTCAGAGTAACACTCTGCTTCTCTGGGGCCTGGTTAAAATGCTAAAGTTCTTACATGGCCCCTTGTGGGGCAGAGGAAATACTGACCTCTAAAGTTGTCTAAATGAAAACATTACACATACATGGCTGTTCTTCATACAGTAAGAAGATGCCGTTGATAGTCGAATTCATCTATGAGTGCTGTGTGACAGAAAAAGCCAATGCAATACAGTCCTGGGAACACTGGGTACACACCAAGTTGTCATGCTTGTTGCTTTTTTTGCTTTAGATTTCTTGTTCTACGCTCCTCCCAGAACTTCAGCTCTGAGCCATTTCTTTGCTGACTGCAGTGACCCACGCAGGTCTCACATTAAACCCCTTCTCCCAGCAAAGTTGATGAATATTCCAGTAAGGATAGATTTCTAAGTGCTTTGAGGGGACAAAGATGTGCCACCATCTTCTTCTGCATGAATCATTTGCCAGCAAAAGTGTTCAGTTCGTGTCTCCCCACTCCCCAATGAACTTCCAATAGTTACCCGCATCAGAACTTCCTCCGCATCAGACACTCCTGACCACTGGCTTTAAAGACTCAATCAGTTCACCCCATCCTACCTCACTCATTTCCTACTCCAGTGCCAGCTTACTCTCTGTGCCCCGATCCCTTCTATCTCGCTGTTGACCCCTTTCCCACCTCCTCCCCCTAGCCTGGGACTCCCTCTCCCTCCATATATGCCAGACCACCACTCTCTCCACCTTCAGAGCATTACTAAAGTCACATTTCCTCTAAAAGACCTTCACCTACTAAGCCCTCTTTTCCCTGGCTCACTCTTCTTTGTGGCCAATGGACCACGGCCTGTAACCTATGACACTTGATATTCGCCCAACCCCACAGCACTTATGTTTATATCTTCAAATTCTATATTAGAAATTTATTTGTTCATACTAATGTCCGTCTCCCCCTCTATAAGCTCATTATGGGCAGGGAATTTGCTGATTCTGTTTAAATTGTACTCTCCCAAGCACTTAGTGCAGTGCTCCGCATATAGTAAGTGCTCAATACAATTTATTGATTGACTGATGAGGGAGGAAATCAGAAAGACAAAGCGACTCCTTGAACTTACCAAAAAAAGCCCATCCCGTTCTTGAAGATGCTGAATTGGCACTCAGGAAAATAAAAATGACTCAAAATGGAAACTGCTGGAACCGCAGTCTTTGGGCTGCTGAATGGGGAGTTGTCTTAAGTGATTTAGCAAATTTAGAATAAATAACCATCTAATTAAATAATAACACTGACATTTTTTCAGAAATCCCAGCTCAGTGATTGATGATGCCTGCAGCTGCGCAATAGTTTTTATCATTTATTAGTTTTAGAAGTCTAGAAGCACACATTCTGGTTTTCTCACATGCCTCAATTTGGGAGCAAGGAAGGAAAACAGAAAGTTTTAGGATTTTTCTCTCGATCTAATAGAGATCAGAAAACAAGACTTGGAGTTTCTTGGAGAAAGGGAAGCTATAAAAGCCACAGTAGGAGGAGATAATCCTCTAGACTGTGAGCCCGTTGTTGGGTAGGGATCGTCTCTATATGTTGCCAACTTGTACTTCCCAAGCACTTAGTTCAGTGTTCTGTACACGGTAAGTGCTCAATAAATACGATTGAATGAATGAATAACCAGTTAATCCAAACAATAGTACTATTTGAGCACCTCTTGTGTACAGAGCACTGTGCTAAGCACTTTAGAGAGTACACTTGAATTAGTAAATGGGATCCCTGTTCTCCAGAAATTGAAAAATCCAGAGGGGCGGCAGACACTAAAGTATAATTAAGAAGAGGAAAGGAAGATAGGCATGAGTTAAAGTAGCAGGGAATGTAACGTATGTACAAAAGTGCTATGGGAAGTTGTGAATGCTTTAGGACATAAGTGCTGAGCAGTGGAAGGAACCCAAGAAGAGGAGATTAGAGATCGATCAGAGAAGGCCTCTTGGAGGAGATGTGATTTCAGAAGAGGTTAGAAAATTAGGAAACTGTTGAATTCGAAGGCGCAGGGAGTTCAAGTTAGGGTGGTGGGATGGGTGCGTTGTTTGAGGAGAGGTTTGGTGGCAAGAGAAACGAAGGTAAGGCACAGTGAGTGGGTTATCTTGAGACAAATGAAGCATGTGAGTCAGGATTTAGTAGTAGAGGACAGTGAATAAGGTGGGAGAGCGGTGATACAGTGTCTTAAAACCAATCCTTAGGAGTGTCTGTTTGATGCATTAGAGGAACAAATAACCATTGGAGGCTTTTGAGGAGTGGAACTGTGTGTGCAAAATGATATTTTAGAGAAGCAGGGTGGCCTAGTGGATAGAGCATGGGCCTGAGAGCCAGAAGAACCTGGGTTCTAATACAGTGCTCAATAAATACAGTTGAATGAATGAATGAATTCCACTCTCACTTGCCTGCCATGTCCTAGTGGGCAGTAGGAACACTTGGGGATATTCTGGGCTGCAATCTAGACCTCCAAGCTCTGCCACCATGGGTATGCCCCAGGGCAGAATTGTCTGGGGGTCAGAAGGTCATGGTTTCTAATCCTGGCTCTACCACTTGTCTGCTGTGTGACCTTGGGCAGTTCACTTCACTTCTCTGTGTCCCAGTTACCTTGCCTGTAAAATGGGGATTGAGACTATGAGCCCCCCATGGGACAGGGACTGTGCCCAACCCGATTTACTTGTACCCACCCCAGCACTTAGCACAGTGCCTGGCACATAGTAAGCACTTAAATACCATCATTATTATTGCCTCCCCCTCCACTCCTTCCTCTCAGTGCCCCCTTCTGACCTTGGGAGTGGCCCAGATGGAGAAGAATCCCAGGGCTGCCCTGGAACTCTTAATACAATGCTTGGGCCATGATATGGGAAGGGAAAACCCAAGTTATGATGCATTTTTATAATAATTTCAAGTTCCTCACCAACATTGCTAAGGGGTAGTTAAATACTATGTGGCTGATGTGTTTTAGTTGTCCCTCCAGTGAAGGACACGGGTGTAAATTGCCAAAGGTAACTTTGATTGGATATGGGTAGCCCTGGCCAGCCATATCTCATCATTCTTTCATTCAGTCATATTTACTGAGCACTTACAGTGTGCAGAGTACTCTACTAAGCGCTTGGGAAAGTACAATACAACCATAAACATTCCCTGCCCACAATGAGTGTTTCTATTCAACCCTAAACAGTAATCTCATTGTGGGCAGTAGGCATTCGCTAATTCTGTGATACTGTACTTTCCCAGAGATTTAGTACAGTGCTCTGCACAGAGTAAGTGCTCAATAGATATGATTTGATTGATAATCCCTCATGAAACCTCTCTCTCTTCCTACCAATGCTTTCTAGTGAAAAGGTTTACAGGTGAGAGAGAAGAGAAGAAGGGAAGAGTATGGATAATCCACAGATTGGATAATCACCTTCACCTCGACTTTGGAAAGCGATCCAGCTCAATGACCGGGCTCAAAGGCCCAGTCTTTGGAAATGGCCTAATGGAATATAAACCATTAAAGAGTCACAGCCAGAGGAAAATGTCTCCAGTGTTTTAAAGCATGCCGCATCAAAAGCTGAAGGTGATATTTTGTGAGGCTGACACCATGGAACCAACAACAAAAAAATCAATACCATATGTCTTCAAGAAGCTGATCGAAATTCTACAATGCTGGCATTTTTCATCAACCTACCAGTCACTCAATCAATTGGATCTTACTGTGTCCAGAGAAGTGTACTAAGTGCTTGGGAGAGTGCAATATTACAGAGTTGATAGACACATTCCCTTCTTGTGGGCAAGGAGCCTCAGTGACCTCATCTGTAAAACCGGGGATTAAAACTGTGAGCTCCACGTGGGACATGGACTGTGTCCAAACTGATTATCTTGCATCTACCCCAGTGCTTAGTCAGTGCCTGACACATAGTAAGTGCTGAACAAATAAAATAATAATAATAATGATCAGGCCCAACACAGTTTCTGTCCCACATAGGGCTTTCAGAATAAATTGGAGGGCAGAGGATTAAATCCCCATTTTACAGATGAGGTAAGTGAGACCCAGAGAAGTTAAGTGACTTGTCCAAGACCACACAACAAACAAGATATGGGAAGCAGCATGGCCTTCTGGCAAGAGCACAGGCTTTGGAGTCAGAGATCATGGATTCTAATCCTGGCTCCTCCACTTGTCTTCTGTGTGACTTTGGCCAAGCCACATAACTTCTCTGGGCTTCAGTTACCTCATCAGTAAAATGGGGATTAAGAATCTGAGCCTCACGTGGGATGGAGGCTATGTCCAACCTGATGACCTTGTATCTGCCCTGGTGCGTAGAACAGTGCTTGACACATAGTAAGCGCTTAATACAATTTTTTTTTTTAAATGGTGAAGTCAGGATTAGAACCCAGGTCCTCTGACTTCCAGGCCTGGACTCTTTCCAAGAGCTGGTGCTGTCCGTTCAGCTAGGATGGATTACAATTATTAATAAATAATAATAATAATGGTATTTGTTAAATGCTTACTAAGTGCTTGGTAAGTACAAATCGGCAACACAGAGAGACCCAACAATGGGCTCACAGTCTAGAAAGGTGAGATGGACAACAAAAAAGACAGGTGTCAATACCATCAGAATAAATAGAATTATAGCTATATACACATCATTAATAAAATAGAGTAATAAATATGTATAAATATATACAAGTGCCGTGGGGACGGGAAGAAGGTAGGGCAGGAGGAGGAGAGGAAAAAGGGGGAGCTCAGTCTGGGAAGTCTTCCTGGAGGAGGTGAGCTCTCAGTAGGGCTTTGAAGGGAGGCAGAGAACTAGCTTGGTGGATGTGTGGAGGGAGGGCATTTCAGGCCAGAGGCAGGATGTGGGCTGGGGGGTCAACTGGCAGGACAGGTGAGAACGAGGCATGATGAGGAGGTTAGCGGCAGAGGAGTGGAGGGTGCAAACTGGGCTGGAGAAGGGAGGTGAGGTAGGAGGGGGCCGAGGGGATGGAGAACTTTGAAGCCAAGAGTGAGGAGCTTTTGCTTCCTGCGAAGGTTGATAGGCAACCAGTGGAGATTTTTGAGGAGGGGAGTGACATGCCCAGAGCATTTCTGTAGAAAGATAATCCAGGCAGCAGAGTGAAGTATAGACTGACGCAGGGAGAGACAGGAGGATGGCAGATCAGACAGGCTAGATACAAGGTAATCACGTTGTCCCACATGGAGCCCAGAGTCTTGATCCCCATTTTACAGATGAGGTAACAGGCACAGAGAAGTTAGGTGACTTGCCCAAAGTCACGCAACTGACCAGTGGCAGAGCCAGGATTAGAACCCACGACCTCTGACTTCCAAGCCCGGGCTCAAGAGTGTGATTGCCTGGAGACAGGGGATTGTATTAGATGGAACCCTCCAACCCCAACAGTCTCTGATTACTAGATGGATGCACATTGTGCGTCGGGCACAATAGCACAAGATGTCCACCCCGGCTGAGGCCAGAGCCAAATCTGGACTCCTAAAAAACAGAAGCCCGATTCTCCCAGCTGCGGGAAGAGCACGGGCTTGGGAGTCAGAGGTCGTGGGTTCTAATCCTGGCTTCGCCACTTGTCTGCTCTGTGACCTTGGGCAAACCTCTTAACTTCTCTGGACCTCAGTTACCTCATATGTAAAATGGGGATTAAGACTGTGAGCCTGACATGAGACATCCTGCTTACCTTGTATCTACCCCAGCACTTAGAACAATACTAGGCACGTAGTAAGTGCTTAACAAATACCATAATTATCATTATTATTATTATTGTTATTATTATTCTTTTCTCTAGGTCAGCCTGACTCAATCAGGGAGAAAAAACAAAGACCATCAGAGCCCATCGAAGCAGTGTGGCCTAGTGGAAAGAGTCAGGGCTTTAGAGTCAGAGGACCTATGTTCTAATCCCGACGCCAATACCCATCTGCTATGTGATCTTGGGCAAGTCACTTAACTGTCCCTCAGCTACCTCATCTGTAAAATGGGGATTAAATCCTCAACCCTCCAATTTACTCTGTGAGCACCTGGTGGGACAGGGCCTGGTCCAACCTGATTTCCGCATAGCTGCCCTAGCATTTGAGTACAATGCTTGCCACATAGTAAATGCTTAACGAATGCCATAAAAAAAAAAAAACCACACACCCTAAGAGAAGTGGAAAACAGGGGCTAAAGTTAATGGCTTCAAAGGAGCATTTGTATCAAAACAGAGCTTTTTTTCAAGTTGTGTACATGCTGTTTGATGATGATGACTACAGAATGGAGGTTCCTGGCCCCTCCCAGACTTAATCTAGCATATTAAATTATAATCCTCTTGTATGTATAATAATAATGAACAGCCTTTTAAAAAGGAACACATTAAGGGAGAGAATACTTGAAAAAAAAGGCATTTTCTCCCCAAGTATTATTTTTAATGAGCTAAATGGTGTTGGTATCAAATTTGCAATCATACAGTTGGGGAGTTTAAGCCAGCAGAAATGGCTGAATTTAATTTTAGACAATATCTATTGTGAGTAATGCGACTAATAGCTTCCACGGCGGTTCATATTCATTTGCCTAAAAGCAAAAAAAAAAAAAAAAAAAAAAAGCTAGACATTTAAATCAAAGAATAAAAATAAGACTTTGACAAACAAAAAAGTCTGTCATCTCTCTGACCCTCCCCTGAGAATTAATCAAAGCCAATTCATGAAGCGCTGTCTTCTATGCAGTCATCTATTAATGTCAAAAGGAGTGGGTCCCTGAAACAAGAGGAGAATGTGGACCTTGCTCATTATGTATCAATATCTCCAAGACGGTCTAGATTTAAATAATCTAGATACACACACATCACACCCCCTTACCATCAATAGTTTTGATAAAGGAGTCAAACACAGGAAGTCTCTTAAGAGAAGCATTCAAATGATCTCTATAAAATAGCGTGTTGCAGGTTGGACTATTTTAGTATTTTTATTTAATTCACCTTCCCCATTTCATGGAAATTAATTATTATACAAAACTGGGGAAAACTCTGTGCTGGATTGCTAAGTCTTCTTAGCCCTCCTCCAGTTCCAACACCAAGAGAGCTATTTCTGGCTTGTCTCTGACCCAGGAAACATCCAAGGGGCCCTGAAACATTATTGTTAGCTGTGGCCCATCCCAATTTGGACAAAATCCAGGGGAAAACTGGATATTTTTAGGCTTCGCCTGGGAATTTTTGGTATCAATTGGTTCAAACTAAAAACAGAGGACTCTACTTGTTGGAGACATTTTTTTAAAGTCCAATGTTTTATTAGCCATGAATTCACTGAAAGTATTTCTGCTCTAAATCAGGTCTTTTAGGCTCAGGGAATTCATCAATTGGTCAATCATCATCCTCTATACTGAAAGCGCCTTGTGGACAGGAAATCTGTCAAACTCTTGCATTGTCCTCTCCCAAACATTTATTACAGTGCTCTGCACTCAGAAAGCACTCACTAAATACCATTGATGATGATGATGACTGAGTGTTTGTGCAGAGCACCATACTAAGAGCTTGAGAGAGTACAATACAATAGAGTTCATTCATTTAATCATATTTATTGAGTGCTTACTGTGTGCAGAGCACTGAACTAAGCACTTGGAAGAGTACATTACAAGAATAAACAGACACATTCTTTACCCACAGTGAGCTTACAGTCTACAGGATTTGGTAGGCATGATCCCTCACCACAAGGAACTTAACCATCTAGCTGTTATTCTAGTCTAGATATCTTGTGGTTTTTTTCTATTGTTGTTGTTTGGCTGTTGTAGCAGATGGGGGTTGCTGAGATCTGGGCCTGAATCTAGACCTCAAGGCAAAAAGTGAAAACCCACCGCCACCTAAATTGAAAGAGCCCCTTCCATATTGAGATTTCAAAGCCCATTAAGGCAAAACCTTGAGAAGCGGTGTGGCCTGGTGGAAAGCACACAGGCTGGGAACCAGAGGATCTGGATTCTAATCCTGGCTCTACCATTTGTCTGTTGTGTGACCCTGGGCAAGTCACTTCACTTCTCTGAACCTCAGTTCCCTCATCATAGAATAGTAAATATGTACAAGTAAAATAAGTACAGTAATAAATCTGTACAAACATATATACAGGTGTTGTGGGGAGGGGAAGGAGGTAGGGTGGGGGGAAATTTTGTAATTGCTTTTTAATATTTTTTAATGTCATAAAGGTCAATAGTAGTAGAAGCAACATGGCTTAGTGGAAAGAGCACAGGCCTGGGAGTCAGAAGGACCTGGGTTCTAATCCCTGCTCTGCCACACATCAGCTGTGTGACCTTGAACAAGTCACTTTACTTCTCTACCTTTACTTCTCTACACTTTACCTACGGAGAGCTCACCTCCTCCAGGAGGCCTTCCCAGACTGAGCCCCTTCCTCCCTCTCCTCCTCATCCCCCTCTCCATCCTCCCGATCTTACCTCCTTCCCTTCCCCACATCACCTGTATATATGTTTGTACATATTTATTACTCTATTTATTTTACTTGTACATATCTATTCTATTTATTTTATTTTGTTAGTATGTTTTGTTTTGTTCTCTGTCTCCCGCTTTTAGACTGTGAGCCCACCGTTGGGTAGGGACTGTCTCTATATGTTGCCAACTTGTACTTCCCAAGCGCTTTGTACAGTGCTCTGCACACAGTAAGCGCTCAATAAATACGATTGATGATGATGATGATGACTGTGAGCCCCGTGTGGGACGTGGACCACATCCAACCTGATTAGCTTGTATCTACCCGCGTTCTTAGTACAGTGCCTGGCACATAGTAAGTGCTTAGCAAATACCATAAAAAAAGACAAAAGAAAACCTTCCCAACACTTATTATGAGGGAAATCCAGGACCCACAGATAAATCTTTTCCTGGAATTCTCCCTTAGCTTTCCCACTCACTGAACCACCAACTAGTGAAGGCATTTAAAAAGTGTGTGTTGTTTTTCTGATATCTCTGGGGCTGGGTCCGTATGCAGGTCAAGTAACCATCCTTCCAGTTTACCGCCAGAGAGTCTGGCTTCCAGCTGACCTGTCTCCTGTCCAGGACAGATAGGACACTAGAAGCCCTTAAGTCCAGGCTATTTTATTATGATCAACCATGCTTCCTCCACTTCAGGTCCTATGGCCAAGGGTAGGAAGTTAGAATAATAATGATGGCATTTGTTAAGGGCTTACTATGTGCCAAGCACTGTTGAAGCAGTGCCCGTGTTCACAGAGACCTGGGAAGGACACACACTACCTTGGGACAAGTCCGAGTGGTCACCCTAGGCTTGGGTGAACTTGATGTACAAAATAATGCAAAACTGTGCTATTCGTTAAACACCTACTATGTGCCAAGCACTGTGCTAAACACTGGGGTAGTCCCAAAATAAACAGATCAGACACAATCCCTTGCCCAAATGGTGCTCACAGTCTAAGAGAGCAGGGATTGCATCTTGATTTTACAGATGAGGAAAGTGAGGCACAGAGAAGTTAAGTGACCATTCCAAAAACACACAGCAGGCAAGTGAAGGACCCAGGATTGATTAGAACCCAAAATGGCCTGTGTGGTTGTATTCCATTTTTCTGCTTACCCACCGTGACTTGTGGGACTTCAAATTCTACGACTGATATTTGAATGTCATCGGTGGCCACCGTATCAATGGTATTTATTGAGCACTTACTGTGTGGAGAGTACTGTACTAAGTGCATGTACAATACCGAGAAGCAGCATGGTTTAGTGGAAAGAGCATGGGCTTGGGAGTCAGAGGACATGGGTTCTAATCCTGCCTTTGCCATTTGTCTGCTGTGTGACCTTAGGCAAGCCACTTAACTTCTCTGTACCTCAGTTACCTCATCTGTAAAATGGGGATTAAGACTGTGAGCCCCACGTGGGACAACCTGATTACCTTGTATCTACCCCAGAGCTTAGAACAGTGCTTGGCACATAGTAAGCGCTTAACAAATACCATAATTATTAATATTATTATTCAGCACTGTAACTTGCAAATGGAGTCAGAAGCAGTGTGGCTTAGTGGTACAGCACAGGGCTGGGGTCTAGAGGACTTGAGTTCTAATCCCAACTCCTCCAATTTCCTGCTGCATGATCTTTGGCAAGTCACTTCATTTCTCTGTGCCTCAGGTTTCTTTAAATGCAAAATGGGAGTTCAATACTGATTCTCTCTCCTACTTCAATTGGGAGCCCCATGTGGGACAGGGATTGTATCAGCCTGATTAACTTGTATCTAGCCCAAGTATCTAACCATCCAAAAAAAAAAAAGCAGAGGGTAGGCTCATAATTTTAATCTGGAATTTTGTATTGGCAGCCAACTTGTCTTATTTTACATTTTTTTTTTAAGTCTCTTCCTTCAGATGCAAATATTTTGGGCTTAGACAATCCAGATAACAGTGTCTGTGTGGGCAACAGAGAGCCCGTTGTTGGGTAGGGACCATCTCTATATGTTGCCAACTTGTACTTCCCAAGTGCTTAGTACAGTGCTCTGCACACAGTAAGTGTTCAATAAATACGATTGAATGAATGAATGAACAAAGTTGACCAAACTCCACATGGTTGAGAAATAGACCTTAGAGAGTTCTCCCTAGCTGGCAGTATGTAGCCATTTCTTAAGGCATGCCAGGAAAACCATCACTCTCTCGAATGCAGAACACAACCACATCAAAGCAAGAGCAGCAACAAAGCACTACAGAATAGGGACACGAGTTCTGAAAGGGCAACTTTGCAGCTTAGCATTAAGAATATCAGTTCTCTCCATGAAAGACTCTTCCTCTTTCTTTCCTCTGCCTGGGCCCAGTTTCTTTCTTTTCCCAAAAGATGTATCCCGCTAAGTTCACAAGACTAGAAGCTCTTCTGGCTCTTCCATTGTCTCCACACATTTTTCATTTTTATGTAGGATGGTCTTATCTCTGAAACCACGTTTTGTAATGTGCATTTCAGACTCTTGAACTTTCTCTTTCACCTCCTACCTCTCTGCAGACTGGGCTGTACTAATGAATGTGCATGCGTGAGTGTGTGTGTCTACCCTCAACTGAATGGATGGTGATCACTAAAAGAGGGTGAAAATGTCTTGCCTAAAAAGTTCTATTCATGCCGCAATCGGTGATTCTCTATGAGCCCCAAAGGACAGATCCATGCTGGTTGATGAGGATAGGTAGAGGCAATCAATCAATAGTATTTATTGAATGCTTACTATGGGCAGGGCAGTGTACTAAGCACTTGATGGAGTGCAATAGCGTTAGTAGGCACGATCCCCATCCTAAAGGATGACAGACACTAAAATAAGCAGCAGTCGAAAGATATGGACATAAGTGCTATAGGGGAAGAAAGATGGGGAAAGTACACAAGTGCTTAGTGAGTCAGGGCTCAAATGCACAGGTCACTGCCAAACCACAGGCCCACTTGCCAAAATACATCCCTTAATCTGAGTTTTTCATTCTACTTAATGAGACGGCTTGCCTACTCCCCCAATCAATTAATCAATCAGAGGTATTTCTTGAGCACATACTGTGTAGAGAGCAGTGTGGCCTAGTGGATACAGCACGGGCCTGGGAATCAGAATAACCTGGGTTTTAGCTGACTGAGTGACTGACAGACTGACTGGTGTCTACCCCAGCACTTAGAATAGTGCCTACCTCATATTAATTCATTAATTTGTATTTATCGAGCCCTTACTGTGTGCACAGTGCTATACTAAGCACTTGGGAACAATACAGCAATAAACAGACAGATTCTCTGCCCACAACAAGCTTAGTCTAGAGATGGGGAGAGAGACATTAATATTATTAAATAACAAATATGTGTGTAAGTGCCGTGGGGCTGGGAGCAGGAAAGAACAAAGGGAGCAAATCAGGGGGATGCAGAAGGGAGTGGGAGAAGGGAAAAGTTGGGGGGGCTTAGTCTGGGAAGGCCTCCTGGAGGAGGTGGGCCTTCAATAAGGTTATGAAGTGGGGGAGAGTCATTGTTGGTTGGATTTGAGGAGGCAGGGTGCTCCAGGCCAGAGGCAGGACACGGGCGAGGGGTTGGCGGTGAGAACTTCACAAATATCATAATTATTATTATTATTACTACTACTACTACTACTACTACTACTACTAATGATAGCATTTATTAAGCACTTACTATGTGCAAAGCACTGTTCTAAGCACTGGGGAGGTTACAAGGTGATCAGGTTGTCCCATGGGGGGCTCACAGTCTTAATCCCCATTTTACAGATGAGGGAACTAAGGCGCAGAGAAGTTAAGTGACTTGCCCAAAGTCACACAGCTGACAGTTGGCGGAGCTGGGATTTGAACCCATGACCTCTGACTCCAAAGCCCGGGCTCTTTCCAGTGAGCCACGCTGTCCCTTCCATAGTGGTGGAGAAAAAGTAGCAACATACAGGTATGAGGTCCTTTGTCAAAAGGCTGCCCTACTTCACTGCTCTTCCTGAAGTCAGTGCAAGAAATAGTCTTAAAATGGAGAGGTCAAGAGTCCAATTCTCATACAGCTGTCTGTCCAAATCATTGTTCTTTTGATTCCATTTTCAACCAAGGGGGAAGATGACATGGGGTTGAGAGGCTGTGGTTAATTCACTGAATAAGTCAAAACCCATATAAGAACTGGAAAACAACCCAGCATAAAGTATCTGTATCTCTATCCCACCTCCCCTCCCATCAGCACTTGTGAATATATGTACATATTTATTATTCTTTTTATTTTATTAATGATTTGTATGTATCTATAATTCTATTTATTTTGATGCTACTGATGCCTATTTGTTTTGTTGTCTGTTTCCCCCGCTTCTAGACCGTGAGCCCGCTGTTGGGTAGGGATTGTCTCTATCTACTGCCGAATTGTATTTTCCAAATGCTTAGTGCAGTGCTCTACACACAGTAAGCGCTCAGCAAATACGACAATGAATGGGCCAGTGACCCTTTAAGCTGCATTGCCACTTGGTGGAATTTGAGGGGGATGAGGCTCTAGTTCACTCGGCAAGTGATGGCAGTAGAAATAACATTGGAACACATTACGTTACATCAGAAAGATGATCCTGAAATGAATTGAGGATCATCTTGGGAATTTTTTTTCCTTTTTATATGTACATATTTCATTTATTTCACAGCATTTTTTTCCTCCACACCAGTGTACTTCTCTGTACTATACAATGTATTTGTCTGAGAAACTGGGAAGAAGCATTTCCTTAAGAAACTGGCCCTCCCCAAAAAGAAGTGTCAAACTACAAGAGTGGAAAAAATCTGTTATTTTTTCCCCTATGCTAGTAGAGTGTTTTGTGAATAAAAAATAAAGAGATGGACTGTACGCCCACTTAAAAAGTCCCTGCTTCCAAAAGGTCTCTAATAGCTCCCTTTTTTTATAGTTTTCTGCCTTTATGTTTTGACATTTCCCCCCAAATCTATCTCTGAAATTGGTCCGGTTTTAAAAGAGCTGTAGCTCCTCAAACAAAATTTATAAACTTCTCTCTGCTGTTTTACGAGGGTTCAATCCCCAGTTGATAGATCATGAAGTTACGCTGCCCATGCCCAATTCAAGCCTTTCCTTTAAGCAATGTGGGCTAGAAGAAAGAGCACGGGCCTGAGAGTCGGAGGACCCGAGTTCTAATCCCACTTCCACCTTTTTTATGGTATTTATTGAGGGCTTACTATGTGCCGGGCACTGTACTAAGCACTGTACTATTCAGTTTGGTGGACACAGTCCATGTCCCACAGTTTTATATTCCCCATTTTACAGATTAGGTAACTGAGGCGCAGAGTAGTTAAGTGACTTGCCCAAGGTCACACAGCAGAGAAATGGTGGAACCGGGATTAGAACCCAGGTCCTTCCAACTCCCAGGCCCGGGCTCTATCTGCTAAGCCACGCTGCTTCCCTATAGCTTGGATCTGCATGCTGGAGGAGGCAAGCAAGTCCAAAGATGACCCCCGGGACCCTCAGGTGTAAAGAGAACAGAAGCCAGTGGAAAATGGCAAAGTCCCAGGGTCACGCAAGCCTGGAGGAAATATTTATTCCAGGCTAAGGACAGCAGCTATGACAATGACAGGGAGGAAGAAGACGACCAGGGGGTCAGGAAGGGAGGAGGTATTTTTAGACCCAAATATGACAAGGAGAGAAAATCAGAACACGGCCAACATAATCTAGGTCTCTCTCTGGAAGAAAAATGAAAGAAGCGGCAGCACCGTTCTGTGGTTCTCAGCCCAAGCCAGCTTCATTTTTTAATGGTCAGCTGAACAATAAGAACACTGACTCTTCTGAGCTCCATTTGATGCTAATGAAAAACAAAGATGGCAGTAGGCCAGTTTCCCATCTTTTTGAACTTTTTGATCTTTTCCCATCTTTTTAAGAGAAGCAGTGTGGCTCAGTGGAAAGAACATGGGCTTTGGAGTCAGAGGTCATGGGTTCAAATCCCGGCTCCGCCACTTGTCAGCTGTGTGACTTTGGGCAAGTCACTTAACTTCTCTGGGCCTCAGTTCCCTCATCTGTAAAATGGGGATGAAAACTGTGAGCCCGCCGTGGGACAACCTGATCACCTTGTATCCTCCCCAGTGCTTAGAACAGTGCCTTGCACATAGTAAGCACTTAATAAATACCATAATAATAATAATAATAACTCACTGCCACCAAGGATCTAGACCAGTCTTCTTCCATTTCCCGCCTCTCCCACAAGGATGCAGCATAGCCTAGTGGATACAGCACGGTCCTGGAGCCAGAAGGGCCTGGGTTCTAATTCCGGCTCTGCCACAGGTCTGCTGGGTGACCTTGGGCAAGTCGCTTCACTTCTCTGTGCCTCAGTTCCCTCATCTGTAAAATGGGGATTCAATACCTGTGCTTCCTCCTACTTAGGATGTGAGCCCCATATGGGAACTGATTATCTTGTATCTACCCTAGCTCTTAGTACAGTGTTTGGCACATAGTAAGCACTTAACAAATACCATTATTATTAAGCCCTTATTATGAGATAAGCACTGGGGTGCTTATCCCCCCTTTATATTCACTCCACCTTTAGCCCCATAGCACATATCCATAATTCATTGATCTATATTGTGAGCCCACTGTTGGGTAGGGACTGTCTCTATATGTTGCCAACTTGTACTTCCCAAGCACTTAGTACAGTGCTCTGCACACAGTAAGCGCTCAATAAATACAATTGATAATGCCTGTACCTCCCTCTAGACTGTAAGTTTCTTGGGGACATGGAACATGTCTACCAATTCTGTTGTATTGTACTCTCCCAAGTTCTTAGCACAGTGCACTGTGAGCCCGTTGTTGGGTAGGGACCGTCTCTAAATGTTGCCAACTTGTACTTCGCAAGCGCTTAGTACAGTGCTCTGCACACAGTAAGCGCTAAATACGATTGAATGAATGCACTGCATACAGTAAGTGCTCAATAAATACCACTGATTGATTGGTTTGTTGATACAGCGTTTTCAGTTGGGACCTAGGTCCTAGCCCCATTTTACAGATAAGGAAACAGTCTCAGACAGTTTAGGAGACTTGACCAAAATCACAGACATAAATATTCCACAAAAATGGAATAGCGGATTTTGGTTCCAGAACCGATCTTCTCCTTTATGACATCGTTCTTGTGAAAGATTGATTTTGACCAGCTTTTCAACCTGAGACATGGTTATCAGGAGCCAACTTTGTTGTAAAACTGCGGACTGCAGGTAAATAAATGTCAATCGATGTGTATTTTTATAAAACATGTGGTGACCAGTTTGCTTCTTAGTGAAGACATACTGCAACCTATAAGCTCATTTTGGGCAGGGGATGTGTCTATTATATTGTACTCTACCAAGGGTTTAGTACAATGCTCTGCACTCAAATACAATTGATTGATTGATTGATTGCAGGCCCTGATTCTGCCTCAGACTCAAACAGCATCAAGTGATTAACAAACTCCCATCAGACAACTCACAGAGCAACTCCTGGAGGGTTTGGGGTTTTGTGTTTTTTAATGGTATTTGTTAAGCACTTATTCTGTGCCAGGCATTATACTAAATGCTGGGGTAGATGCAAGTTAATCAAGTTGGACAAAGTCCCTGCCCAACGTGGAGCTCACAATCTTAATCCCCATTTTACAAATGAGGTAACTAAGGCACAGAGAAGTGAAGCGATTTGTCCAAGGTCACACAGGAGACAAGTGGCAAAGCTGGGATTAGAACCCAGGTCCTTCTGAACCCCAGCCCACGCTCTACCCAATAGGCCATGCTGCTTCTCTTCCTCCCCAGTGAGGATGAGAGATTAAGAAAGCAAGGAGTCAGATTCCCCCCACTCAGTCCACACTTTCACTCTACTTCCCAGGCCATTTTTCTAGATTCATTCATTCAATCGTATTTATTGAGCGCTTACTGGGTGCAGAGCACTGCACTGTTTGGGAAGTACAAATCGGCAACAGAGATGGTCCCTACCCAACAACGGGCTCCCAGTAGATCATTCTGCACACGTCTCCCTTAAAAACCTCCAATGGTTGTCCAACCATCTCCACGTCTAGCAGATAATCCTAAACATCAGCTTCAAAGAACTAAATCAGCTCTCTCCCTCCTACCTATCCTCCTTCCCACTACACCCCAGCTCCCTTACCTCATTCTTCCCAAGCCCACCTACTCACCCTGCTTCATTCTCATTCCTCTTCCCATCCATCTCTCGCTCACCCTCCCTCCCGCTCCATATTTGGCAGACTGCTGCTCTCCCCATGTTCCAGGTTCTTCTGAAATATCTCATCCAGGAAGTCTTCCCTGATTTCTCTCTCACCCCCACACCCTATATCCTCTCCACGACTGCTACTTCTGCGTCATCTAAGCACCTGGACATTCACAATCCTCCTACCTCCCTAGAAGCCCTGATGTACATATCTTTAAACTGTTGCTTCCTCCTACTTGGATTGCATTTCCTATCCATCTCCCCTGCTAGACTGTAAGGTCCTTAAGGACAGTGACCCTGATCTAATAATTCTATTGAACTCTCCCAAGCACATAGTCCGGTGCTTTGCATAAAGTACTCAATAGGATGGATGGATGAATTGAGTGTGATCAGATGTAGCTGAATTGGGGAGATCCTGTCCTCCCTTCAAACTATCAAGCAGTTGTGGTATTCGTTAAGTTATTACTATGTGTCAAGCATGTACAAAGCACTGGGGTGGATACCAGCAAATCAGGTTGGACACACCCTTGACCCACATGGGGCTCACAGCCTCAATCCCCATTTTACAGATGAGGCCCAGAGAAGTGAAGTGTCTTGCCCAAGGTCACACAGCAGACAAGTGGCGGAGTCAGGTTTAGAACCCCAGATCTTCTGACTCCCAACCCCATGCTCTGTCCCCTATGCTATGCTGCTTCCCTAATCAATTATATTTTCTGAGCATGCAGAGCACTGTACTAAGCTCTTGGGAGAGTGCAATATAACAGTGTAACAGAAACATTCCCTGCAAACATTGTGACATCCCCTTCAGAAAAAGCAACCATCTCGCATCTGGTCAGACACTATCTCCTCCAGTAACCCCTGGGTCTGAAGAACCTGAGGAAATGACATTTTCAAGCTGCTGGGAATGCCAAGTATTTCTCACCCAATAACAGACCAACCCAGTGAGGTCTGAACATCCAAAAGCAAGCAAGCCAGCCTGGAATTGTCCACCAGAGAAAAGACAGATTGTATGCCGGTGATCTGAGGTCCCTTTCATGTTTGTAATAAGTTCCTCCTCTTTCATCTTCCCAAGCAAAGGAATTAAGAAAATTGGGACCCCGTTTTTTTTTTTCTTTTAAGCACCCATTAAAAGCAAATGTGAATGACAGACAATTTCACTTATTCTTGGAGTTTAAAAAAAGCCAAATAAAGATGCCGTACCAAGTTCGGTACCCATATTATGGCCTTCTAATAGGCCATCCCACAGCCTGTTTCCAGCCAATGCAATAGATTTACCTCTTCAAAATCCGCTGAGCATTGTGTGACCAACAATGGGAACTCTTGGAATATTCTTTTTGACGTAGCAGGGAAGGGGGTGGCAGGGGGACTTTGGAACCTTAAAAGCCTATTACTTTATATTTTGAGACTTTTGTGAAATTGGGAATCACATTTTTATGCATTTCAATCAGAAATGAAACTGCACTTCACTGATGACCAGAGAAAATAAAATTTAGCTTGCAATTATAGTGTGATTCATAATGCATGGACTTCCGACATGTTAATAACAACGTGGTTTTAATATTGCGCAGCATTTCGGTCATCTTCCCACTAATCATAGCTGCTTAGCTGATCTGCAACCTGCCAAGAATGCAGAAAACCATGAGAGAGATGATGAAGACCTGAGGCTAGAGAGGAGTGGACTTCCTGCTGTTGAGGGGGGTGGGGGAGTCCAGGAGAGGGATTAGAACTCAGGACCTTTGAGTCCCAGGCCAGGCTCTTTCCACTAGGCCACACTGCTTCATGTTTAAGCTGTCATCTGAGGAGATGGTGATGGAACTCTGCTACAAAGAGCCAACATCCCAAAGGAGCCTTCTCAACAAAAAGGCAGTGTGGCTTAGTGAAAGAAGCACGGGCTAGAGAGTCAGAGGACCTGTGTTCTAATCCCAGCTCCACCACATGTCCTCTGACAAGTCACTTCACTTTAGTGCCTCAGTTCCCTCATCTGTAAAATGGGAATTACGACACTGAGCCCTATGTGGGTCATGGACTGTGTCCATCCTGGTTAGCTCAAATCTACACCAGCGCTTAGTGCGTAATATATAGTTAGCACTTAAATACCATTGAAAAAAACCTAACTCTTATGCAAGGGTCTAGTGAAAGGAACCCTGTGACCTTCAGCTTGGCTTGCAGTCATTGGGAAAAAAACAGCAGGGGATTTCTAGAGTCTCCTCTCTGTCCTAAATCCTCATCTTTAAGCCTGTTACTTCCCCTCCCTGTAATTATTTTGATGTCCTGATCCTCCACTAGATTGTAAACTCCCTGAGGGAAGGGGTCTTGCCTACCAACGTATTGCAGTGCACTCTCCCAAGTGCTTCGCGCAATGATCTGCACAAATTAATCCCTCAGCAAGTATCACTGATGGATATTTGCCACCTGCTTGCAGTGCGACCTTGGCCAAGTTATTGTTATGGTTATTGCTGTATTTGTTAAGCACTTACTAAGTGTAAAGCACTGTTCTAAGCACTGGGGTAGATGCAAATTTAACAGATTGGACCCATTTCCTGCCTATATGCATCTATATGTGCTTCAGTTTCCTCATCTATAAAATGGGACTTTAAATGAAGAGGCAGCTTGGCCTAGGAGATGGAGCACGGGCCTGGGAAGCAGAAGGACCTGGGTTCTAATCCTGCCTTTAACATTTGTCTGCTGTGTGACCTTGGGCAAGTCACTTTACTTCTCTGTGCCTCAGTTATCTCATCTGTAAAATGGGGATTAAGACTGTCAGCTCCAGTGTGGGAAAGGGACTGTGTCCAACCCAATTCGCTTGCATCCACTTCAGCGCTTAACAAATATCACAATTATTATTAATATTATTATTGTTATTAAGTCCTCCTCCCTATTCCTTAGACTGTGAGCCCCATTTGGGATAGGGACCTTGTCCAACCCGATTTGCTTATATCCGCTCCAGTGCTTAATACAGTGCCTGGTACATCGTAAGTGGTTAACAAATGCCAAAAATAATCATTCTTGTATTTGCTAAGTGCCAGGCACTGTACTAAGTGCTGGAGTGGATACAAGCAAATCGGGTTGGACACAGTCCCTGTCCCACATGGGGCTCACAGTCTTAATCCCCATTTTACAGATGAGGCCCAGAGAAGTGAAGTGATGCCCAAGGTCACACAGCAGACAAGTGGCAAGCTGAAATTAGAACCCACAACCATCATCCACTGCCGTGTTGCTTCCCGTGGCCCTCTTCTCTGTTTTCTGCACTAGTTCTACGTCAGGGTGCTGGGATGGAAGCAGGATTCGTGCAAGTTCTGGGTGAGGGAATACGGAATCAGGGTGGGGGTCAGAGGGGAGAAGACTCACAGGACAGGATCCTGGGGATCTTTTTCAAATGTGCTGGCACCACTGGCAACTGCGCCCTTGGCTGGTTTCAAGGGGAGGGGAGATCGTGAAGCTGCGTCCAGATACCCAGGGAATCAGTGCCTTGTTATCCGGAAGATGACTTTACAACAGATGGCATCCTGGATTAGTCAGAAGGAGGTTCTGTAACTAATAGTGAGTTCCTATAACCCAAAGAGCTCATTAACATTCAGCAATCTAATGTATTTTCGTACACAATCCACATTATACTAAAACACATCCATTACAGAACCAGCGAGTCTAAAAGTCGCTGCAATTTTGACATGTTTTAAGAGTGAAATAGAAGTCATTAACTCCAATTTTAATTTAACAAGTCTAATTTTATAAATAACAGTGAATTTTCCCAGGCTATTATTTCTAATTATGCATTTACATCAATTCATATTACGGGGTTGATGAAATGCTAATGCCGAAGGCAATTTTCTGCCCATGGTCAGCATTGAGAAAAGCTTTCTCCGTGTTACAAGTCAATATCTTTCTAAATGATTACCCGGCCGCTCACCAAAATCCGCCCTGGGCTCCTCGTGAAGCCGAGGATCCTGGTGGCTCCGGACCGGCCTGGGTTTTGGCCGACAAAGATTCAGTTGGTGAGCCCTGGAGAGAGGAGAGGTGAGGGTAAAAGTAGTCTTCCTGAGGTGGGGTGGGGTAATAATAATGAATAATTGTGGTATTTATTAAGCTCCTATGTGCCAGACCCTGTACTAAGCACTAGGGTGGATACACACAAATCATGTTGGTCACAGCCCCTGTCCCTCATGGTTTGGATAAGGTAACTGAGGCACAGGGAAGTGAAGTGACTTGCCCAAGGTGACAGCAGACAAGTGGCAGAGGTGGGAATAGAATGTGTTCTATCCACTGCACCATTCTGTGACTCTGCCTTCTCTCCCCTATCTCACCACCGGATCCCAAAGAGAAAGTCTAAGGCAAAAATAATCTTGATAATAGTTGTGATATTTGTTAAACGCTCACTGTGTGCCAGGCACTGTGCTAAGCATGTGCACTATACTAAGATCATTAGGCCAGACAAAATCCCTGTCCCACTTTCAGCTCCCATTCCAAGTAGGAGGGAGAACCACTTAGAATGTGAACCCCTTGTGGGGGAGGGATTGCGCCCAACTGAATTAACTTGTATCCACCCCAGAGCTTAGAACATGGTTTGACACACAGCAAGTGCTTAAAGAATATCCTCAAAACAAAGTAATAAATTCCCATTTTGCAGATGATAAAAATGGAAGCACAGAGAAGTGAAGTGATTTGCTCAAGGTCACACAGCAGGCAATTGGCATAGATAAGTTTAGAACCCAGGTCTTCTGACTCCCGGCCCCAGGCACTTTCCACTAGGCCATGCTGAGTTGAATTCAATTCACTGGTGTCTGCTATCTAATGTTCATACTGATTCCTTTCTGGGTTCTGGACCAAAGGCCTAGTACTCTCTTTCTCCCAAAATCCACTGCCATCTCAATCCTTCCCACTATCAAAGCCCTCCTTTAAAATCCCTCCTCCACCAAAAAGCCTTCCACAACTCATTATCAGAACTACAAATCTTATCACCCTTTCAGCTGCTTCTCACACTTAGGAATACTACTACTACTAATAATAATAGCAATAATGATAATAATTAGTAAGCATTTATTTTGTACCAAGCACTGTACTTTGTGGTGGGGTAGATAGATACAAGATAATCAGGTCAGACACAGCCCCTATCCCACATGGGGCTTACAGTCTAAGTAAGAGGGAGAACAGGTTAATTCAGCTGAGGAAACTGATGCCCAGAGAAGTTAAGTGACTTGTCCAAAGTCACACATTGGCAAGTGACAGAGCCAGGATCTTCAGCACATATCTTCATCACTTGCATATAATAATGGTGTTGATGGTATTTGTTAAGGACTTACTATGTGCCCAGCACTGTTTCTAAGCACTGGGGTAGATACAAGGTTATCAGATTGGATTGTCCCATGTGGGGCTCACAGTCTTAATCCTCATTTTACAGATGAGGGAACTGAGGCACAGAGAAGTTAAGTGACTTGCCCAAAGTCACACAGCTGATGAGTGGCAGAATTGGGATTCGAACCCACAACCTCTGAGTCCCAAGCCCGTGCTCTTTTCACAAAGCCTTCTCATCAAGAAGTACTGCTTCTATTACTACTACCGCTACTTCAATTACTATTATTCATTTATTCAATCATATTTATTCAGTGCTTACTGTGTACAAAGCACTGTACTAACTGCTTAATTGTACTTAATAGTACTATTACTACTACTATTACCATTACTTCTATTACTATTACCACTACTATAACTAACACTACCACCACTTCTACAGTGTCTTCTCTCTGTATTTCCATAGCTGTTGCTCATGCTGAATGAGAGCAGGCCACATAAGTCAAAGTAAAAATAAACTTCCCTGAACATTTTCTCCAAAATAAAGAACCTGCAGAAGTTTCATTTACATGAAGCCATAGCTTTTAAGGAAACTCCTCTGCTGTCAAGTTCTTTTTCATTCCAAGTCCATCATTTGCAAAAGGTGGCTGACGTTTTATTCTACAGAGACTTGAGTGTGAGCAGAACTGTAATAGGGTAAGTATTTTACTCTATGGCTGGGGCTGGCTCCAGGAGGAGAGAGAAAAGAACAAATATTCTGATACATGGAGCTTCTTCACGAACAACTCGGTACTGCCTATGGGAGCTAGCTGTTCTCCTGGTGCCACTCAAAAAGCCACTCACTTTCCTGCAGACATTGAAATTCCAAGTTTTGCTTCAATTTCTCCAGTTTTTTTAAAAATCATATTTATTAAACACTATGTGCCAGGCACTGTACTGAGTGCTGGCTAGATACAAGAAAATTAGGTTGGATCCAGTCCCAGTCCCGCATGGGACTCACAGTCTCAATCCCTATTTTACATTTGGGGAAACTGAGGCACAGAAAAGTGAAGAGATTTTCCCAAGGTCATGCAGCAGACAAGTGACAGAGCCAGAATTAGAACCCAGGTCCTTTGACTCTCAGGCCTCTGCTGTTTCCATACTGCTTCTCTGCCTGAATTACAGCATACCCAGTTGCATCACCATAGCTTCCATTCCATTGGTTCCCCACCAAAGACTTTGACTTTGCAGAAGTCTCTAGACTGCAAGCTCATTGTGGGTAGGGAGTGTGTCTACCATCTCTTACATAGATTTCTCCCAAGAGCTCTGTATAGTGTTTTGCACACTCCAAGTGTTCAATAAATACAATTGATTGATTGTTTGACTTTGTAGCTGGGGTCACATTATAGAAAATGAATGCCCTCCCCCTCTAGGTTAGATGCGTAACGGGAAAGAAAGATGTCCATGGTGAGATGTGAGATCTGCAGATTCCCTTCTCTTGCAATACTAAGACTTCCAGGACTCTGGAATAAGAAGAAGAAGAAGAAGAAGAAAAAGAAAAAGAAGAACATCATTTATTAAGCACTTACTCTGTGTCAAGCACTGCTCTAAGCACTTGGGTGGATACTAGTTAATCAGGTCGGACACAGTCCCTGTCCCCCAAGGGGCTCACAGTCTAAGTAGGTGGAAGAGTAGGTATTGAATCCCCATTTTACAGATGAGGAGACTGAGGCACAGAGACACACTGCAAACTCTGTGAGGGCAGGGATCATGTCCTCCATCTCTATTGCACATTGTGTCCTCCCAGGCCATCAAGAATAACCAATCTGATCCTAAAGATTACCTCAAAAGCTAAGTGTGTATCTTTCCTGTTGTCTTGGCTAATTACCTTGTGGGTCTTTGAATTTAGGGCTCAAATCCGGTGGCCAAGTTGAATGTTCGCAATATTCTTCTTTGTATACTGTATCACACTTGTTACTTAACTCTAGCAGTGATTTTCTGGTTTAGCAAGTGTCTGTTTTAGCAAGTGGCTCCCAGTGTTCCACGATAATAATAATAACAATAATTAATAATAATGTTTTGTGCGATTGTTAAGAATGAGATGAACCAGAGTTCAAATAAGAAGGAACACAATCCCTTCTACTCAAAAAAGCCAAAATCTTCCTATCAGATCTCTCTAGGACTTGGGAGCTAATCCCCTCTAGACTGTGAGCTCCTTGTAGACAGGGAATGTGTCTGATGTTATATTGTACGCTCGCAAGTACTTAGTACAGTGCTTTGCACACAGTAAGTCCTCAATAAATATGACTAATAATAATAATCACCTAAAGGAGTTATTCCAAATGACTACTTCTGACTGAATCAAGAGTAATCTCAGCATTTAGGTCAACTCGTGTCTCCTGAAACCGGTAATCCCTGAGTCGGAAAGGGCGATGAGAGCCCGGGAAGGCAGTGGGAAAGAGATCTTGGCATCAGGCCTGCCATTTTCTTCCAGGAAATGAATTCTCTTTCAAGTTAACTCCCGGAAGAGCTGTCCCTATGAGAGGGGTTAGCAGATGGTGGAGGAGGCAGCCATTCCAACACCCTGTGATCCTAATTCCTCCTCGGAGATGAAATGGCGAAAACTGAGACTCGCTCCCTCTGAACCCCTGTTTTGATTTGACTATCATGGGATCACATTCTTATAATGAAACAAAGAATAACCTTTTCTGATCCTTAGCTTACATTTCTACTTTGCCATTCGATAATCAATATCAATCTCCTTAGAAACCTGTCCCATTAAAGTCCCAAACCCATGAGGTTTTGGGGGAAACCAAAGTCAGACTAGCGCAGAGCTGAGCTCATCAGGTAACCTGTCCAGCACCCTTGGAGACCCACCTCCTGTTATAATCCTTTAGGACTGGGAGTGGAGAAAGGACGAACAGTTTTTCAACTGGGCCCTTCCTGGATCAGAAGTGAGCTCATCCCAAAGCACCAGGTCTATTATACAGTCATTTAATATATTCACAGCAGCAGCTCCTGAAGGAAGGTGCAGTTTAGCCCAATCTGGCTTTGGATTCTCCATCTAGATGTTCAGTTGGATCAAGGCAGACAAGGGAGTCAGGACTGGGCTACATCGAGTTGGGCTGGACAATCATTTATAACCTGTTCAGACTCAAATTCCTTCTGTTTCCCATTGATTCTCCAATTTGGGGCCAATGTTTCTACCTTCAGATGTCACTTGTTTTAAATCTTCAACCCAAAGACTTCACCGGGCATCTTTTTTCCCCTTTAATTATATTTATTTGTTTATTTATTAATGGTACTTGTTAAGCACTTATTATGTGCCAGCCCCTGGACTAAGCATTAGGACAGATACAAAATAATCAGATAGGACAGAGTCCATGTCAACTGGAGCTCACATCTAAATTGGAGGAAATTTAATCCCCATTTTACAGAGGAGGCACAGAGAAGTTAATTGCCCAAGGCCACATGGCGGGCAGTGGAGATGCTCTGATTCCCAGATCCTCTGATTCCCAGGCCTGGGCTCTTTCCACTAGGCCATGCTCTTCCCTAATTTTACCTCTGAAAATAGATAATGCCAAGCAGACCCATATATGGTCAGGTGAGCCTTGGGCCAAGCCAGCGGACATTAAAAAAAGCAATTCCAGATCCACGTGCTTTTAAGCTGCACAGCAATTTCAGCCCCGTGGCCATTCAAAAGGAAAGGAGATGTGCAACTGTTTTGTGTCATTTTTTCTGGATCAGCTGAGATCCTTGTGTCTGAGTCTATTCCGACTTGGATTGTTGTCCCTGAGACCGCAGGCATCCTTATGCATGGGATTTTGGCCTGGAAGTCTGACTGATTGCCAGCTGCTGGCTAGGGAGGAAGGAGAAGCTCACTCTGCTCTTCTTTCCTGATCCTACTGCCAACCTGCCTCGATCCTAGGGACAGCCACAAGGTTAGGAGAGGGGGATCTAGTGGAAAGAGCACAGGACAATGATAACAGAATCAAATCCCATTGCCACCATTTGCCTGTTTAACTTCCCTGTGACTCAGTTTCCTCATATGTAAAAGGTGGATAAAATAACAATCCTACTTCTCCCTTAGTCTGTGAATTCTTTAACAGGGGCTGTCTCTGATCTGATTAGATTTACCCCAGTTCTTAGTACTGTGCTTAGCACATAAACCCCACGCTTCTTAGTAGCCAGGAGCAGGTGGATGGGAGGAGAGCACTGGCATCTGGAAAAGTCCAAAATATTCGGTGTCATTCAGCAAAAACTCTGGCATCTCAGTTCCTAAAACAGGCCCGAAGGAGAGGACTAATCAAATAAGGTATTTACTGAGCAATTATATGCACAGCATTGTATTTAGCACTTGGAAGAGTACAGTAAAACAAAGTTGGTAGACATGTTCCATGCCTACAAAGAGCTTACAGTCTAGAGAGGGAAACAGACATCAGAATCAATAAATATGTTCCAACAGAAGATGGTTCTAGGAATATTTCCATTTACATGGAACTCTTCCTTCAAATGGTGGCTTGGCCTTAAGAGTTAAGCCTTTTTTATTTTGTTTTTTAATGGCATTTCTTAAGCACTTACTATGTGTCAGGCACTGTACTAAATTCTGGGGAAGATACAAGTTGGATAAAGTTCATGTCTGACATGGGGCTTCCAGTCTTAATCTCCATTTTACAGAAGAGACACAGAGAAGTTAAGTGGCTTGCCCTAGGTCAAACAGCAGACATGTGGCGAAGCTCAGATTAGAAACCAGGTCTTTTGGACCCCCAGGCCCGTGCTCTTTCCACTGGGCAATGCTGCCTGCCCCACACGGGTTTGATCTAGAGGTGGAAATTGTCCCCCAAAACCTTCTCACCATCCCCTTGCTCCCTATAGGCATAGTCAAGCTGGGCCAGACAGAACTTTCACCAAACACCATTCTCAGCTTCTCCTCCCCTGGGAACTCTTAAAAAAATCTAGGGATAAAGAGAAATTAAGAACCCGGGCTAGCACCAGATGGGTTTTTTTTAAACATGATTTTATTTTAATGAAACTAAGTTTGCCCTTTTTTTAGACTGGCTCTTGCATTCATATCAACTCCCTGGTGTCAAAGGGACTCATAAAATAATTATAAATAGCTCACATTGTGCATGATAACATGTTTCATTAACACGGTCAGGGAGCTCTCACAGAATCTGAGCTACTCCAAATTAGCTCTTGAGAAATACAAGGGATGAAACTGATCCACTTCACTTTCCCCGGGCTGGACCCCAGCCAAGGTGACCTTCCCAGCCAGAAAATTCTTCCTGCTCACGGTCCCAGACCTTCAGGGCCTGGGTACAATACTTACATACATGTTCATTTTGTTGTCTAGATAAAGACAGACAGGATGTGGCATGAGCCTAGCTGGGGGAGTCAGTAACTTGTTTCAATAGAACGAAAATGAGGAGAAAGAGGGGAGGAGGAGGGGGAGGGAAAGAAAGAGACAGGGGAGGTGGAGGGGGAGGGAAAGAGAGGGGAGGAGGAGGAGGGGAGGGACAGGAAGAGAGGGGAGGAGAAGGGGGAGGGAAAGGGAGAGAGGGGAGGGGGGGGGGAGGGAAAGGGAGAGAGGGGAGGGGGAGGGAAAGGGAAATGAAGAGGGGAGGAGGAGGGGGAGGGAAAGGGAGAGAGGGGAGGGGGAGGGAAAGGGAAATGAAGAGGGGAGGAGGAGGGGGAGGGAAAGGGAGAGAGGGGAGGAGGGGGGAGGGACAGGGAGAGAGGGGAGGAGGAGAGGGAGGGAAAGGGAAATGAAGAGATGGGAGGAGGGGGAGGGAAAGGGAGAGAGGGGAGGAGGAGGAGGAGGGAAAGAGAGAGAGAGAGAGAGAGAGAGAGAGAGAGAGAGAGAGAGAGAGAAGGGAGGAGGAGGGGGAGGCAAAGAGGGAGAGGAAGAAGGAATGAGAGAGAAGAGGAGGAGGAGAAGGGCTTCAAAGTTTCAGCCAAGGCACTATGTCCCTAATAAAAAAAAAACCCAAGAGGAAGATACAGAGCATAAAGGGTGACCAGAACTACAGCTCCTAAATAGCCCACAAATGAAGGCATTGCTCTTTTTTAACCTTTAGAACTACCCAAATGAATTGCTCTGTACAAAGGGGCTGCTAAACTGCAATCCATTATCAGGACTCAGGAGCCAAATACACCTGAAACCTTTTTCAGGTTTATTTTGTTCAGTGGCATGAGCAGCAGCCTAAACATTTAGTCAATTTAAGGTTTTGGATTTGAGTGTAATTATAGCAAACACTGATGAAGGGATAAGCTTCTGCAGAACTAGTGGCTCTTATGAGCATCCTAAAAAATCTTGGTAGTAGTTGTAGATATAGTAGTAATAATCAATCAATCCATCAATCATATTTATTCTGTGTTTACTATGTGCAGAGCACTGTATTAAATGCTTGGGAGAGTACAGTGTAACAGAGTCAGTAAAAAGTTCCCTGTTCACAGTGAGCTTACAGTCTAGAGACTGTCTTCTCTTATGCTATTGAGTCATCTCTGACTCCATGGACACATTTCTCCCAGAACACCCCACCTCCATCTGCAGTCGTTCTGGTAGTGCGTCCATAGAGTTTTCTCAGTCAAAATATGGAAGTGGTTTACCATTGCCTTCTTCTGCGCAGTAAACCTGAGTCTCTACCCTCGACTCTCCCATTCCGCTACTGCCCAGCACAGGTGAGTTTTGATTTGTAGCAGATTGCCTTCCACTCACTAGCCACTGCCCAAGCTAGGAATAATAATGATGGTATTTGTTATGCGCTTACTATGTGCAAAGCACTGTTCTAAGCGCTGGGGAGGTTACAAGGTGATCAGGTTGTCCCACAGGGGGCTCACAGCTTTTAATCCCCATTTTGCAGATGAGGGAACTGAGGCACAGAGAAGTGAAGTGACTTGCCCAAAGTCACACAGCTGACAGAGACAGGATTTGAACCCATGACCTCTGACTCCAAAGCCTGGGCTCTTTCCACTGAGCCATGCTGCTTCTCAGCAGGAATGGGATGGGTAGGCCTCTCCTTGACTCTCCCGCCCATAGCCAAGAATGGTAGAGTACTGGAAACTCTTCAGGTGTGATCCTGAGAGGGGCTAGAGACTGTTATAGTAGTAGTAGTAGTAGTAAAAGGAGTACTAATACTGGTACTTACCTAGTGCACCCACTAAAGTGTTCTGTACTAAGAGCTTGGGAAAATACAACAAAAGCAGGAAACATCTTCCTTGCCATGAGGAATTCACACTTTGAAGGAAGAAGGCGACATAAAAATATTTACAAAACTTTGTACAATTTCAGCAACACTGCAGCTTCTTGTGAGTTCCCATAAAACGGTGTGGGCTACAGGAAAGAACACAGGCCTGGGAATCAGGAGGCCTGGGATCTAATCCTGGCTCTTCCTCTTGAGTGCTCTGGGCCCTCAAGCAGGTCCCTTAACCTCTCTGTGCTTCGGTTTCCTCCTCTATAAAATGGGAATTGAATACCTGTTCTCTCTTCCCCCTAGACTGGGAGCCCAATCAGAAACTGTGTCATCCCTGATTATCTTGTGTCTACTCCAGCAACTAGTATAGGGCATGGCCCATAGAAAGCATTTAACAAATACCACAGTTATTATCATTACTTCCCCTGATAATAGCTCTTTCATTTCCCAGTTCAAAACACAAATATATTAAAGTGAACCTTGTCCTGGTTCTCCCCATTCTAGACTAAGCTCTTTGCGGGTGGGAACACGTCTACCAAACTCTGATGTATTGTACTCTCCCAAATGCATGGTTCAGTGCTCTCCATATAATAAGCGCAGAATAAATGAGATTGATTAAGTGATGTTCTCAACTTCTCCAGCACAGAACATTTGGGATCCAGAAGCCACCTCCACTTGCAAGAGCATCTAAAAGGACTTTGGGTTGCAGGTCATTGTTGTCGTGTTCATTATTTCCTGCTTTCTCTAGTCAGTCAATCGTACTAATTGAGCTCTGATGTGTGCAGAGCACTGTACTAAGCACTTGGGAGCTACAATATAACAGTAAAGCAGATGTGTTCCCTTCCCACATCGAGCTCACAGTCTAGAGAGAAAGTGATGATTCCTTCCAGTGGGAATTGAACCAGCGACTTAAGTATTCTAGTGCCACTAGAGTGTGCAGCTTGGATTTCACCTGGCCAGAAAGGAAACACAGAGTACAGTGCTCTGCACACAGTAAGCGCTAAATAAATGCAACTGAATGAATGAACACCCTGTCCTTTGGGGAAATCAAGTTGCATTTATTCTTTCATTTTCAATTAGTTCCAAAGTGTTCAATTCATTCTTGATTCCAGCGATCCCAGTTTTGAGGCTTGCCTGTCTATATACGGCTTTTAAGGAGCTCTTTTTGATAGACATCAAAGAAAGTGACAGAGGTGAAAAGGATAAGGCACACAATGGGATATCTTAAATGCAACTGGGTGGTAAATTTAATCTGTCTTCTAAACAACATCCTGAGAGAAGCTTGCCATAATAATGAGACTCAGCATTTATACCAGAGAGGCAGTGTGGCTCAGTGGAAAGCGCACGGGCTTGGGAGTCAGAGGTCATGTGCTCGAATCCCTGCTCTGCCACTTGTCAGCTGTGTGACCTTGGGCAAGCCACTTAACTTCTCTGTGCCTCAGTTACCTCATCTGTAAAATGGGGATTAAGACTGAGCCCCACATAGGACAACCTAATCATTTAGTATCCCCCCAGCACTTGGAACAGTGCTTTGCACATAGTAAGTGCTTAACAAATACCAACATTATTATTATTATTACCAGGCCAATGTAACCATGATATTGATTTGGTTTATTTTCTTTGAACAGTGCCTGGCACCTAGAAGTGCTTAACAAATATCTAAATTATTATTATAAATCCTGGCTCCACCACTTGTCTCGTGTGTCTCTGGGAAAGTCACTTAATTTATCTGGGTCTCAGCTCCCTCAACTGTAAAATAGGGATGAAGACTGTGAGCACCCTGTCAGACATGGACTGTGTCCAACCTGTGTCTGGCTTTTTTTTTAATGGTATTTGTTAAGCATTTAATTTGTTGCCAGATACTATACTAAGCCCTGAGGTAGAAATAAGCTAATCAGATTGGTCTCAGTCCATGTCCCACACAGGGCTCACACTCTTAATCCCCATGTTACAGATGAGGTAACTGAGGCACAGATAAATTAAATGACTTGCCCAAGGTCACAGAGCAGACCTGTGGCGGAGCTGGGATTAGAACCCAGGTCCTTCAGACTCCCAGGCTCGTGCTCTATTCACTAGACCTAAAGCTCTTAATAAATATCATTTAAAGAAAAAAAAAAGTCTAGCCCCCCCCTTCCTCCAGGATGGGTCCCAGGGCCAAATCTGGAGAGAGTTTAGTGTCTTTGTTCAGGTGAGTAGCTCAAAGTGGTATTTGTTAAGCACTTACTATGTGCCAGGCACTGCGCTAAGCGCTGGGGTGCATCGGGTTGGATACAGTCCCTGTCCCACATGGGGCTCACAGTCTCAATCCCCATTTTACAGATGAGGTAGCTGAGGCCCAGAGCAGTGAAGTGACTTTCCCAAAGTCACACGACAGACAAGTGGAGCTTGACTCTAAGCTCGTTGTGGGCAGGGATTGTCACCTCTTTGTTGTACTGTACTTGCCCAAGCGCTTAGTACAGTGTTCTGCATACAGTAAGCACTTAGAAAATACAATTGAATGACAGTGCTAATAGGGAACACATCTACCAACTCTGTTGTATTATACTCTCCAAGCGCTTAGTTCAGGGCCCTTTCAGTAAGCGCTCAATAAATGTCAGTGGTTCACCAATTGATCAATAGAGACATTCTCCCTCAGAATACATTTCTGACACCTGGCAGGAATTTCAGAGTCAAGAGGCTTCACTGAGGCTCATTACATAATGTGTAAAGTAGCATATCCTCAAGGGAAAGAAAAAAAAAACCTGCTATGGATATGCAAAATACTATTCTTATTATTCTCATCCTTTCTACTAACCTTGCCCTCTCACAGTCTCTCCTGAGAAGGAATTAAGATGAGAAAACTGAATGGCACCGTGAGCGTGAAAAACTGATTAGGGTATTTGTCGCCTACAACAGAAAAATAACAAATCATGGTTATTTAGCACCTTTTGAGATGCTTAAAGTGTTTTACAGATTACCCTCTCTGAGGAGGGTGGAGAGCGGGAATTATGATCCTCCTGCTGCAGTTGGGGAAATTGAGGACCAGAGTAGTTAAGTGATTTGGACAAGGTCACACAGCAAAAATCACTGGCTGGACCTGAAACAGAGTTCTCTGGGTCTCCCAAATCTTTAACCACCAGACCGTGCTGCCTCCTGTCTAAAATGTGGGAGAGCTGCATGGTGAGAATCCTTTCAACAAAGCGGTTTAAGTAAGTGACATTTTGTGAACATTTCCGTGGAAAATTAATGTTGGCCTGAAGTTACAAAGTCATTTCGCAAATAAGTCTCGGGCCGTTTACGGCAGTCGGTTCCTCACATTTTAACCCCATGGTTCCAAAAATCAGGCCAATCGCAGCTCCCAGGAACCACACTTGAGGTTCATACATATAAAACCCTTCAATGGCTGTAGGACAAAGCAGCCCAAACTTGCAAATGGGAAAAGGGGAAAGTAATCGAGTCTACTGAAAACAATGTAGACCCTTTGAACTCACTACGTTTATGACCTTTTACAAACTTCTTATGGGAATACAAATATTCTGTCACTTCGGTTTGGGCTTGATTGGAATTGAAATCCGGTGGGGGGAAAAAAATAACGGGAAATGCAATAAAACCTCCTGGATTGATATTAAATCACTGACATTTTAAAACAGAACCGATCTGGCCCTTGCCAGCCTATTGTCATGAGTTACTTTGAAGCAGAAACTCTGCAGTGAAGGTCGCTGGGATAGAAATAAGAAGTTTTCCTTCCTCCTAACTCATTTTTTGTGTGGTATTTGTTAAGCGCTTACTATGTGCCAGGCACTGTACTAAGCGCCGGGGTAGATACAAAGTTGGACACAGTCCACGTCCCATTTGGGGCTCACATTATTAATCCCTACTGTACAATGAGGTGCCTGAGGCACAGATAAGTGAAGTGACTTGCCCAAGGCCCCACAGCAGACAAGTGGCAGAGCTAGAATTAGAACTCAAATCCTTCTGACTTCCAATAATAATAATAATAATGGCATTTGTTGAGCGCTTACTATGTGCCAAGCACTGTTCTAAACACTGAGGTACATACAAGGTAATCAGGTTGTCCCACGAAGGGCTCACAGCCTTAGTCCCCATTTTACTGATGAGGTAACTGAGGCACAGAGAAGTTAAGTGACTTGCCCAAAGTCACATAGCTGATAAGTGGAGGAGTCAGGATTAGAACCCACAACCTCTGACTCCCAAGCCCATGCTGTTTCCACTAGGCCACGTGGGAGATGAAAGGGGACTGAGATCTCGGGTGGGGGGAAATGAGCAGTGGAGAACTGGAGACCGAAGCTGCTAATGACAATAGTCAGTAATCAGTCAATGAACGGTATTTATTGAGCGGTTACTGGGTGCAGAGCGCTGTACTAAGCACTTGTCTTATATTGCTAAGTCATCTCCAACCCACAGCAACACCATGGACACGTCTCTCCCAGGACACCCCACCTCCGCCTGCAATCATAGGTGTATCCATAGAGTCTTTTTGGTAATAAATACAGAAGTGGTTTACCATTGCCTCCTTCCGTGCGGTAAACTTGAGTCTCCCCGCTCAACTCTTTCCCATGCCACTGCTGCCCAGCAAAGGTGAATTTTGACTTGTAGCAGATTGCCTTCCACTCGCTAGCCACTGCCCAAGCTAGGAATGGAATGGGTAGGCCTCTGCTTGACTCTCCCTCCCATAGTGAAGACTGGTAGATTATTGGGAACTCTCTGGTTGCCATCCTGAGATGGAGGTTACTACAATATAACAGAGGTGGTAGACACGGTCCTTTCCCACAGTGAGCTTACAGTCTAGAGATCTGGGGCAGGGTAAGGTGGTCCAGCCCCACATGTCACCCCACCACCCTTAACCAGGACCTCTTTTGACAGCACCAAACTCCAGCCAGCTCTAGTTCACTTCAGGCACCAGTTTATGTGCTCTTTGAGTCCTCCAATGCAAGAAAAAAAAAGGTTATTTTGGAACTTGCTGCTTCTTTTCCCTGCATGAAAACAATTTTTATCATCTTTTTGGAACACTAGAGTAGCACTGTGACCTAGTGGATAGAACACCTGGGAGTCAGAAGACCTGTTGCCAACTTGTACTTCCCAAGCACTTAGTACAGTGCTCTGCACACAGTAAGCGCTCAATAAATACGATTGATGATGATGATGATGATGGGGTCTAACCCCGGCTCCGCCACTTGTCTGCTGTATGACCCTGGAGCAGCAGTGTGGCTCAGTGGAAAGAGTCCGGGCTTGGGAGTCAAACGTCACGGGTTTGAATCCCGGCTCCACCACTCGTCAGCTGTGTGACCTTGGGCAAGTCATTTAACTTCTCTCTGCCTCAGTTCCCTCATCTGTAAAATGGGGATGAAGACTGAGCCCCACGTGGGACAACCTGATCACCTTGTACCCCTCCAGCACTCAGAACAGTGCTTTGCACATAGTAAGCACTTAAATACCATTATTATTATCTCGGTGCTTCAGATCTGTAAAATGGAGATCAAGACTGTGAGCTCCGTGTGCAACAGGGATTGTGTCGAAACTGATGAGCTTGTATCTACCCCAGTGCTTAGTAGACTGCCTGGCACATAGTAAGCACTTCACAAGTACCATTAAAAATAACAAAAACAAAAAAAATTCCCAAGTTGGAGGGGGCACAATGAGATGTTAGAAGAGGATAAGGCACTATCCTGTGGAAAAGTTCAGGTC
Source organism: Tachyglossus aculeatus (assembly GCF_015852505.1). NCBI lineage: Eukaryota > Metazoa > Chordata > Mammalia > Monotremata > Tachyglossidae > Tachyglossus > Tachyglossus aculeatus. Next base: position 64,022,639 of record NC_052076.1, on the reverse strand, counting down.
AATGTTAACTAGCGAGGGAAATGACAACATTCTGCAGCAGAGTTTTCTTTATCTTCACTGTAAATAACGAGAAGAGAAGTATAGATTTTTTTATTATTATTTCACCCATGAAATCAGGGCAGTTGAGCTGGGCAAACATAAGAGCATGAGTCATTTTTTTTAACCAGTTGTTCATTGTTAGCAGAGTCGATGTCTAGATCAAAACCTCACTTTCCACCCTGAGCAGATTCCCTCACCTAGCCCTGTTCCTCATAGACCTCGGGTGATTAAAACTGAAATGGAATTAGAACTTGAGAAGACTTTTCACCTGGGAGGGGCAGAAGGCCAGAGGACCGAGAGAATCCGATTTCTGGGCCTTTAAAGCCAGAGGCTCAGGTGCCTCTCTCATCCTTCAGAGGTAGAATAGTTAAGTCACGTTTGAATTTACAGTGGCTGCAGGGTGACATCAAAAAGACCAAAAGATTCTCCGTGCTGGTCCAGGGTTAAGAATACCATGATCCTTCAGTCTCCAAGTGGCTGAGTGAGATGGTGGGGAGGACAACCACGTTTCCATAGTCACTGCTGCCTTATCCTTCCCTCTAAAAATACCCTGATGATAATAATAATAATAGTATTTGTTAGGCACTTACTATGTGTCAAGCACTGTTCTAAGCACTGAGGGGGATACAAGGTAATCAGGTTGTTCCACGTGGGGCTCACAGTTTTAATTCCCATTTTACAGATGAGGTAAATGAGGCACAAAAAAGTGAAGTGACTTGCCCAACATCACACAGCTGACAAGTGGGGGAACCAGGATTAGAACCCACAACCTCTAACTCCTGAGACCATGTTCTTGCCACTAGGCTAAGCTGCTTCACATAATCAATGGGTATCCCAAGTGCACATCCTATTTGATACTTTCTGACCCTAATTTTCACATCTGGTAGTTTGTTTTCTTAGTGGGAGGGTGGGCTGGGGGAAAAAGTTAAGGGACACCCCCACCCCACCCCTTAGCTGGTAGGCAGATATGATGAAGAGATCAATCAGTGGTACTTATTGAGCACCTACTGGTCATGAAGAACTCTACTAAGCACTTGGGAGGGTACAATAGAGTTTGTAGATGTGTCCCATGCCCTCAAGAATCTTACCATCTAATGAAGGAGACAGGCTCTAAAATAAATTACAGATAAAGCACAGACTTGAGAGTCAGAGAATCTGGGTTGTAATCTGGGCTCTACCACTTCCCTGCTGTATGACCTTGGGCAAGCCAATTAACTTCTCTGTGCCTCAGTTTCCTCAATGGTAAAATGGAGTTTCAATACCTGTTCTCTGTCCCACTTATATGTGAGCCCCGTGAGGGACAGGGACTGTGTCTGAGCTGATTAACCTGTAGCTGACACATAGTAAGTGCTTAACAAATACCATTTACAAAAAAAAAAATATATATATAATGGGAGGTACAGAGTTTAAAAATTCATTCTCAAGGCCTACAGGGCGTAAGAGGCTGAGTACTTAAGTCTTTAGTTGGAAATGCTGAAGTAGTGCTACTGGGGGAAAATGGGGTGAGAGATGAGAAATTAATCAGGGAAGGCTTCCTGGAGGAGATGCAATTTCAGTGGTCTGCCAGATGTGGAAGAGGAAGGAGGCCCAGTGGGTAGATTGGCTTGAAAGAAGTGAAGCGTGTGAGTTGGGGTGTGTTGGGAGAGGAGCAAGGAAAAGTAGGGGAGAGAGAGCTGAGTGCCTTAAAGTCAATGATCAGGAGTTCCTGTTTTTACTAGCGTCAGACTGCCCAGGCTTGTTTTCAAACAATTGCTTGTCATTTATGTGGGGGCTTTTTGGATGCCTGCTGAAACTGCCAGCTTGCCAAGTGGCACCAGAAACCACAATCATCTGAACCCATCTGATCACTATCAGCTTGGCTCACAGAAGGAAGCAAAATCGACAGTCAAGAAAAGCAAAGGAACAACGCCAGAGATTCCGTCTATGGGTTGCATACTGAAGCTCAACTTATAACGACCCTTTCAGCAGTCAATCAATGCTACTTATGGAGTGCTTACTGTGTGCAGAGCACTGTACTAAGCGCTTGGGAGAGTACACTACAATAGAACTGGTAGACACAATCCCTGCTCTCAGGGAGTTTACAATCTAGAGGGGCAGACCGACATTAAAATTACAGAGAATTCTAATTATCAGCCTGCTTGAAGTTTTCTAATCACCATACTCAGTATTAAAGGCAAAAAGAAAAGGCAACTCAGAAAATATCCGAGTTTTATCTTATACAGACCGATATATCCAGATCCATCTGGCCCTGCCTCTTAATTCCCCGTAATGTCAAGGCAATTTTTGGTTCAGTACACATTCTATCCTCCACCAAATTAAACTAATAGATCTAGTGGGAAATAAAACGCTGAGAGCTTGGGGAATATTAAAAACGTCATAGATATGTAAGATTTACTTCAGTAAATGATTAAATAAATAAAAAAATAAAATAAAAAAGCCACCCACCCAAGCAATAATATACTGCATGTAAGGGTGTTTGGAGTATTGTCCATTAGTCACCTTAGATGATGCTTAACCCTGCTGGCTGTCTCATTATCATCCTCAGCATCAGCATCATCATTATCAAATGGATTTATTTAGTATCTCCATTCCTTCCCAGGGTGTTTGGCTAGTCCAAGGGAAGCAAGAAAGGGCAGTGCGTCTTCTATTAGGAAAACACATCCGAGACTATTGTTTTTTTTCCCCCCGTATGACCCCCTCCCTGTCTTAACACAACAGACGGAGACCATTAGGGGATAGAGATTTGTTGGAAGCTCTTTGACGGGCATGGCCTGCAGAAATTCAAGGAATTATTAGTCTTCCTGAATAAAGATATTGCAAGGTGAAGGCAGGGTCTCTAGAGATGCAGCCTGGCCCAGTGGAAAGAGCATGGGTCTGGGAAATCAGAGGACATGGATTCTAATCCCAGCTCTTCCACTAGCCTGCTGTAGGACCTTGGACAAGTCACTTGACTTTTCCAGGACTCAGTTTCCTCATCTATAAAATGGGTACTCCCTACTCAGACTGTGAACCCCATGTGGACAGGGATTATGTCCAACCTGATTATTTTATATTTACCCCAGCACTTAGTACAGTGCTCAGTAAGCTCTTAACACACACCACCTTTATTAGGGGAAAAGTATAAGCACAAGTCTGCAGTGAATATTTTGCCCTAGGATAACATTTTCCTCCATTTAAAGCTGGGAATTTTCTTAATGGCATTTAAGCACTTACTGTGTACCAGACACTGTACTAAGTAGCACCAGAAACCACAATCATCTGAACCCATCTGATCACTATCAGCTTAGTTCGCAGAAGGAAGCAAAATCGCCAGTCAAGGAAGTCAAGGGAAGCGAAGGAACAATGCCAGATATTCCCTCTGTGGGTTGCATACTGAAGCTCAACTTATAACGACCCTTTCAGCAGTCAATCAGTGCTACTTATTGAGTGCTTACTGTGCTTTCCTCATCTATAAATTGGGTACTCCCTACTCCTTAGACTGTGAGCCCCATGTGGACAGGGATTATGTACAACCTGATTATTTTATATTTACCCCAGCACTTAGTACAGTGCTCAGTGCACACTAAGCTCTTAATACACACCACCTTCAGTAGGGGAAAAGTATAAGCACAAATTTGCAGTGAATATTATGCCCTAGGATAACATTTTTATCCATTTAAAGGTGGGAATTTTTTTTAATGGCATTTAAGCACTCACTGTGTGCCAGACACTGAAGTGCTGGGTTAAATATAAGATAGTCAAATAATAATAATGATGGCATTTGTTAAGTGCTTACCTATGTGCCAAGCACTGTTTAAAGTGCTGAATCAAACAGTCTCTGTCCCACTTAGGGCTCACAGTCTTAATTCCCATTTTACAGATGAGGTAACTGAGGCACAAAGAAGGTGGCTCAGTGGAAAGAGCATGTGCTTTGGAGTCAGAGGTCGTGGGTTCGAATCCCAGCTCCACCACATGCCTGCTGTGTGACCTTGGGCAAGTCACTTCACTTCTCTGAGCCTCAGTTACCTCATCTGTAAAATGGGGATTAAGACTGTGAGCCCCGCGTGGGGCAACCTGATCACCTTGTATTCCCCCAGCACTTAGAACAGTGCTTTGCACATAGTAAGCGCTTAAATGCCATCATTTTTATTATTATTATTTGCCCAAGGTCACAGAGTAGACAGATGACAGAGACAGAACTAGAATTCATGCTCTTTCTACTACGCCCTACTGCTTGCCTGGATTCACTGGATTTGTTCACTAGATGTAGCAATTCAGAGGAACATGGCTAGCCCTCAAAACTTTGAGTCTACCAAACTCTGCCTGATGGAAAATTAGTGGCTAAAGAGGACCCTACAGGAATGATTGCGGATGGAGGTGGAGCGTTCTGGGAGTGATGTGTCCATGGAGTCGCTATGGGACAGAAACGATGCCACATAAGGCAAGACAAAAGTACACCCATTATGAGAGAGATTATAAATCTGAATTTATACTTTAAGCTGCCACATCCACAGAGGGCTACATTGTGTTATCGACATAACAGTTTATTGATGGACGGCATCTTAGAATCCCAATCCATGAACTAAAAATCACTGTTAATCACATATGGCGCAGGTATGACTGGAAAGGTCAGTCAGGACAGGGTGCTGGACAGAAAATCCCCACCAGGGCCTGAACATTGTAAATAAATGACTTCCCGGAAAAAATAAAATAAAATAAACTTTGTTATTAATTTAAGTTACTTTCTCTAAGAGGCTGAAAGTCTTTATAAATGGCACTTTGAGTCCTTTCTAAAGTGCTATGGAGACTCAATTTCATCCATTTATGTACAAATATCGACAGCACCTTCATAAGCAACCTTGTAGCTCTAACCTCTTCCTCCAACCTCCTCCTTCCCCCTCAGAGAAGCTGCAAAAAATGAAAGGAAACCATGTCCCAAATTGCCATATCCATAGAAAGAGTATTTTCTTTGGGGGAAACTGAAGAGCTTGGTCAGGAAATGACCAATATGCTTCTCCCCAACCGGATAAAATGGGGAATGAAGAAAGGAAATACTCACCCAAAGAATGCCCTTCTGGGCCAAGAAGGTGGCCATTTGGACACTCTGTTTAAATACACCACCATCTTTGATTTGACTCTCCAAGCAGGGATTGGCACCTGCCCATCAATCGATCAATGGTTTTTGAGCGCTTGGGATAGTACAATATAAAAGATTTGGTAGTCATGGTCCCTGCCCACATCAGTCTAGAGGGGGAGTCAATAATATAAATAATTTATATCTGTGGATGGAAATTTCAGGGCAATTGTGCCCTGGCATCAACCATAGCCTCACCCTGAATTCTGAGGAAGGCCAAGAAGGTTCCGAATCCCCCTGTAGTAGTGCTGATGACAGTCGAGCCCCTCAGGAATGAATCGAAGAGGCTGAGGCATCTTCAGTCTCTGCACATTTTGTGATAATTCAACACTCACAGAACCAGCATGGCCTAATGGACTGCACATAGGTCTGAGAGTGAGAACCAACTGGGTTCTAATCCTGGCTCTGCCACTTGTCTGCTGTGTGACCTTGGGCAAGTTGTTTCACTTCTCTGGGCCTCAGTGACCGCATCCATAAACTCGGGATTAAGACTGTGAGCCCCATGTCAGACGTGGATTTTGTGCAGCCTGATTTTCGCATATTTACCATGGTGCTTATTTCAGTGCCTGGCACATATTTAACCAATACCATTAAAAAAAACTTACAGTTACAGGAAGAAACTAGCTCATTTCATCTTCAAAACATCTGCTGACTCACCCTCACCCAAGCTTTCTGGTAACTGGACCACAAATTAATCCAAGGTCAGCAAACACAGGGACCTGGAAAGGTGGAGAAAATGTATCCAGAGCCAAGGGGTTTCTCAGTGTCTGTTCCGTTCTACATTTCTTGGACCTGAGACCGCAAAACTGCCCAAAGAAGTAACGTGATCTACTTAAGAGAGCTTTGACCTGGGAGTCAGAGAACTTTTTTTTTTTTTTTAAGGTATTTGTTTCAGTGCTTACTACATGCTGGGCACTGTACTCAGTGCTGGAGTAGAAACAATCTAATCAGGTTAGATATATAATATAGTACTTCAGCGCTTACTGTGTGCCATTCATTCAGTTGTATTTATTGAGCTCTTACTGTGTGCAGAGCACTCTACTAAGCACTTGAGAGAGTACAATGCAACACTAAGCAGATGCATTCCCTGCCCACAACAACCTTACAGTCTAAAAAGGAGAACCATTGTTAGAAGCGCTGGAGTAGTTAAAAGTTAATCAGGTTGGACACAGTCCCTGTCCCCCATGGGGCTCACAATCTTAATCCCCATTTTACAGATGAGGGAAATGAGGTCCAGAGAAGTAAAGTGACTTGCCCAAGGCCACACAGCAGACAAGTGGTGGAGGCAGGATTAGAACCCAGGCCCTTCTGACTCACAGGCCCATCTCTATCCACTAGACCATGCTACTTCCCTAGACTATGATGGTTTTTTCTATCAACTGAACTGGGTTCTAATTCCAGGTAAAATGGGGATTCCATACCTGTTCTTTCTCCTATTTAGACTCCCCCCTTCTAGACTGTGAGCCCGTAGTTGGGTAGGGATTGTCTCTGTTGTCAAATTGTGCTTTCCAAGTGCTTAGTACAGTGCTCTGTACACAGTAAGCGCTCAAATGCAATTGAATGAATGAATGACTACAGTCCCATGTGAGACCCGATTCTCTTAAATCTTATATCTCTTCTATTTATCCCAGTGCTTAGGACATTGCTTGGCACATAATAAGGGCTTAATACCACAGTAATTTTTGCTATTAATAATGATGTAGTAAAATGGAACATGATTTTGTTTACCAGTGGATTCATACAAAACTTAAGGATTCATCTTCAGGGGGAGGCTTCTAAGAGTAAATTTCAATTTAGGTCAGAGTTCACTAATCATGGGGGTGGAAAAACCCTTCCTTCTGAGCTCCATAGGGCTTTTCCTACACACAGGTTAATACTGGAAAGCTGGGAGGGGCCAGATGTTTTTATCACAACAAGGCTACCTGAGGTAATTCACACCTGCCCCATCCCCTGTCTTCCCCTGCCACCTCCTTCATCCAGGTGAAGTCATCTGTCAGCTGCCCCATCCTTTGGGCCAACCTCCCTCCAGGCTTGACCTCCTCCAATACATTTTTGTTTTATGGTATTTGTTAAGTGCTAACAATGTGTCAAGCACTGTTTTAAGCACTGGTGTAGTTACAATTTTATTATGTTGGACACAGCCCCTGTCCCACAGGGGTCTCACAGTCACCAACAGCATATTCCTCAATGCTGACTATAATAATTACTATAAATAGTAATAATAATGCTTGTTAAGCATTTATTATATGCTCTTCTAAGCACTCGGGTAGATAGAAGCTAATCAGGTTGGACAGAGTACCTGTCCCCTATGGGGCTCACAGTCTTAATCCCCATTTTCCAGATGACATAACTGAGGCCCAGAGAAGTAAAGTGATCTGCCCAAATTCACACAGCAGACAAGGGGAAGATCCAGAATTAGAACCCAGGTCTTCAGACTCCTAGACCTGTGCTCTTTCCACTAGGCCCTGCTGCTTTCCTAACACTGCTTACCATTTTTTTTGCTGTTGTTTTTTTTAAGCACTTACTATAAGTGCCAGGCACTGTTCTAAGTGCTGCGGTAGACACAAAGTAATCAGATTGGACACAGTCCATGTCCCATGTGGGGATCACAGTCTCAACCCAAGATCACAGAGCAGATGAGTGGCAGAGCCAGGATTAGAATTCAGGTCTTCTGACTTTCAGGCCAGTGCTCTTTCCACTAGGCCACGCTGCTTCTTATCATCATCATTATTATGGTATTTATTAAATGCTACCATGCTAAAGCCTGAGGTAGACACAAAATGCTTAGATCAGACACATTCCAATCTGTCACCAAAACCTGCCGATCTCACCTCCACAACATCGCCAAGATCCGCCCTTTCCTCTCCATCCAAACCACTACCTTTCTGGTTCAATCTCTCATCCTATCCCGACTGGATTACTGCATCAGCTTCCTCTCCTCCTCCTCATCCCCGCAACCCTACCTCATTCCCATTCCCACAGCACTTGTATATATATTTGTACAGATTTATTACTCTATTTTACTCATACATATTTACTATTCTATTTATTTTGTTAATGGTGTGCATATAGCTATAAGTCTGTTCTGACGATTGACACCTGTCTACATATTTTGTTGCCTGTTTCCCCCTTCTACACTGTGTGAGCCTGTTGTTGGGTAGGGACCGTCTCTATATGTTATCAACTTGTACTTCCCAAGTGCTTAGTACAGTGCTCTGTGCACAGTAAGTGCTCAATAAATATGATTGAATGAATGAATTCCCTGTCCCACACAGGATAATCAATCTCGGAATTGAGGATAAATGAAGAGAAGCAGCATGGCCTAAAGGATAGAGCCCGGCCCTGGGAGCCAAAGGGCCTTGAGTTCTAATTCTGGCTCTACCACTTATCTGCTGTGTGTCCTCGGGCAAGTCACTTCAATTCTCTGGGCCTCAATTACCTCATCTGTAAAATAGGGGTTGAGACTCTGATCCCCACGTGGGAAATGGACTGTGTCCAACCTGATTGCTTTGATCTACCCCAGCGCTTAGAAGAGTGCCTGGCACATATAGTAAGCACTTAAAAAATACCATAAAAAAATTGGTAAACAGTGTTAGGAAAGCAGCAAGCCCTAATGGAAAGAGCATACATCTGGGAGTCTGAAGACCTGGGTTCTAATCCTGGATCCAGAAGAAGCAGCATGGCTCAGTGGAAAGAGCACGGGCTTGGGAGTCAGAGATCATGGGTTCTAATCCTGGCTCTGCCACTTATCAGCTCTGTGACTTTGGGCAAGTTACTTCACTTCTCTGTGCCTCAGTTACCTCATCTGTAAAATGGGGATTGAGACTGGGAGCCCCACGTGGGACAGCCTGATCACCTTGTATCCCCCCAGCGCTTAGAGCCGTGCTTGGCACATAGTAAGTGCTTAAAATGCCATCATTATTATCTGCCTCTTGTCTGCAGTGTGAATTTGGGCAAAGGACTTCACCTCTCTGGGCCTCAGTTGCCTCATCTGCCAAATGGAGATTAAGACTGTGAGACTCACGTGGAACATGCCCATCATCTTGTACCTACCCGAGTCTTTAGTACAGTGCCTGGCACATAGCAAGCACTTAACAAAAACCATAAAAAAGGGGGTAGGAAGAGCAGATATCTTTTCCCCTAATTTACAGACCAGAGAGGTTAAGTGACTTGCCTGAGATCACACAGTAGGCCAGAAGCAGGGCCCTCTGAGACTGAGCATGGCCTCAGTTCTTAATGACTTTCTTCAGAACCTCAGGGCCCAAACAGTGGTCTACTGAGCCCAGGATCTGTCTGACTGCGGCAGTGGGTCCCTGCTGGGAAGCATGTGATAGTTATTCTCCTTAACAGTTAGTTACCATCCCTCCTTATAGTTCAGATTGAACCCTAACTAGCCCTAATTTTTCCTTTCTTTATCTAACTTTTCCTCTAATAACCCATTTCAACCTCTCTTCTGTGAGTTTATCCAAGCCCATCTTGAACTGTTGAGACTTCCAGCCTGAACAGCTTCCTAGGGGAATGAATTCCTTATTTTGACCAACTGATGGTGTGAAGGCATTTTTTTTTCCTCATTTTGTTTCAGATCAGGATCAAACTCGAGCTCAACTTCAAGAGCCTCTATACACACACAAGCACCTTTATCTCCATCAGGCCACCTGTACCTATTTCTCCATCAATCTGGCATATAAATCTCCTTCACCTGCTTCTCTTCCACTCTTTCCCCAGTTGCTGAGCCTCACGTAGGCTGAGATTTTTTTGCTTTCCCTGTTCCTCCCTGCCCACCTCATTTCCCCCATCCACAGTGGCAAAAAGCCTTAGTGCATGGAGCCCAAGTTGACAACCGCAACACGAGCCCCCTTTCACTTTTCCAATCCCCTCACATCCATTACAGCCCTTATTAGCTTGGGTTATTTTTGTAAAACACGTGCAAGCTCATCTGTAACTTCTGACTCTTCGGTCAGTATTAAGATCATGCAATGCTGAGGTGTAGGTGGGTTTGTGTCCCCACCCCATGAGTCCCCACAGCTCAGAAGAGGATCAGTAAAGCAACTGAAGGGGACAGTACTCACAGTGGAAGTTAGAATCCGAGTAATTCCCAACCAGGGCTATGTCAAGGACTAGACTCCAAGTCACAGACTGTGACAAGCCCCTGGCTTGTACTAACCAGGATTTTCCCAGACCAAGGGAATTTCGGTGACCCAGTGGAGGCAAACCACACCAATGACCACCAAGGTTACTGGGGAAAGTTTTTGACTTAGTTTTACCAGCGTGCAAGGGAGTGACACATAAACATACTCACTCATTCCACCAAGGGTCCAATACCAGCCTGCCAGTCAAGGGAGCCCGCTCTGCCGATGCATCTTCTATCTGCTACCAAGTTCTGCTGCCTTCCAGTGATGCTCACCTGCTGCTGTTGCAATCATTATTATTCAACGTGGCTCCTCGTGCTTTTTCTCTGCCTTAGGCATCTCAGCTGTGACCCTACGTGGCAGTCAGTGATTGGTCCAGGCCCGTTGCTGGGTAGAACAGGGAGAGAAGGCCACGCCTCCCTCCAGGTTCCGCCCCCACAAGCCCGCAATCACCTGTCTCAGGTAAAGCTCATCAGGGCCTTCACCCGTGCACATCACAAACAATCACTACTAAAGCGGCTTGTTGTAGGCTCACCACACTAATAATAATATTATTAATTGATTCATTCCTTCAATTGTACTTATTGAGTGCTTACTCTGTGCAAAGCACTATACTAAGCACTTGGGAGAGTACAGTATAACAACAGACACATTCCTGCCCACAAGGAGCTCACACTGTACAGGGGGAGACAGACATTCATATAAATAAATAGTAATAATAATAACTGTGGCATTTGTTAAATGCTTACTGTGTGCCAGTCACTGTACTAAGTGATGGAGGGTTGGATTGGAGGCAGTCCCTGTCCCGCATAAATCTTAATCCTCATTTTACAGATGAGGTAATTGAGGCACAGAGAAGTAAAGTGACTTGCCCAAGGCCATGCAGCAGACACGTGGTGCAGCCGTGGTTCATTCATTCAATTGTATTTATTAAGGGCTTGAGCGCTGGGGAAAGTACAATACAATAATAAAGAGTGACAATCCCTGCCCACAAAGAGCTCACAGTTTTGGGGCGAAGGCGTTGGGGAGAGAGAAAGACATCAGTACAAATAAACAGACATCAATACAAATAAATAAAATTGCAGATAGATAATTGCATAAGTGCTTTGGGGCTGGGAGAGGGGGAAGAGCAAAGGGAGCAAGTCAGGGCAATGCAGAAGGGAGGGGGAGATGAGGAAAAGTGGGGCATTGTCTGGGAAGGCCTCTTGGAGGAGGTGGGCCTTCAGTAAGGCTTTGAACGGGGGGAGAATCATTGTCTGGCGGATCTGAGGAGGGAGGGCATTCCAGGCCAGAAGCAGGACATGGGCCAGGGGTTGGCGGCAAGACAGGCGAGATGGAGGCCCAGTGAGAAAGTTAGCACCAGAGGAGCGAAGTGTGTGGGCTGGGATGTAGAAGGAGAGAAGGGAGGTGAGGTAGGAGAGGGCAAGGTGATGGAGAGCTTTAAAGCCAATGGTGAGGAGTTTCTTTTTGATACGGAGGTGGATAGGCAACCACTGGAGATTTTTCTGCCTCTCAGGCCCTTCCTCTGTCCACTAAGCCACGCTGCACTAGAATCCCTTTGCCTCCAAACTTTAACTTTGCCACCAGACAGACTCTGCCTTAGGGATCCTGGGGTGAACCCCAACTTTGTGTACTGAAAACCCACCCAAACCCCACAATGGGCAGCCGGGCATCCCAGAAGCAGAATGAATCCAATCAAGGCTGGAGGAGTTTATCCAGCCCTGGATTACCACATCCTGGTTTGTAAGCAGAGGTTTTTCAGAAGAAAGCCAAACCCAGAGGAAAATCTATATTTTAACTTTGGCTCAAGGGCAGAGGGCTGATAGCCAATTAGGGAATATGGTAAGGGGACCTTAATGCCTCTTTCACCCTGGCTCCTGGTGAACCATCTTCCTTGACCAAAGGAAGGGTAGGTTCCAATCAGGGAAAACAAAAACAAAAACAGAAGCAAGACATAACTACAGGGAAAAACAGAAGATGAGGCAGAGTTGGGTGAGGGGTGGAGAGGCAAATTAATAAACTCACTGTCAAAGGCAAGAGACCCCTTTCCAATACGAAGTAAGCTGGACAGCAATCTCTCTGAGAGAGAGAGAATAGGGTGTGTTGCGGGGAATATTGACCGGATAAAAAGAGGGGAGACAGAGAGGCAACAGAAGTGGAGATAAAAGAGAGGAGAGACAAAGAGGCGAGGGAAGGAGGGAGACAAAGAGAAAGAGAGGGGAGGGAAAAAGAGGAAACCTAGAGGAGGGGGGAGAACAGGGAAGAGGAGAACAGGGAAAAGAGAAAGAAAAGAGAGGGCATCTGTCTCTGAGGATGAGAATACCTAAATGTGTGTGTGTGCGTTTGTGTGTGTGTAGCCTATGCAACTGGCTTTGGTTGCCATAATAATGATGGTATTTGTTAAGCGCTTATTATGCGCAAAGCACTGTTCTAAGCGCTGGGGGGAATACAAGGTGATCAGGTTGTCCCAAGTGTGGCTCACAAGTCTTAATCCCCATTCTATGGATGAGGGAACTGAGGCCCAGAGAAGTGAAGTGACTTGCCCAAAGTCACACAGCTGACAAGTGGCAGAGCTGGGATTGGAACCCATGACCTCTGACTCCCAAGCCCGGGCTCTTTCTACTGAGCCACGCTGCTTCTCTTAGCCATCTTCCCCAGCATCATTCATTCATTCAATCGTATTTCTTGAGCAGAGCACTGTACTAAGCGCTTGGGAGAGTACGATTCGGCAACAAATAGAGACAATCCCTCCCCAATAACGGGCTCACCGTCTAGAAGCGGGGGAGGGGGAAAGGGAGGAGGTAACGCCCCCTCACTCATTTTTCCTAGGGGGAGGAGGAGGGATTCTCACCATACACTGTTTCCCCTGAAGCCAGGACTTAGTACCGGGCAGCAGCTTGGCTCAGTGGAAAGAGCACGGGCTTGGAAGTCAGAGGTCATGGGTTCTAATCCCGGCTCCGCCACGTCTGCTGTATGACCTTGGGCAAGTCACTTAACTTCTCTGAGCCTCAGTTACCTCATCTGTAAAATGGGGATGAAGACTGTGAGCCCCACGTGGGACAGCCTGATCACCTTGTATCCCCCCAGCGCTTAGAACAGTGCTTTGCACATAGTAAGCGCTTAACAAATGCCATTACTATTCTTATTACTACATTTCCTGGCACATAGTAAGTGCTTAACAAATACTATTATTATGGGAGGAGGGTCGCCCCGAGGGCTGTTTTGGGAGAGTCGTGCTGCCGAGTGGGGGTGGGAAGGAACAAGGGGAGAGGGTGAGGTGGAGGTTGGGGGTGTCCCTCCAGCCTGGCTCTGGGCCGCGCCCACTTGTGTGTCCGGCCCCGCGTGGGCCTGGCAATAATAATAACGGCATTTGTTAAGCGCTTACTATGTGCAAAGCACTGTTCTAAGCGCTGGGGAGGGGAAACGAGGTAATGAGGTTGTCCCATGTGGGACTCACAGTCTTCACCCCCATTTTCCAGAGGAGGGAACTGAGGCTCAGAGAAGTGAAGTGACTTACCCAAGGTCACACAGCAGACATGTGGCAGAGCCGGGATTCGAACCTACGATCTCTGACTCCAAAGCCCGGGCTCTTTCTACTGAGTCACGCTGGCAATCCCGCCTCCCCTCCAGCCACAGTCCTGCCTGGGCCCTCTCTCTCCCCGTGCCCTTCACTCTGCCGGGCACAGCGCCCTTCCTAATAATAATAATAATAATAATGGCATTTGTTACTTTGTGCAAAGCACTGTTCTCCCCCTGGCTCCCCGTGCCCATCCCTCCTGCGGGCACAGAGCCCCTTCCTCCTCCTCCCTGGCTCCCCATTCCCATCCTATCCCATCCCCATCTTACCTCCTTCCCTTCCCCACAGCACCTGTATATATGTATATATGTTTGTGCATATTTATTACTCTATTTATTTATTTATTTATTTATTTTATTTGTACATATCTATTCTATTTATTTTATTTTGGTAGTATGTTTGGTTTCGTTCTCTGTCTCCCCCTTTTAGACTGTGAACCCACTGTTGGGTAGGGACTGTCTCTGTATGTTGCCAATTTGTACTTCCCAAGCGCTTAGTACAGTGCTCTGCACATAGTAAGCGCTCAATAAATACGATTGATGATGATGATGATGAGCCCTCCGTCGTGCCCAACGCCCTTCCTCCTCCTCTCTGGTACCCCGTGCCCATCCCTCCGGCTGGCACAGCGGCCCCTTCTCCTCTGCCCGTCTTCCAGTGCCCATCACTCCGGTGGGCACAGCGGTCCCTCCTTCCCTCGGTGTCCCCATGCCCATCCCTCCGGCTGGCACAGCGGCCCCTCCTCCTCTCCCCCGTCTCCCCGTGCCCATCACTGCGGGCCCAGCGCCCCTTCCTCCTCCCCCCTGGTGCCCCGTGCCCATCCCTCCTTGCTGGGCACCTGCTCCCAGCCCCCTCGCCCCCAGAGCGCTGGACAGCTCTCCCGGGCCCCGGGAAAGGTGGATAATAATAACAATGATAATGATAATAATAATAATGGCATTTATTAAGCGCTTACTATGTGCAAAGCACTGTTCTAAGCGCTGGGAGGCTACAAGGGGATCAGGTTGGCCCACGGGGGGCTCACAGTCTTCATCCCCATTTTTTACAGATGAGGGAACTGAGGCACGGGGAAGCGAAGTGACTTGCCCAAAGTCACACGGCCGACAAGTAAGTGGTGGGGCCGGGATTTGAACCCATGACCTCTGACTCCAAAGCCCGGGCTCTTCCCACTGAACCACGCTGCTTCTTAAAGCGGGATGTGGGCGAGGGGCGAGGATCCAACTTGTACTTCCCCCAACTTGTACTTCCCCCGACTTGTACTTCCCAAGTGCTTAGTACAGTGCTCTGCACACAGTAAGCGCTCAATAAATACAATTGATTGATTGATTGATCCCCTGGCCCCCTCCTCCCTCACCCCCTTGTGCCCTTTTCCATGCCAGTTGGCCCACTGCGCTCCTCTGGGGCCTCTGGCCTCCTCACTGGGCCTCCGGTGCCCACTGCCCCCCGGCCCCTGGCCCAATCCCCCCTCCAAAGCCCTGCTGAAGGCACGCCTCCTCCGAGAAGCCTTCCCACACTGAGCTCCACGGCTCAGTGGAAAGAGCCCAGATTGGGAGTCAGAGGTCATGGGTTCTAATCCTGCCTCTGCCACTTGTCAGCTGTGTGACTTTGGACAAGTCACTTAACTTCTCTGGGCCCCATCTGTAAAATGGGGATTAAGACTGTGAGCCCGACGTGGGACAACCTCATCACCTTGTATCCCCCCAGCGCTTAGAACAGTGCATGGCACATAATAAGTGCAGTGGAAGGAGCCCGGACTTGGGAATCAGAGTTTGTGGGTTCAAATCCCAACACTGCCACTTGTCAGCTGTGTGATTTTGGGCAAGTCACTTCACTTCTCTGTGCCTCAGTTACCTCATCTGTAAAAGGGGATTAAGACTGTGATCCCCCTGTGGGACAACCTGATCATCTTGTAACTTCCTGGGTGCTTAGAACAGTGTTTTACACATAGTAAGCGCTTAATAAATGTCATCATTATTATTAACTTGTATCTACCCCAGTGCTTAGAACAGTGCATGGCACATAGTAAGAGCTTAATAAATATTATTATTATTATTATTATTATTATCATTATTATTATTCCCTTTGGGCACTTGTTATTCATCCCTCCACCAGCCCCATGCCCCTTATGTATATATCTGTAATTTATTTATCATATTAACGTCTGACTCCCTCTCAAGGCTGTACACTGTGTGACTTTGGGCAAGTCACAACTTCTCTGTGCCTCAGTAACCTCATCTGTAAAATGGGGATTAAGACTGTGAGCCACACAGGGGATAACCTGATGATCTCGTATCGACCCCAGCGCTTAGAACGGTGTTTGGTACATAGTAAGTGCTTAACAAATACCATTATTATTATTATTATTATTATTACAAATACTATTATTATAATTACAAATATTATTATTATTATTATTATTATTTTCCTCAGCTCCCACTCCCTTCTGCATCACCCTGACTGGCTTCCTTTGCTCTTCCCCGCCCCCAGCCCCACTGCACTTATGTGCACATCTGTGATTTTATTTATTTATATTGATGAGTGTTGACTTGTACTGATATCTGTCTCCCCTCCCACAGACTGTGAGCTCGTTGTGGGCAGGGATGGTCTCTCTCTATTGTTGCATCACAATTTCCAACCGCTTAGTACAGTGCTCTGCACTCACTAAGCGCGGTATAAATACGATTGAATAATAGTAATAATGATGGTATTTGCTCATTCATTCATTCAATCGTATTAATTGAGCACTTACTGTGTGCAGAGCACTGTACTACGTGCTTGGAAAGTACAATTTGGCAACAGATAGAGACAATCCCTTCCCAACAACAGGCTCACTATGTGCCAGGCACTGTACTAAACACTAGGGTGGCTACAGGAAAATAATAATAATAATGATAATAATAATTAATAATAATAATAATAATAATAATAATGGCATTTCTAAAGCACTTACTATGTGCCGACTACTGTTCTAAGCTCTGGGGTAGCTACAAGGTTTGAATCTTGTATACAAGGCAAGTTACTTCACTTCTCTGTGCCTCAGTTACCTCATCTGTAAAGTGGGGATTAAGACTGTGAGCCCCATGTGGGGCAAGGGTCTGCATTCAACATCCCATCCCCATCTCCCCCACTCCCTCCCTCTGCCCTACCCCTTTCCCTTCCCCACAGCACTTGTGTATATTTGTACATATTTATTACCTATTTATTTTATTAATCATGTGTATATAGCTATAATTCTATTTATTCTGATGGTATTGATGCCTCTCTACTTGTTTTGTTTTGTTGTCTGTCTCCCCCTTCTAGACTGTGAGCCTGTTTTTTGGAAGGGACCATCTCTATATGTTGCCAACTTGTACTTCCCAAGCGCTTAGTACAGTGCTCTGCACACAGTAAGCACTCAATAAATACAATTGAATGAATGAATGAAGGTAATCAGGTTGTCCCACGTGGGGCTCACAGTCTTAATCCCCATTGGGACACATAGTCACAATCCCCATTTTACAGATAAGGTAACTGAGGCCCAGAGAAGTGAGGTGATTTGCCCAAAGTCACACAGCTGATAAGTGGCAGAGCAGGGATTAGAACCCATGACCTCTGACTCCCAAGCCCGGGATTTTACCACTAGGCTACCCTGCTTCTCTTTGGATGGGTGAGGGTGGCTCTCACGAGTGGCCCCTCACCCCATTGCTGCCCTTGGAGGGAACTGGGGGGAGCTGGAGAGGAAGGGGAGGAGGGACTTGAGACTCCCGAAAATGAAAAGTGTGCCTGGTGTCCTAAAGAGTGTCTGTGATAATAAAATAATAATAATAATAATAATAATAACAACAATAATAATAATAATGGCATTTGTTAAGCACTTACTATGTGCAAAGCACTGTTCTCTAAGCACGGGTGAGGGGATACAGGGTGATCAGGTTCTCCCACATGGGGCTCACAATCCTAATCCCCATTTTACAGATGAGGTAACTGAGGCACAGAGAAGTTAAGTGACTTGCCTAAAGTCACACAGCCGATAAGTGGCAGAGCCGGGATTAGAACCCATGACCTCTTACTCCCAAGCCTGTGCTCTTTCCATTGAGCCACACTGCTCCCCCAATCCCCAGGGTTGGGTGAGGGGTGTCTCCTTTGCATGGAGTAGTGGATAGAGCCTGGTCCTGGAAGTGAGAAGGTCTTGGGTTCTAATTCCGCCTCCGCCACTCGTCTGCTGTGGGACCTTGGGTAAGTTCCTTATAATAATAATAATAATAATAATAATAATAATAATAATAATAATAATAATAATGACAGCATTTGTTAAGCACTTACTATGTGCCAAGTATTGTTCTAAGCACTGGGGTTGATACAAGGTAATCAAATTGTCCCACGTGGGGCTCACAGTCTTCATCTCATTTTACAGATGAGGTAACTGAGGCACAGAGAAGTGAAGTGACTTGCCCAAAGTCACAAAGCTGACAAGTGGCGGGGCCAGGATTAGAACCCACCAACTCTGACTCCCAAGCCCGGGCTCTTTCCACCGAGCCGCACTGCTTCTCTTCCCTGGGTCTCAGTTCCCTCATCTTTAAAATGGGGATTGAGACTGTGAGCCCCACGTGGGACGGGGACTGTGTCCAACCCCATCACAATTCATCACGAAAATGGTACTTGTTAAGAGTTTACTATGTGCCATGCACTGTTCTAAGCGATGGGTTAGGTACAAGGAAATCGGATCATCCCACGTGGGACTCACAGTCTCCATCCCCATTTTCCAGACAAAGTAACCGAGGCCCAGAGAAGCGATGTGGCAGCGGACAAGTGGCGGAGTCGGGATTAGAACCCACGACCTCTGACTCCCAACCCCGGGCCCTTTGCACTAAACCACGCTGCTTCTCTTGGTTTGTATCCACTGCAACACTTAGTCCAGAGCCCAGCACACAGTAAGCGCTTAGCAAATAGCACAGTGATGATGATGATGATGCTAGCAGAAGCAGTGAGGCTCAGTGGAAGGAGCCCGGGCTTGGGAGTCAGAGGACTCCCGTGTCCGCTGCTTGTCCTAAGCGCTTAGTACAGTGCTCTGCACACAGTAAGCGCTCAATAAATACGATTGAATGAATGAATGCCTGTTGTGCGACATTGGGCAAGCCACTTCACTTCTCTCTGCCTCAGTTTCCTCATCTGGAAAATGGGGGTGAGGACTGTGAGCCCCACGTGGGACAACCTGATTACCTTGTATCTACCCCAGCGCTTATAACAGTGCTTGGCACATAGTAAGCGCTTAACCTCTCCATCCCCCCCATCTTACCTCCTTCCCTTCCCCACAGCACCTGTATATATGTATATATGTTTGTACATATTTATTACTCTATTTATTTATTTATTTATTTTACTTGTACATATCTATTCTATTTTATTTTGTTAGTATGTTTGGTTTTGTTCTCTGTCTCCCCCTTTTAGACTGTGAACCCACTGTTGGGTAGGGACTGTCTCTATATGTTGCCAACTTGTACTTCCCAAGTGCTTAGTACAGTGCTCTGCACACAGTAAGCGCTCAATAAATACGATTGATTGATTGATTGATAATAATAATAATGAATTATTATTATTATTATTATTATTTGTCCCCATGCCAGGACAGAGGAGGCAGGGAAGGATGGCGTCTGGCAACCCAGCAGCAGGCCTGAGCCCCGGTTCTGGCTGGAGAGGGACTCCTCCCCCGCCTTTTCTGTCTCTCTGTGTGTCTCTGTGTGTGTCTCTTATGTGTCTCTGTGTGTCTGTGTTTGTCTGTGGGTGTCTCTGTGTGTCTGTGTGTCTCTCTGTATGTGTCTCTGTGTGTCTGTGTTTGTGAGTGTCTCTGTGTGTCTGTGTGTCTCTCTGTATGTGTCTCTGTGTGTCTGTGTTTGTCCGTGAGTGTCTCTGTGTGTCTGTGTGTGTGTCTCTGTGTGTCTGTGTGTAACTCTGTGTGTGTTTCTCTGTATGTGTCTCTGTGTTTCTGTGTCTGTGAGTGTCTGTGTGTGTCTGTGTGTCTCTCTGTATGTGTCTGTGTGTCTGTGTTTGTCTGTGAGTGTCTCTGTGTGTCTGTGTGTGTGTGTCTCTGTGTGTGTGTGTGTGTGTGTGTGTGTGTGTGTGTGTGTGTGTGTGTGTGTGTGTGTGTGTGTGTGTGTGTGTGTGTGTGTGTGTTTCTCCGGCCCGGCTGTCCCCGCTCATTGCCTGGCGCTGGGCCGCGTCAGCTGGGGAAGTTTCCTGCTATAGGCTGAGCGCTCTGCTTCTGCTGGTTTGAGGAGTGCGGGGTGGGGGGCGGGGAGGAGGAGGAGGAGGAGGAGGAAGAAGAAGAGGCCGGAGAAGGCAAGGAGCCGGGAGGCAGCCCGCCGCAGCCCCCCGTCCCGTCCCCTCCCCGTCCCCGGTCCGGCCCGCCCGGAGTGGGGCGGGGGTCGCGGCGGGAGGGACCAGGCCCCCGGCGGAGAGGATGGACCGGTCCTGGCCGGGAGCCCGGGACCCCCTGAGCCCCCCGGGCCCCTCCTGAGCCCACCCCCCACCTCCACCACCACCTCCAGGAAGCCCCCCGCCCTTGCGGGCAGAGGCAGAGGAGGACCGGCGGGAGCTGCCCAGCAGCCTCAGCGGGAGCATCCTCAGCATCCTCGGCAGGACCAGTAGGACCATCAGCAGCAGGACCATCAGCAGCAGGACCAGGATCAGGCCGGTTCCGCCTGGGGATTTTACCGTCCTGGGCCGGGGGTCGCCCCCCCCCCCCCGACCCCCACCCCCCGACCCCGAGCCGAGCTGGACCCGGGGGCGAGCGGCGAGGGCAGGCCAGGGCCGGCCAGGGCCATGCTGGAGGCTTCGTAGCCGCGCTCGCCCCCCGCCCCGGCTCCCCCAACCCTCCCCATGTGCGATGGAAAATCGGGGGCTTCTCGGCGCCCTCTGCTCCCTCGTCCTCCACGCCCCCCTCCTCTTCATCGCCAACGGTGAGACCCCGCGGGGGGCACGGCAAAGGGGGGCACGGCAAAGGGGGGCACACCAGGGGGCCTGGGGGCCGGGGGGCCGCTAGCCCAGAGCCCGCCGAGGAGGGAGGACGGAGGACGGAGGATGGAGAGGGAGGAGGAAGGATGGAGGAGGGAGGATGAAGGATGGAGGATTGAGGAGGGAGGAGGCAGGAGGGAGGATGGAGGATGGACGAAGGAGGAGGGAGGATGAAGGAGGGAGAAAGGAGGAGGGAGGAGGAAGGAGGAAGGCTGGAGGAGGATGGAGGATGGAGGGAGGATGAAGGATGGAGGAGGGAGGAGGAAGGAGGATGGAGGAAGGATGGAGGATGGAGGAGGGAGGATGGAGGAGAGAGGATGGGGGATGAAGGATGGAGGAGGGAGAAGGGAGGAGGGGGGGAGCCTTAGGGGCACGTTGGGGGGCGCCTGGGGTCGGGCGGGGGGCAGGACACACACACACACACACACACACACACACATACACACACACACCCCCTCCTCTTCCTCCTTCACCCCCAGGAACTAACTTGCTGGGATTGAGGGGTGGTTTGCACCCCGCCCAAACACATAGACACACATACACACACACAAACACACACACACTCCTTCCTCTCCCCCTTCACCCCCAGGAGCTGACTTGCTCCGATTCGGGGGTGGTTTGCAGCTGCCCCCAGCAAACACACACATACACACCCTCCTCTCCCTCTTCACCCCCAGGAGCTAGCTTGCTTGGGCCAAAGGGGGACCCCACCCGAGTTTGCTAAAACAGAGAGGACGAGGCCGCCCCCAGCAGCGTGGAGATCTCAGCTAGCCAACCCTACCGGTCCTCGAGTGATATCTCCTGTTTTGTTTTGGGTTTTTTGTTTTGGTTTTTGTTGGGGCTTTTGGGGTTTTTTCCCCCCTCCCACCTGGCCCTCCCCACCCGGCCTCCCCCGGCAGCGACCTTCACGGAAGTCCCCAAAGATGTGACGGTGAGGGAGGGAGATGATATTGAGATGCCCTGCGCTTTCCGGGCCAACGGAGCCACCTCTTACTCGCTGGAGATCCAGTGGTGGTATCTCAAAGAGCCGGCCAAGGAGCTCGCTCACGAAGTAGCCGTCAGCGGGCCCGGAAGCAGGAGCAAGGTATCTATCACACTCCCCCTCCCTCCCTTCCCAGGGGCGTCCCTCCCGGGGACGGGGCCATGGCTCTCCCTCCCGGGACCTGGGAACCGGGTGGGATTCTCCCCGGGGGGTTCTGGAAGTCCGGGAGTGACAGCAGCCGGCTCAGCTCGAGGGCGTCTCCCTGTGACACCGGTAGCGCAGTGTGTGAGCCTCTCTCTCTCTCTCTCTCTCTCTCTCTCTCTCTCTCTCTCTCTCTCTCTCTCTCACTCACCTCTCTGCCCCCTCTCCCCCCTCTCTTTCAACGGCGGGGCTGGAGGAGCTAGATTGGGGAGGGGCGGCCAAGGAACGACCACTGAAAAGGGGAATAACAATAATAATAATAATAATAATAATAATGGTCTTTGTTAAGCGCTTACTCTGTGCCAAGCACTGCTCTACGCGCTGAAAACCAGCGGGGAAGCGGGGGAAAGAGAGGCAGGCCGGTGAGGGTTGCCCTCTCGGAAGCTTAGTAGCCTCCCCGGATGGAGGGAAGAGGGAGATGCGAAGACTCCATCCCCACCCCTCCTGGAAGGATCCTTCCCCTCGGAATAATAATAATGATGATGATGATGGTATTTGTTGAGCGCTTACTATGTGCCAAGCACCGTTCCAGGCGCTGGAATACTAGTCCTCCTGACTCCGTTGCTTCCTCTCTCCCTGCTCCTGTCCCAGTGCGAAACGGGGCAGCCCCCTTCCCCTCTTTCCAGCTCAGCTGAAAGGGCTCTGGCCAAAATCAGACCCCCGGCTCCCTCCACTTCCTTTCTCGTCACCCTCCTTGGAAATGCCGGCTTACCAACTTGGCACATCCCCCCACCTCCTCCCCATGCCGAAGAGCAAGACACAACCTTCCCAGGCCTTCTTTCCTCTGCCCAATTCAGGCTCCCCCCCCCCCCCCCGGGGGGCCCAAGGAGGGCCAGATGAGAATGAGATGGAGGGTGGACGATGCCAGCAGAAAAGAAACCCCCAACCCCAGGCCCCTTTCCACCTGTCCTCCGGCCAGGCCAAAGGGCCCTGGTTTCTTGTGGGCACTACGGTGGAAAGCACCTTGTGGGCCCAACCTCCGGCTGCCCCTTCCCCAGCTGCCCATCAGACCCAGGAGCCCCGGAGATTTTCGGGGTGACCGTGGGCAGCCTCTATGCGGGGTCCACGTCGCCAGGAAAATCCTCGGAGGCCCTGACTGGTGCCCTTCCTTCCCTGTCGAATGGAAGAGGGTGACCGATAGCAGAGCCAGGGCAAGGACTGTTGGATCTTGCTCCAAACCCCTGGCTTATGCCATCCTTGCCCAGACTCCCTTTCCCAACCTCCCCCCTCACCCCCCACATCCCCTCGAATCCAAACTAGTTTAGGAAGTTGTCCCGAAGGGGCGGGCCCTGACCGGGAATGAGTTTGAGTCGGATGCTGCAGGGTGGAGCTCGTGTCTAAATCCGCTTTTCCTGAGCGCCAGGACCGGTTGTCTCTCTTTCTGGTCCTACTGGCATTCGTTCATTCATTCAGTCGTATTTATTGAGCGCTTACGGCGGGCAGAGCACTGGACTGAGCGCTTGGGAAGTTCCCAAGCTCTCGGCCCAGTGTTCTGGCCACCGTGAACGCTCAATAAAGCCGATCAAATGAATGGAGGAATGCAGGCGTGGAAGCCTAATGCCGATTTCTCCCTCTTTGCATTTTAGGGAACAAATAAGGATGCGACCAAAATCAGCGTAAGTGTAGAGCCAAAAAACCGACGGTGTGTGGGAGACCCCTCTCGGCGCATTCTGCTTCAGGAAGGAGGCTGCTTTGAAAGGATGGGGGCTGAGGGTGGGGGGCTGCATTTTAGCCCACTTACGGCCCAGAACAAACTGCCTTTCGCGCAGTTCTGGTAATTTCGCATTTTCGGCCGCTTGGCCTGTCATGCCTCCATCTGTTGCTATTTGCTCCAGTCGAGTCCCATGCCTTGTAAATCGAGAAAACATGACGTTTGCCTTCGGATGTCACCCTCGGCTTTCGCCTGGAAAAACCCTCCAACCCAGGTCGGGGCGGGGGCAGGGGTCCTGCCCATTTAGCTCGCCCATTTGGGCCCGAGCCTTCCCTCGGAGGAATGTAAATTCCTCTTATTTTACAACCGATTCAGCTCCAATCATTCGGCCGGGCCTCCTCGAAACGCCCCTTCTGGGACTGTACTACCCTCTCCTGCTAAATCATTTTCTGCACCTCCGTGGCCTCTGTAAACAACAAAAAAAAAGGACGGTAGCCCGGGATGGATTGGGAGAGTTTGGTCAGACTTCTGGGGAGGGGGTAACTGGCAAGTGGGAGATTGGTCATTCTCCGCGGCAAGAGGCAAGTTTTAGAAATTGGCCCTCTGGAGAAGCGTGGGGAGAGGGACCGGATCTCTTTCATTTATTCATTCATTCAATCGTATGTATTGAGCGCTTACTGTGTGCTGAGCGCTGGACTGAGCGCTTGGGAAGTACAAATGCGCAACAAATGTCTTCTGTCTTGGGTTCCCTCGAGAGGAAGGCGGGGAGCCCGTGGTTAGGAGCAGAGCCTTGAGGAGCAATGTTGGAGGAGAGGGAAGGGGGTGGGGGAAGGAGGTGGGATGCTTTGATTCTGCTGAGGATTTTGGATCCGGTTCCTCGAAGTGGATTTAGGGGGTGGGAGACTGTCCTGTAGGCTGCCCGGGGGACACTCCCGGGGGAGACCACCGTGGGGGCTGCTCGTGGGCCCATCGGGGGGCCTCCTGTGGGGCCTCCCGGGGGAGCCCGTCTTGGGGGCTGCCCGTGGGTCCATCGGGGGGCTCCCGTGGGGTGTCCCGTGGGAGTCTCCCCTGGGGGGCTGCCCGTGGGTCCATCAGAGGGGCCTCCTGTAGGTTCTCCCTTGGGGTGTCCCGGGGGAGCCTCTCGAGGGGCTGTCCGTAGGTCCATCGGGGGGGCCTCCCGTGGAGCCTCTCGTGAGGGCTGCCCGTGGAGCCATAAGAGGGGTCTCCCGTGGTGGTCCGGGGGAGGTGTCTCCCGTGGGGGGCTGCCCGTGGAGACATCAGAGGGGCCTCCTGTGGGTCATCCCGTGGGAGCCTCTCTTTGGGGCTGCCCGTGGGCCCATAAGTGGAGTCTCCCGTGGGACGTCCTGGGGGAGTCTCCTGTGGGGGCTGTCCGGGGGGGGCAGCCTGTGGGCCCATCGGGGGGTCTCCCTGTCGGATCCCTTGGTGGGGACCGCCCGTGAACCCATCAGGGGGGTCTCCCTTGGGATCCCGTGGTGGAGGCTGTCCGTGGGCCCATCAGGGGGTGTGTCCTGTGGGATACCGTAGTGGGGGCTGCCCGTGGGCCCATCAGGGGGGTCTCCCTGTGGGATCCCTTGGTGGGGACCGCCCGTGGGCCCATCAGGGGGGTCTCCCTTGGGATCCCGTGGTGGAGGCTGTCAGTGGGCCCATCGGGGGGGTGTCCTGTGGGATACCGTAGTGGGGGCTGCCCGTGGGCCCATGAGGGGGGTCTCTCTGTGGGATCTCGTGGTGGGGGCTGCCCGTGGGCCCATCAGGGGGGTCTCCCTGTGGGATCCCGTGGTGGGGGCCGTCCGTGGGCCCATCAGGGGGGTCTCCCCGTGGGATCCCGCGGTGGGGGCCGTCCGTGGACCCATCAGGGGAGTCTCCCCGTGGGATCCCGCGGTGGGGGCCGCCCGTGGGCCCCTCGGGGGGGGGGGTCTCCCGAGGGGCGTGGCGGGGGAGCGGGCCTCGCGGTGGGGGTGCCGGGGTCCTGCCTCGGGGAGGGGGGGGGTGGGTCCCGAGCCGTGTGGTGTTGTTGCAGACGGTGCGGGTCCAGGGCCACGACATCTCGCACCGGCTGCGGCTGTCGGGCGTGCGGCGGCAGGACGAGGGCGTGTACGAGTGCCGGCTGGGGGGCTCCGGAGATCCGCCGGCGCGGGAGCAGCGGGCCCGGGCCAGGCTGAGGGTCCTGGGGCCCCGGGAGCCGCCCCGCATGCAGGCCGCCCAGCCCGTCTCCCACATCCACAGCGGCGGGCCCCGGAGGCACGGGGGGCCCGCACCGGGCCCCGACCCCGCCGCCAGGACCAGGACGCCCCCGACCCCCGACGGGCCCCCCGACGGGCCCCCCGACGGGCCACCCGACGGGCCCCCCGGGACCCCCCGAGGACCCGCCGAGGGAGCAGCACCGGGAGCACCGGGAGGAGGAGGAGGAGGAGGAGCCCCCAGCACGGCCGCCACCGCCGCCTCGTCGGCCATCCTCCGCCACAGACACCCATCCGGTCAGTGCCGCCCCCACGCCAAACACCCGACGCCCACCGCCCTCACTCCGGGACCCCGAAGGACCTCCCACCCTCCATCCCTCCCTCATGGACCCAGGCCATCCATCCGCCACTCCGTCCGTCATTGAGTCGGCCGGTCCGTCCATCAGTCAGTCGTCGAGTCAGTCGGTCGGTCATTCCTTCGGTCCGTCCATCTAGTCGGTCAGAGAGTCAGCCTGGTCCTTCCCGA
The DNA here is from genome assembly GCF_015852505.1 of Tachyglossus aculeatus. Lineage (NCBI taxonomy): Eukaryota > Metazoa > Chordata > Mammalia > Monotremata > Tachyglossidae > Tachyglossus > Tachyglossus aculeatus. The sequence continues at coordinate 63,996,236 of NC_052076.1, read as the reverse complement.
GTCAGTCGGTCGGTCATTCCTTCAGTCCATCCATCAGTCGGTCACTGAGTCGGCCGGTCCTTCCGTTAGTCATTCAGTCAGTCCGCCCGTCCGTCGGTCATTGAGTCAGCCGGTCCTTCTGTTAGTCATTCAGTCAGTCAGTCGTTCAGTCCATCCATCTGTCAGGCCTTCCGTTGGCCAGTTGGTCATTCAGTCAGTTCATCCATCAGTCGGTCATCGAGTCAGCCTGTCCTTTCCGAGTCAGTCGGTCAGTCATTCCTTCAGTCCATCCATCAGTCGGTCATTGAGTCCGCCGGTCCTTCCCGAGTCAGTCGGTCGGTCATTCCTTCAGTCCATCCATCAGTCAGTCATCGAGTCAGCCGGTCCTTCCTAAGTCGGTCAGTCATTCCTTCAGTCTGTCCATCAGTCGGTCATTGAGTCGGCCGGTCCTTCCCGAGTCAGTCGGTCGGTCATTCCTTCAGCCCGTCCATCAGTCAGTCGTTGAGTCGGCCGGTCCTTCCATTACTCAGTCATTCAGTCAGTCCGTCCATCTGACGGTCATTGAGTCAGCCAGTCCTTCCGTTAGTCATTCAGTCAGGCACTCATTCAGTCCGTCCGTCCATCAGGCCTTCCATTGGTTAGTCGGTCATTCAGTCAGTTCGTCCATCAGTCAGTCATTAAGTCAGACGGTCCTTCCATTAGTCAGCCAGTCATTCAGCCAGCCAGCCAGCCATTCATTCATTCCTTCAGTCCGTCCATCCATCCATCAGTCAGTCAGTCATTCAGTCAGCCGGTCCTTCCATTACTCAATCTTTCATTCATTCAGTCAGTCAGTCAGTCATTCCATCCGTCCATCCGTCTGTCCATCAGGCCTTCCGTTGGTCAGTCAGTCATTCTGTCAGTTCGTCCATCGGTCAGTCATTCAGTCAGTCGGCCCTTCGGTTGGTTGGTCGGTCAGTCAGTCAGTCAGTCAATCATTGAGCCAGCCAGTCCTTCCGTTACTCACTCAGTCAGTCCATTCATCAATCATTCATTGAATCAGCCCGTCCTTCCGTTAGTCAGTCTGTCAGTCTGTCAGTCAGTCAGTCAGTCAGTCAGTCAGTAAGTCTGTCCGTCCATCAGTCGGTCATTGAGTCAGCCGGTCCTTCCGATAGTCATTCATTCATTCAGTCAGTCAGTCAGACAGTCAGTCAGCCCATCCATCCGTTCGTCAGGCCTTCTGTTGGTCAGTCAGTCATTCAGCCAGTTTGTCCATCAGTCAGTTATTACGTCAGTTGGCCCTTTGGTTGGTTGGTCAGTTATTCAGTCAGTCAGCCAATCATTCATTCAGTCAGTCAGTCAGTCCATCCATCCATCAGTCAGTCATTGAGTCAGCTAGTCCTTCCGTTAGTCATTCATTCATTCAGCCAGTCAGTCAGTCAGTCAGTCATTCAGTCCTTCCATCAGTCAGTCACTGAGTCAGCCAGTCCTGTCATTAGTCAGTCAGTCAGTCAGTCATCAGCCAGCCATTCAGTCAGTCCATCCATCAGTCAGTCATTGAGTCAGCTGGCCCTTCCGTTAGTCATTCATTCAGTCAGTCAGTCAGTCAGTCGTTCAGCCCGTTCATCCATCCGTCAGGCCTTCCGTTGGTCATTCAGTCATTCAGTCAGTTCATCCATCAGTCAGTCATTGAGTCAGTCGGCCCTTCGGTTGGTTGGTCAGTTATTCAGTCAGTCAGTCATTGAGTCAGCCTGTCCTTCTGTTAGTCAGTCATTTAGTCAGCCTGTCCTTCTGTTAGTCAGTCATTGAGTCAGTCTGTCCTTCCATTAGTCAATCAATCACTCACTCATTCAGTCCGTCCATCAGTCAGTCACTGAGTCAGTCAGTCCTTCCATTAGTCAGTCATTCATTCATTCAGTCAGTTAGTCCATCCATCCTTCAGTCATTGAGTCAGTCATTGAGTCAGTCAGTCCTTCCATTAGTCATATATTCAGTCTGTCCATCAGTCAGTCATTGAATCAGCCTGTCCTTCCATTAGTTATTCAGTCAGTCAGTCAGTCAGTCAGTCAGTCAGTGTCTGTCATTCAGTCCGTCCATCAGCCAGTAATTGAGTTAGTCAGTCCTTCCATTATTCAGTCAGTCATTCAGTCATTCATTCATTCTGTCTGTCAGTCATTGAGTCAGCCCGTCTTTACATTACTCAGTCATTGAGTCAGTCAGTCCTTCCGTTAGTCAGTCAATCATTCATTCAGTCAGTGTCAGTCATTCAGTCCATCCATCAGTCAGTCATTGAGTCAGTCCTTCCATGAGTCATTGTCAGTCATTCAGTCAGTCATTCAGTCAGTCAGTCATTCAGTCAGTCAGCAAGCCATTCATTCAGTTGGTCCATCAGTCAATCATTAAGTCAGTTGGTCCTTCCATTAGTTAGTCAGTCAGTCATTCAGTCAGTCAGTGTCTGTCAGTCAGTCCGTCTGTCAGTCAGTCAGTCATTGAGTCAGACAGTCCTTCCATTCGTCAGTCACTCAGCCATTCAGTCAGTCCATCCGTCTGTCAGTCACTGAGTCAGCCAGTCCTTCCATTAGTCAGTCAGTCCGTCCGTATGTCAATCAGTCTGCCTGTCATTCAGCCATTCAGTCAATCCGCCCATCTGTCAGTCATTGAGTCAGCCAGTCCTTCCATTAGTCATTAAGTCCATCCTTCAGTCAATCAGTCCACCTGTCATTCAGTCATTCAGTCGGTCAGTCCGTCCGTCAGTCACTCATTCATTTGGCCTGTCCATCAGTCATTCATCCACTCATTCAGCCCATCCATCCGTCAGTCAGTCAGTCATTCAGTCACTCATTCAGTCAGTCCATCCGTCAGCTGTGCCGCCTCTTTCCCTCCCCCACCCCCAGCAGGTGCGTGCCCAGCTCGCAGCCGCCCTCCTCCCTCCATCACTTTCTTGGGGGGCTCATTTGCCTAGGCTTGTTTCCTTCCCTGTTCACGTTAAGAGGTTGGCTTCATTTACTTCTCTTACTCAGCCTATTTTCCCCCTTCATATTGCTTTGTGGTTTTTGTTCCACTGTTTTGTTCATGTGTAAAGTTGGACTTATTCATTTTATTCTAGAGATCTACCTTTGAACAGTGCTTGGCACATAGTAAGCGCTTAAATCATCATCATCATCATCATCGTCATTATTATTGTTATTATTATTATTATTACCCCCTTGCCTCCGCTGACCAATCAACTACGTTGCTAGCAGCCCCACTCTTTCCTCAGCTGAGAGATTGGGGAGAGACCTCAAGGGTTGGAACCTGCTTAGCTTTGGAGTGTCCCACTGTGGGATTTGGGATTGAGTCTTGATGGCATTGGATGAGATAAAATGAGAGGGAGAGACAGGGGGAAAGAGAGACTGCCCTAAAGTCCAAACCTAGAATCAGGGCAAACTTCTTCTTTCCCCTCCCTGGCACTCTCCAACCTCGTTTTCCCCTCCATTTAGTAATGACGGTTAAAAAGAGGGAAAAATCACTAATCGGTCGCCGAACACCTGGGCCGTGATCTTGGTGAGTGGCTTGCTGTTGTTTCTCCTTGAGGAGCATGACGCTGGTATTTCCCCCGGCGACGTGTTAGTGCAAAACAGGAGCAGAGAGGAGAGGCTAGGAATGCGGCGTTAAAAGGCAATCAATTAATCCATCAGTGGCATTTATTGAGTGCGTGCTGGGTGTTCTAAGTGCTGGGGAGATTGCACTTCAACAGAGTTGGTGAACACGTTCCTTGTTCGCAAGGAGGGAGTAGTTTTAGATGGGGACATAGAAGCAGCAAGAGCCTGGGCTTGGGCGTTAGAGGTCATGGGCTCTAATCCCGGCTCCGCCACTTGTCTACTGTGTGACCTGGGGCAAGTCACCTCACTTCTCTGGGCCTCAGTTCCCTCAGCTGGAAAATGGGGATGAAGACTGTGAGCCCCACGTGGTACAACCTGATGACTTTGTAGCTCCCTTAGCACTTAGAACAGTGCTTGGCAGATAGTAAGCGCTTAACACATACCATCATCATGATTACATGTCCTTAAGGGCTGTGGAGCTGAGGGTAGGGTGAATATCAGGTACCTAAAGGTTGCAAAGCCAAGCGTATGGGCGAAACATCGGAGAGTCAGTGAAAAGAGTTCTATTCTGGCAAGGCCTCTTGGAGGAGATGTGTGTGATTGAAGATGGGAAGAGTGGTGGTCTGTCGTGTATGGAGGGAGAGGGAGTTCCAAGACAGTGGTGAGGAATAGGGAAGGGGGATGGCGGCAAGATTGATGAGAACCAGGCACAGTGAGCAGGTTGGCGCCAGAGGAGCGAACTGTAAAGTCTGGGTTGTCATAGGAGATTCATTCATTTCATTTATTCAATCATATTTATTGGGCACTTACTGTGTGCAAAGCACTGTACTAAGTGCTTGGGAAGTACAATTTGGCAATATACAGAGACGGTCCCTACCCAACAGTGGGCTCAGGGGGTTGAGCAGATGGACTGCTTTAAAGCCCAGGGCGAGGAGTGTCTGTCTGATGCAGTGGTGGATGGGCAACCCCTGGAGGTTCCTGAGGAATGGGGAGATGTGGACTGGACTGTTTTAGAAAAGTGACCCGAGCAGCAGGGTGAAGTGTGGACTGGAGAGGGGAGAGGCAGGAGGCAGGGAGGTCAGCGAGGGGACTGATGCGGCAGTCAAGGCGGGATATGACGGGTGCGCGGATCAGCATTTTTTGGACAGAGGCGCAGAGCGCTTTGGGAATGTCGCTGTTTATTGTTGTATTGTACTTTCCCAAGCGCTTAGTACAGTGCTCTGCACGCGGTAAGCGCTCAATAAATAGGATTGAATGAATGAACTTGGTGCCATCTAGTGGCGATGGGCACTGCTCATTGCATCGCCTTTAAACGGAGCAACAGCAATAACAATTGGTTGTGTAACGCAGCCTTCAGGTCCCTGTCACTGTATCTTACAAACTCTGCAATGAAATACTGCTAATCCATTCCTCCTCTGCAGTGAAGTTTGCATTTTAATGACCAAAAGCTATTGCTTTATTAGCACTTCTGGTGACAATTTATTTGCAGAATATTATTCAGATAGAAGTGGCAGGCATTATAAAATACTGTGGTAGAAAATGCTGCTTGCTTACACACACACACACACACACATACACACACACACACACATTAATAGGTTGGGGCTTTAGAGTCCAAAGCTAAAATTTTATGCAGTGTATGCTGCATAAACTCTTCTTTGCAAGATGGAGGAGGAGGAAGAGGAGGTGTCATTGGTGTGGTGCATTGTACTGGGCGCTTGCAAAATAAACATAGCAACACTTTACCTGCCCACAAGCAGCTTCCACTCTAATGGGGGAGACAAGCATAAAACTATTCGTAGCTAGAGAGCTTGTAAATAAATAAAGCAGACACAAATACACGAGTGTTCTGTGAGGTGTAAATAAATCAACTGAGTCAACTTTGTAATGTCAGGGGACACCCAGTAGGCCAAGGAGAATGTCTGTTCTTGAATGGGAGGATAGAAGTGTGGTTCTTCAACCTGAGATCTTCACCCTAAATTTAGGGGAGTTTGGGGCCGGGGTTCCAAATAGGCAAAACCTACTGATATGTGAGGACTAGTTGCTATTAGACTCAAAGCTTGTTGGGAGCAGGCATCTGTAAAGTAGGGAAATGGTCTTCATAGGGCCCAGGTGCTCAGGAGACATGGTATGCTTCTAATGCTAATCAATCAATTGGTCAATTAATCAATAGTACATATTGAGCTCTTCCTGTGGGCAGAGAACCATAGGGCTTGGACAAGAACAATTACAACAGAGTTGGTTCACCCATTCCCTGCCTGCAATCAGTTTGCATCCTGGACAGCGAGACATATTTTCCATGCTGTTGAGATTTCAGGGGCTTCCTTGAGAACCACTCCCTACAGAATAATAGTAACCATAACCTTATCTCAGGTTTATAGAAGGCTTTTTTTTTCTAAAGCAGCCAACTCCCCTGTGCCATGTCCCTCTTCCTTGACCACGGCTCCGTCTGAATGTACCATGAGAAGGGGTGAGAACCCTGAGCCTACTCCCCCTCACCTGACCCACCTCCCCATCCCAACATTTAACTTAGGGCTGAATACCTCATCTGCCTGGCCTGATGAGGTTAGGAAAAGAAAAAAAATGAGAATTTCTGGGGCATAAAACATCCAAGGAGGGAGGTTAGCTACTGATAGCCACCTAATCTATTGTATTGTCAGTCAAGGCCTCCTCAAATACCATCCCCTTCCCCTCTTCTCTGCTCCTGGGCGGGGAATTTGTCTGTTTCAGTGTGATATTGTACTCTCCCAAGAGCTTAGTACGGTGCTCTGCACACAGTAAGCACTCAATATATACGATTGACTGACTGACTCCTGCAGCTGAAGAACTATTTGGGAATTGAGACTGCCGGCATAGCTGGGGGAGCCCTTGGGGTTAGGCAGTTGCTCACCTGATTTGGTGGCATCAGTCTTTAGGGGTCCCACCAGGGTCTGAAACTTGGGGGGCTTTTTGTAAAGGAGGCTGAGAAATGGCTGTAGGACGGGGAGCGGCAGAACCCAATATCGGGGTCTAAATCCAGTAATTAATGGGCGATTGATGTGGAATTGGCCACCCGCCAAACCAAGGTGAGCCATCCGCGAGGTCTGCAAGGAGGAAATATCGAAAAAGGCTGGTTTGTGATGGGAGTCGGCCCGATCGGATCCCGGCGGGCACGGCGCCATCCTGACAGATGGGCGTGAGAAATGAAGGTGATCAAGAGGGAGTATTAAATGCATAGGCTGAGGCAAGATTCCCCAGCCCGGACCCTCCGGATTGCCATCTTTTCCCATTGGCCGAGCCAGCCCCGTGGCCGAATTGGTCACCGAAAAGCAAAGCAGACTAGCATCCCGATAGAATGCCCAGAAGAGAGAGCAGCATTGTTTGGTGTCGGAGAGACTGAATCGCAGTCCTGGCTAGCTTTAAAAAAAGACGGCAATGTCTCTTGCCAAGGAGGAAAGTGGGTGCAAATGTAATGACTGAAAATCCTCCCTCTTTGGTCTTGACCCCTAAGTTAAGTAAGTTGTCTCAAGGCACAGAGGCAGGTGGGTGGGGTCTTACAAGGCATCCAAATTCAGCTCAGTCGCAGGACCATGAAGCTGGAGTTTTTAGAGTAACTTTGGGCTACTGCTGGCTATCGGAAACAGGTTCCTTTTCAGTCAGAAGTCTCCTGGAGAAGCCACGTTCTGCCTCAGCAGATGGGAGAAGGGGTCTAAATCGCCGCACAGAGGAGTATGTTTGACATTTGGAAGGATTTCTTGGTCTCTAAGCATTGTAAGGCTTAAGGCAGACTCTGCACTCAGTAAGCACTCAATAAATACGACTGAATGAATATTTTACCTTCCTGGAGCATTTTAAGAAAAGACTGGACAGGTATCTTTCAGGATGGTACGAATCGGATTCTGCTCAGAGGCAGGGGGATAGATGAGATGACCCCTCAAAGAAAGAGCCATTTAGTCTCCTCTTTTTTCTCTGCCATTGTACAGTGTTTCTTCTAAGTCATAAAGGCTGGCTGGGTCACGGTCCCTGAGCCCCTTTTCCCTGACACTCTTGCTTTGAGAAGGATTTCCGGGGGAGGAGAATTTTCTTTCTTTCTCACTCAAGGAAGGAGAGCGTGCAGGTCGGGTGGGAGAAAGGAGGAGAAGGGCAAAGTAGAACTTCATTCATCCTTGCAAACGGGAACAAAACTTTATCAACCCACATCACTTTTCCCCACCTCCCCCAGCCCCGGGGTAGATATTCAGGCTAAGAAAGGAGAGGCGGAAACCCAGGGAAGAAGGAGACAGAGCGATTATGTAAATAACCACTAGATTTCCGTTCAGGAATGGTTCACTTGGCATACAGCCAAACTATGAGTTTCTAAGTAGCACAACAGTCTTGGGGAGGAGGTGGTCCCCATAAACAGGCCCACGGGGACATTTGGTGAGAAACTGTGTCTCCTAACATTTTCCCTGAATACAATGGCCAAAACCTGAGCCTCCCTGGAAATCGTAATGAAGATCTTTCACTATGTGCGGTTCCTGAAGTAGACTGAAAAGCGGGAAAAACAAGGGGGAGAACAATTTTGCTCTCACCTGTTCCTTCGCAGTTTAAGTACGGCAGTTGAATCAGGCAAGTTGTGGGGGGCCGGGCGGGAGGCAGGTGATTGGCAGGTTTTTCATCATACTACAACCTCAGCCAGGCAAGAAGACTTTTTATGGCTCAGAGTTGTTCAGTTTAGCCCAGTACATATTTGCCCTAAAATTTACAGGCAAAAACTCATTCATTTCATATCTCATTTGTCCCCAGACACTTTTTGATACTTCGGTCTAAATATAAATGTGAGCTACTAGATGAGCAAATCAGTACAATACAGGGCTGACCCTCCCCCACCCAGCTCCCCACCATTGCCCCGTCAGGAGAGCTGGTTTGTAAAACTTCCTTCCTAGTTCATTTTAGCACAGACCTATTTTTCTCACTATTTATTCTGTTGATGTGTGTCATATCCAAAAAATCCAGTGGTTTTTTCAGTCAACCCATTCTAAAAAGGATGCTCTGGGGAAAGCGGAATATGACCCCAAAGAAGGCAGCTTGACTACTGAGCGAATTTGATGTGGGTCGGAGTTTTCCTTCCACAAGAAATACGGGATCGGTACCTTAGCCGAGATCCACGGCGTGTGGATTTCTAATTATGTTCCGGTTCTCTGGAGCGCTATTCTGCGGACAAGTGATCCGGCGTCCACAAAACCATTGGGCAATCTGTGGAAGAGATGTTGGCTACTCAGAGACAGGATTATCTGAAAATGTTTCAATTAATCCCAGGAAGAGAAAAGCACCCAAGGCATGGTTTGATGGGATTTTTGAGAGATTATTATGGTTCAGCTGCCATTACAGTGGGTTAGCCCCGTAACTACGTTGCCCTGGACCCCGTCAACAAGCAATGGTGGCTCAGAGCAAGGCGCCTGTTCCCTTTGGAGGATTATACCCAAGAGGTGATGCAATCGGAGAGAATCTTGCCAGAGCAACCCATAGAAGTCAAGAGCCCAAGGGTCTACCTCAAAGGAGTCAGAGCAAATCTAAAGCTGGGAAAAACTCCTGTACCCCACAATCCACCTCACTCCCTTCCTGAATGTGAGGCCCACAGTGGAGACTTTACAACTGCTAAACCCCTTCTCCTTCGACTTCGGGTTGTTTTTTTTTCCACTTTTGCACCAAAGTTTGGATCTAACTTTTACTCAAAGGAGAAAAAAAATGGCTGTCGCAATGCTTGCCAGGATGCTGCTTGTACTCTGAAGCTGAACTCTTCTGGCACAAGAAAATGAAAGGACAAAAAAAAAAAAGGGGAAATAGAAGACCTAGCCAGTCAATTGGAAAAACCTATTTCATCCTTCACAACAAGAAGCATTTACCGGTTGGGCACTGAGCAGGGGAGCGAATTCTACTGGATGTGTGATCCCTCCTGATGGAGAAGAGCAACGTGACTCACGAGAACTACATGATTGCCGGTCTCCTGAGTGATGGCTTCCCTTGCCTCTTTTCAGTATGGGTTTGAACTGACTCTCCTTCCCCGTCACTTCTGCTTCTCAGAGTACCCCCAAAAGACACACACAACGCACAATTGCCCTGGGACCCCTGGATAACCCCTGCCTCCCCACCGCCTCTCTTTCTCTGCTTTGTTGTCCTTCTCCTCACTCACCCCATGCTTTTTCCCCACAAAAGGGATCATACCAGGCAGTGGAATAGAGGAACCCATAAACTAATTTAGCCCGAAGCAGCTCGGTGGGGAGGAACTGTATCATCGCTCATGGTAAATAGATACGGACCCTGAGTTATAGGCATTAGTCTTGATTATCCATCATCACGTCCATGTGGACCACTGGTTTCTCCCACTGTAATTTAGGGTCCAATGCAGTTCTCCCCAAAGCCCTGGATTGATAGCGAACCGGCCTGGGAATTCCCCCGTTGGTGAGCTCAAAGACTGGTAGTCTGGGGTAGAATCAGGAGACACCTCACCCTGAAAACCTGGATTATATCACCTGGGTTCTGTGGTCTGGGTGGCCCATAGAAGTGCTTCCTGGGCCACAGTGCTTGGCATATAGTGAGCGCTTAACAAATACCATCATCATTAGTATTATTATTATTATCCGAGAGCTCCAGAACCATCCTGTCTCCCTTTGGACTAATCCAACTGGTCCAGACCCAACTGGAATCACTGTCCCCAGGCACAGATGCTCCTCAGGAGAGGCCTGGTCTCACTCGTCCTGTTCCGCCCAAACCGAATATTTATTGAGCGCTTACTGTGTGCAAAGCACTGTACTAAGCGTTTGGACCAGGATTTGGGGTTCTGGAAAATAGGGTCCTAAGGTTGTTCAGCTCCTTAGTTCTAGCACCAGTCCAACCTCCCAGGGGTAGGTGGGCTACCCCTCCCACTCTTTTAGCAACACGAACCATTCAGAGAGGAGGTTAGATCCAGTCCCGGGCCTAGCTGTCTCTGAACAATAGATCTGAAAAAGGAAGCTCTCATTAAATACGCATAAACCGATATTTTAAAAGTTCCGAGAATCAAGGATTCCCCAGGCACCCTGCAGGGACAAACAAGGGCAAGTACTTTTTAATTATACAATATTGATGGCTCGGAAGTGGACAGTGGCAAAGGCTTGGCTAGAGTCTCAGGTATCTGCTTTACAGAATAATAATAATAATAATAATAATAATAATAATAATAATGGCATTAAGTGCTTACTATGTGCAAAGCACTGTTCTAAGTGCTGGGGAAGTTACAAGGTGATCAGGTTGTCCCATGTGGGGCTCACAGTCTTAATCCCCATTTTACAGATGAGGGAACTGAGGCACAGAGAAGTTGTGACTTGCCCAAAGTCACACAGCTGACAATTGGTGGAGCCAGGGTTTGAACCCATGACCTCTGACTCCAAAGCCCGTGCTCTTTTTCACTGAGCCACGCTGCTTCTCTGACACGGACAGAAGACACGGATGGCGAGATGGGTAGGGACCGTCTCTATATGTTGCCAACTTGTACTTCCCAAGTGCTTAGTACAGTGCTCTGCACAGAGTAAGCACTCAATAAATACGATTGAATGAATGAATGAATGAGATACAGTGTTTTCATGACCCAGAAAGGCCCTCTCATTTCCATTACTCACTGGCCATGGCCGGGTTCCCTCAAAACCTGCTTCAGGCACATCATGAGGCTGCACTTCTTAAAGATAAAAATGGTCCACATGGACCTATGACTCAGGGGCTCTAACTATTTATCATGAGCGATGATATAGTTTCCTCCCCACCAAGCCGTTTCAGGCTAAATTAGCCCGCCTGTCAGAAATCATGCTGGCCCTCCTGTGATAGGTGCTCTTAAAAATGGAAAAGGATCGCCAAATCTGGCTGCATCTTTTTTACTGTTCAGTTCGCTGTCAGTTGTAAGAGAGAAAGAAGGCTGGAAAAGATGGTCTTTGCAAAGCAAAGACTGCCATCTGCACTGCCCTCCAATCCACTTGAATAATAATAATAACAATAATCATTCCTTAATGTTACAGTCTGTCCATTCTCTAGGGTTCTTTCTGTCTTCTATTTCTTCACTTATCAATGCCTAAGATGGGGGCAGAGTTACTTACCTGAGTCCAAATCATACCCAGTCCCTGTTTTCTACCCATTAGTTGGCCCTACTAAGAGTCCCATACCAATTTGGAAACAAGAGGAGAAAAATGGACCAAAGTGCATTTAAAAAGATATCTCCTTAAAATACTTCAATACTCGGAGGCTCATTTGGGATGGGAACCAATCCCCGTCAGATTACTCTTGTATCTACTGTACCTGCTGAATTTCGGTATTTTGTAAATGCTCAATAAATAGCATTAGAAAACATGTCCTTAATGCAAACCAAGAAATTCCCCTTCACAACTTCTGCCTCATAAATGGCCTTCAATCAATCAATCCATGATATTTATTGAGTACTTACTGTGTGCAGAGCACTGTTCTAAGAGCCTGGGAGAGTACAGTACAACAGAGTCGGCAGACATGTTCCCTGCTCACTTAAAGCCTTAGGGTGGGGGGCTAAGAGTTGCTCCTAAACTAAGAGTTGTTTCTCCCAGATTTTAAACAAGTTTCCAAATCTGAAACCTCATCCCCTGGAATTTCTCCAGATTTGTTCTCAACAGTGACACTTTTCAGCTATGTCAGGGGGAGTTCTCAACTTAAATCAGAACAATAGTGCTAGTCCGGCCACACTGGTGAGCAAGCCATCCTTGACCTAGAGATTCCAGTTGCTCTAACAATAAGCTACATCATTCCAGTTTTATACAGAGAGAAATGGTGGCTTAAAGAAAAGGAAGCAACTCACCCAGTGCCTTGCAGGATGTGGGAGTGGGAGGACTGGAGGTATTTTGAGCCCTCATGCCAAATACTTAAACCCTCTCCCTCTCCGCGGAGGTAACTGAGGCCCAGAGAAGTTATGTGACTTGCCCAAAGTCACACAGCTGACAATTGGCAGAGCTGGGATTTGAACCCATGACCTCTGACTCCAGAGCCCTGGCTCTTTCCACTGAGCCACGCTGCTTCTCTAGCCACATTGTAGGGGCCAACAGAAGATGAGATTATTGTAACTTTCCCAGTGTATCTGTGCACCATAAGTGCTCAATAAATCATCATCTTTGATCGTATTTATTGAGTGCCTACTATGTTCAGAGCACTGTACTAAGTGCTTGGGGAGTACAATACAACAGAGTTGGCAGTCAAGTTCCTTGTCCATAAAGAGCTTACAGACTCAGAGGGGAAAACAGACATTAATAGAAGTACATTATTTATACTACGTCACTTAAAAACATGTACATAAGTACCATGGGGTTGAAGGCAGGGTGAATATCAAATGTCCAAAAGGTCACAGATCCAAGTGCCTAGGTGAGGCAGAAGGGAGAGGGAGCTGGAGAAAAGCGGCCTTAATCAGGGAAGGCCTCTCGGAGGAGATGTGACCTAAATAATGCTTTGAAGGTGGGGAGAGTGGTGGTCTGGCGTCTATGGAGGGAGAAGGAGTTCCAAGCCAGAAGGAGGATGCGAGAAAGGGATTAGCGGTGAGAGAGACGAGATCAGGGCACAGTGAGTATGCTGGCGCTAGAGGAGAGAAGTGTGAGGCCGAGAAGTGGAGGAGAATTCAAATAGAGTAGAGCCTATCTGCTTCGGCAAGAAGGAAGTCACTGGTTACCTTGGTGAGAGCAGTCTCAGTGGAGTGAAGAGGGTGGAACCAGATTTTGAAAGCAGGCAGGAAAGCTGAGAGAGAGGATGATGGTGTGGGGGAGTCATTCAGAGTCGTTGGGGTTGTGAAGGGGAGAATTTGGGAAGTGCACATCTGATGGCTTTGAGAAGGAGCATGACCCATTGCATAGAGGAGACGGGCCTGGGAGTTCGGGGGACCTGGGTGCTAATTCCAGCTCTGCCACCTGTCTGCTGTGTGACCTTGGGCAAGTTGCTTAACTTCCCCGTGCTTCGATTCCCTAATCTGTTAAATGGGAATTAGGACACGCACTGTGTCCAACTCGATTAGCTTGTATCTCCCGGAGTGCTTAGTATCATGCCTGACACACAGTAAGCGCTTAACAAATACCATAAAAAATTGGTCATCAGGGAGGAAAGATGGGTAGTGGGGGTTTCAGGTGGGAATTAAAGCTCTGGAGAAACAGAGGAGGGCAGTGGGCAGAGGTGTTGTGGGAGAAAGGGCAGAGTTGTAGTAGAGTGAGGATGAAATTAATGTGGTTAAGATCGCAGATTTCCACCAACAGCACTCTGTGGCCTGAATTTAAGAGCAAGAAAGAACATTCTGGAGGTCAACCAGAGCTGGGGGTTCGTGGAGCATGACTGACAGAGGGAGATAGGTGGGAGGAAGAGGTTGAGTTTGGTGGAGAGTGCCATACTGTGGGTGTATATTGGTACGGGAAGGGAGGGGAAGTTGAGTAGGGAGACCAAGTGGAACACAGGGGCTTGGGATATCTTGAGATCAGAGGTCTCTGTGAGGGGGAGAGAAGAGTTTTGAGGGGAGGGGGCGTGTGAGGGAGAAGGCAGGTTAGGGAGCGGTGGTTTGAGAATGGCAATTCAGAGTCGCCGAGTTTAGAAATGATGCAGTGACTGATGATGATGAGAGTCCGTGAGAGGACGAGTTGGAGAGTGGGCAAGGAAGGGTGGATCATCAGATCTGGGGAATTGAGAAGGAAGAGGAAGCGGGCGACTGGAGAGTCAGTCTTTCTTCTGAGAAACTAATTGGGTTTTTTAGCTAAAAGTGGTATTAAATTGTAAATGGCAACCCCAGTAGGTGAATTATGGTACTTCTTGTGCTTTTTTTTTCTTTTCCAGGGGAATAGATACCAGCTCCCCTTTCCCATCTCAGTTATTCATCATTTCAGTGAATAAGCTAAAGGGAGACCTCAAATTCTGGATCTTTAACAATGCTTCCATTCTAGATTTTAATTTTGCTCTGATACAGCTCTGAGGGTCATAGCAGGCTTCTTCTGGCTATTTATTGAGGTGTTCCGGTAAATTAAGCCACCGCCTAACAAGGGCAACTTTCTGACCTAGAAACTTTGGATTGGCTTGGGCTCTGGAAATGGAATTGACAGAAATTCATCCATTCAATCATATTTATTAAGCACTTACTGTGTGTGCAAAGTACTGTAGTAAGCGCTTGGGACAATACAATATAAAAACAGACACATTCCCTGCCCACAACGAGCTCTCAGCAGCAGAAACAACCAAGTGTTTCCTCTAGACTTGAAAGCCATTTTGGGTGGGGAACTGGTCTGTTAATTCTGTTGTCTCACACTCTCCTAAGTGTTCTGCACCTAGCAGGTACTCAATAAATAGCATTGATTGATTGATTGATGCAATTGGACTGCTATAGGCTGGGAAGTGAGTGTAATCACTGGAAACCATTTGGCAGAAAAGCCATGGAGAAGGCAGTTTGCAGGACCATTGATTCACCGAGGGGGAGCAGATTTGTTGGATTGAAGTTGAGTTATGGTATCAAAAGGGAAAAAAATGGCATCCCAGCAACCAGAGGGCAGTTTGCCTAGGTTGGCGAGATAAAACAGCAATTTTTCCAAGCTGGTTACTGGTGGAAAAACTCATTTCAGAGAGAGAAACCATTCACTTGAAGAAACTTTTCTGATGCCCGGCATATTGAGACCTGATTTGCCTAAGGGAGCAGAGTTTGTGGATTAGCAAGGTTTGCCCCTAGGGAAGCAGTGTGGCCTAGTGAAAAAGGGCCTGGGAATCAGAGGAACTGGGTTCTAATCCCAGCTCTGCCGCTTGGCTGCTGAGTGATCCTGGGCAAGTCACTCCTCTGTGCCTCAGTGACCTCATCTGTCAAAGCAGAGATTAAAATGGTGAGCGCTGTGAGGGATATGGATTGGGTCCAACCAGATTAGCTCAAATCTACCCCAGCGCTTAGTACAGTGCCTGGTACATGGTGGTCCTGTTTCTAGACTGTGAGCCCACTGTTGGGTAGGGACTGTCTCTATATGTTGCCAACTTGTACTTCCCAAGCTCTTAGTACAGTGCTCTGCACACAGTAGGCGCTCAATAAATACGACTGATTGATTGATTGATTGTAAGCACTCAATAAATACCACTGATTGATTAATGAATTTACACAAAGATACAGTTCCCCAGAATATAATCCCCCTAGAAAAAGTATCCTGTCTGAACCAGTTCCATGCTCACTGCCTATTGTATGTCAATTTTTACCTCATTTGATCAGTGGAAGTATAATTTAATTTCCATCAACTGAGCACTTCCCGGGTACAAAGAACATGTTAGGTGTTTGGAAAACATGCTAAAGATGTAAAAAGACCTGATCCCTGCCCTTGAGGAGTTTGCGATCAAGTTGGGGGAGAGACCTAAATGGATTGAATTGTTTTGGAAAGACGAATCAGACGTTAATCCCCAGAAACCATAGGGGAGACAGCCATTTGCTGAGTGACCTTGGGCAAGTCACTTAGAGCAGCATGGCCTAGTGGATAGAGCACAGTCCCGGGAGTCAGAAGGAGCTGGGTTCTAATCCCGGTTCCACCACTTGTCTTCTGTTTGACCTTGGGCAGGTCACTTAACTTCCCTGTGCCTCAGTAACCTCCTCTGTAAAATGGGGATGAAGACGGTGAGCCTCGTATGGGACAGGGACTGTGTCCAACCTAATTAGCTTGTATCTACCTAGCGCTTAGAACAGTGCTTGACACATAGTAAGTGCTTAACAAATGCCATTATGATTGCTATTATTCTCTGTGCTTCAGTTTCCTCGACTGTAAAATGGGGATTCAGGACCTGTGTCCAACCTGATCGACTTGTAACCCCAGTGCTTAGAACAGTGTTGGACACATAATAAACTCTTAACAAATGCCATTAAAAAAAAATAGGAAGGGACAGCCCTGAATGGAAGATCTACTGAGCCAGGCCCTCCTGCTCAGGGTTCCCCAATTGGGAAAGGAGGGGACACAGTACCTCCAGGAGCCTCCCCCAAAAGCCATTCTGATTGCACCCCCTCTCTTTCCTGACCTCCCTTCCTAGATTATAAAACCCATGTAGACAGGGATCTTATTTACTAACTCGATTGTCCTCTCCCAAGAGCTCAGTACAGTGCTCTGCGCACAGTTAGCACTCAGTAGTAATAATAATAATAATAATAATAATAATAATAATGGTATTTGTTAAGAGCTTACTATGTGCAAAGCACTGTTCTAAGCGCTGGGGAGGTTACAAGGTGATCAGGTTGTCCCACGGGGGGCTCAGAGTTTTAATCCCCATTTTACAGATGAGGTAACTGAGGCACAGAGAAGTGAAGTGACTTGCCCAAAGTCACACAGCTGACAGTTGGCGGAGCCGGAATTTGAACCCATGACCTCTGACTCCAAAGCCCGTGCTCTTTCCACTGAGCCACGTGGCTTCTCCAGTACTCTTGATTGTCCGATGGAGAGATTGATTAGTTTCACTGATGCAGCTGCGAGGTTAAAAAAAATCCAACTCTGGCAGTGTCAGGGAAGGGAGCATGTGATCAAAGACCCAGATTCTTGTTCTTTCCAGACAGGGTGTGAAGGAGCAAACTCTGGAGTAAGGATCCTGTTCCCCAGACTCTCCGGAGCCCTAATGTGGACCCTGGAGGTAGGCTTAATATAGTTTTATTAGTAGTAATCAATCAATCAATCAATTGTATGCATTGAGGGTTTACTAGGTGCAGAGCACTGTACTAAGAGCTTGAGAGAGTACAACAGAATAAGCAGTCACGTTCCCTGCCCATAATGAGTTTACAGTCTAGGGAGGGAGACAGACATTAAGATTAACGGTAATGGTAATGATGATAATAAAAATAAATAGTACTTGTTAAACGTTTGCTATGTGCCAAGCACTGTACTAATAGGTTGGAAAAAGTCCCTTTCCCACACGGGGTTCATAGACTAAGAGAAAGAAGAGCTACTGAATCCCCACTGAGGTAATTGAGGCCCAGAGAAGTTAAGTGACTTGCCGGAGGTCACCCAGCAGACCCGTGGTGGCGCAGGATTAGAACCCAGGTCCTTCTAGCTCCCAGACCCGTGCTCTTCCCAGTAGGCCACGCTGTCCTCCCTCGTCACCTCTCGATCTGGGCTGTTCCCAGAGGCGGAGTAGCAATGTTTGTGGCATCTTCCTGCCATCTCTCAGGCAGTTGTCACCGTGACACTTACTCGCAGCTAGAAAAGCACAGCTGTAGCTTGAGTTCAGTGAATCATCGTTATCATCATCCTTATCATTCAGCCTTTCAAAGAAGCTACTCGCCGCCCAAAACGAGTAACGTTTAAGCCAGCCGAGGAGAAGAGAATGCTGATTTCATTATCTCACTATGTGTTGTCCCTCTTCACCCCACTTAGCATCTTGCAGGTGAAATACCTGAATTCCAGTTTAGTTCACATGCCTTCAGAGCCTCTGGAGCAAGAGAGCGGTGGGCGTGGGGAAGGGAAAGAGAGAGAGAGAGAGAGAATGGGTGAGGGAATGATCCCGGACAGATGGCCAGACCTTTTCCAAATGTTTCTGGGAGAGTTTTCAAGTTTTGAAGGAATATCCCGGTGCTTTTCCAATGGTTTAACTGTCACCTGCTTGAAGGCAGGAGCCTGGTCAAGTTGACCTTTGGAGACACTGGTGAACTCTCAGGTTCTCCGATTCCTCTTCCGGAACTAGTAATGGTTCCTGGTACCAACTTGAATCCTGAGGCCAAACATGGGCCTGCCCCAGCGCTGAAGGAAGTGAGGGTGTAACTGGTTCTACTGGATTAGTGCTGACTGGGCAAGGCTCCCATTTTTCTGAACAATGACCGGATTTTGAGGAGCTCAGAGTGAGCTGGGTCAGGGAAGGGCAGGACTGAAAAGGCAGGAAAGACAGAGAGATCGAGCGCCAGAGGTGAAGAGAGACAGAGGCAGAAAGCCAGATTGCGGGTGGGGGGGAGGGTGGAGGATAAGGAAGAGAGAGGGAAGGAGAAAAACAAAATGAGGGGAGAGAAAAATGGACAAAGGGAGTAGGATAGGGAACCTGAAGCAGGGGAAAAGAGGCAGGGCTGAACACGCACACACATATACACACACACACAAAATTCCCCACCATCCCAAGAATTACGGCTGAGGGACCAGTATTTGGCAAAACAATCCTGGGAACCCGTATCCCGTAGGGCAGGGATTGAATCTATCAGTTAATCAATCATCGGTATTTATAGAGTGCTTACTGTGTGCTAACTGTACTAGATACTTGGGAAAGTACACCACAACAGAGTTGGTAGACATGCTCCCTGCCCGTAAGAATTGAGAGGAGGGAGAGACGGACATCCAAATAAATTTTGTATAGATAAAATAGTAGAGTATAAGGATATGCACAGAAGTGTAGTGGGGTTGGGATGAAAATTCAAATGCATCAGGGGTATTCAGCCAAGTGCATAGTTAATGCAGTGAGGGAGTTGGGGGACGGGAATGAGGGTATAATCAGTCAATCATTCCATGGCATTTATTGAGCGCTTACTATGTGTAGAATATTCATTCATTCATTCAATCGTATTTATTAAGCGCTTACTGTGTGCAGAGCACTGTACTAAGCGCTTGGGAAGTACAAGTCGGCAACATATAGAGACGGTCCCTACCCAACAACGGGCTCACAATCTAGAAGGGGGAGACAGACAACTAAACAAAACACGTGGACAGGTGTCAAGTCATCAGAACAAATAGAATTAAAGCTAAATGCACATCATTAACAAAATAAATAGAATAGTAAATATGTACAAGTAAAACAGAGTAATACATCTGTGCAAACAAATATATACAGGTGCTGTGGGGAGGGGAAGGAGGTAGGGCAGGGGGAATGGGGAGGAGGAGAGGAACTGACCTAAGTGCTTGGGAGAGCACAATATAACAGAATTAACAGACATGTTTCTGGCCCACTACAAGCTTACAGTCTAAACTGTAACTGCCCAGTCTAAACTGTAACTGCCCAGTCTAAACTGGGCAGGGAATGTGTCTGTTTACAGTTGTATTGTACTCTCCCAAGCACTTAGTACAGTGCTCTGCACACAGTAAGCACTCAATAAATACAATTAAATGAAATAGAGGGGGAGACAGACGTCAATATAGGTAAGTAATTTATAATATAGAATTTAAAGCATCAAGGAAGGCCACTTGAAAAGCTCCCCTCGAGACTGAAGCTCTTTTTGGTCAGGGAACATGTCTACTGACTCTGTTGCATTGTAATCTTAATAATTATGGTATTTGTTAAATGCTTACTATGTGCCAGCCACTGTACTAAGTGCTGGGGTGGATACAAACAAATCAGGATGTACACAATCCCTGCCCACAATGAGATCACAGTCTCAATCCCCATTTTGCAGTTGAGGAAACTGAGGCACATAAAAGTGAAGTGACTTGTCCAAGATCACACGGCAGACAAGTGATGGAGCCAGACTCAGAACCCACGACCTTCTGACTTTCAGGCCCGTGCTCTATCTGTTATGCCATTGTATTCTCCCAAGCGCTTAGTACAGAGCTCTGCACACAAGAAGTGTTCAGTAAATACCATTGATTGATTGAGCGAATGGAGGAGATCTGGTTTTAGAAGGGTTTTGAAGGTGAGGAGAGTAGAGACTGTTGAATACGAAGGAAGAGAGAATTCCAGGCCTGAGGGAGGATGTGGGAAAGGGGTTGGTGATGGAATAGACAAAATCCCGAATGCCTAGTACAGTACGCTTACAAAGCAAGCACCTAATGAATACCACTGATGGATCGAATGATTACACAGTGCTTACAATAATCACTTTAATCACTTCAAGCTCCTTGTGGGCAGGGCTCATGTCTACCAGCTCTAGATTATTGTACTTTCCCAAGTGCTTAGTACAGGTTCTGCCCACCGTAAGTGCTGAATCAATAATGCTGATTGATTGGATTGATTGACTGACTGATAGAATCACCATCTCCCAGCCAAAGTCACAATCCAACAGGAGGGAAACTGGAGTTTGAAAAACCTGTTCCATCTCCAGGACAGACCTTTAGACTGTAAGCTGTTCCTCTAGGCTGTAAGCTCGTTGTGGTCAGGGAATGTGTCGGTTTACTATTATATTGTACTCTCCCAACTGCTTAGTACAGTGCTCTGCACACGGTAAGCGCTCAATAAATATGAATGAATGAACAAACAAAAGAGAAAACCCGAAAGCATCCCCTGAATCTGTGAATTTGCATTTTTCTTAAACTGACCTTGAAGATTCCATCATCCCCTGCCACCCGTCACTGTGCCAAGCACCAGTTTCAAAGAAGAAGGGGGCACCAGGCTCTCCCCCAGAGGACCAGATTTGGTGTGGGCAGGGAATGAGTCTGTCATATTGAAAAGCAGCCTGGCTCAGTGGATAGGGCACGGGCCTAGGGGGTGAGGGAGGTGTCGGAATGTCCTGGGTTCTAATTCCAGCTCCACCACATGCTGTGTGACCTTGGGCAAGTCATTTCAATGCTCTGTGCCTCAGTTACCTCATCTGTAAAACGGGGATGGGGACCGTGAGCCCCATGTGCGACAGGGACTGTGTCCTACCTGATTAGCTTGTATCTTCTCCAGCGTTTAGTAGAATGCCCGACACCTAATAAGCACTTAAAAAATATCATTTAAAAAAACCAGAGGGACAGAAGTCCCTGTACCTTGGAGATTCCCCGAGCGACCCTCAGCATCTGAACTCTCCCGAGCTCTGGGCCCCAAAATGTTGTCATTATTCATTCAGTCATATTTATTGAGCGCTTACTGTGTGCAGAGCACTGTACTAAGCACTTGGGAAGTACAAGTTTGCAACATAAAGAGACGGTCAATCAATCAATCAGTCGTATTTATTGAGCGCCTACTGTGTGCAGAGCACTGTACTAGCACTTGGGAAGTACAAGTTTGCAACATATAGAGACGGTCCCTACCCAACAGCGGGCTCACAGTCTAGAAGGGGCAGTGGGGCTTTGAAGGGAGGAAGAGAGCTAGCTTGGCGGACCGCCCTACCTCCTTCCCCTCCCCACAGCACCTGTACATATGTTTGAACAGATCTATTACTCCATTTATTTTACTTGTACATACCTACTATTCTATTTATTTTATTTTGTTAATATGTTTTGTTGCCTGTCTCCCCCTTCTAGCCTGTGAGCCCGCTGCTGGGTAGGGACCGTCTCTATCTGTTGCCAACTCGGACTTCCCAAGCGCTTAGTCCAGTGCTCTGCACACAGTAGGCGCTCAATAAATACGACTGAATGAATGAACGAATGGCAACCTGATCCTTCCTCCCCGGCCTCCATTCATTCACTCAATCGTATTAATTGAGCGCTCACTGTGTGCAGAGCCCAAGTCAACGAGGGCACGGAGCTTAAAATGGAGGTCCCTTCCCAGGATTCAGCCAACTAGCTGCCAGGAACAGCCCAGGCTGGGGGTTGTTTATTACCATCCACTTAAAAGTTAATGTGGATGCAGTTTTTCAAACATTTTAAAAGTCAATTTCTCAGGTGGACAGATGAATCTGCATTAGGAACTAATGTAACAAAAATACATAAGGTAATAATTTATGATGCATTATTCTACAGTGTAATATTTTAATGCATGACATATCCCGGGCAGCTACTCCGGGCTAATTTTATTTAATGAGCACATGTTAGAGGATTTTCGGAGTGATTCTGCACAATTAAAATGTATTAACCTTTTCCGTCAAAATGGGTTTCTAAAGAAGAAAAGTCTCTAGTGTAAAATATGAAATGCAGGTTCTTATTTAAAATCCAAAGTCAGCTGGTAATAAGAAAGATGAATAATTGCATTCCCTTAATGATATTTATAGTATTGATTAAGGCTTTTCTATTCATTCATTCATTCAATTGTATTTATTGAATGTTTACTGTGTGCAGAGCACTGTACTAAGCGCTTGGGAAGTACAAGTCGGCAACATATAGAGATGGTCCCTACCCAACAGCAGGCTCACTAGAAGGAGGAGATAGACAACAAAACAAAGCATGTAGACAGATGTCAAAATCGTCAGAACAAATAGACTTAAAGCTATATGCACATCATTAACAAAATAAATAGAATAGTAAATATGTACAAGTAAAATAAATAGAGTAATAAATCTGTAAAAATATATATACAGCTGCTGTGGGGAGGGGAAGGAGGTAGGGTGGGGGGATGGAGAGGAGGAGTGGGAAAAGGGGGCTCAGTCTGGGAAAAAGGGGGCTTAGTCTGCGAAAAAGTGCCGAACACTGGGAAAATTACAAGATTATCAGATCAGCCACAGTCTCTTTCCCACCTAAGGGCTCACAATAGAAGAGGTAGTGAGAACAGGTGATTAATCCCCAGTTTACAGGCCCTAAGAGATTAAGGGACTTTTCCCAGGGTCGTATAGTGGACCAGAGCATTTCTGGGACCAGAACCCACGTCTTCAGACTTTCAGCCTGTGCTCTTCCCATAAGGCTGCTCTGCCCCCCTTCAATTCAGATCCAGATTGACATGACAATCTCTCAACTTCTCTCATCCATGGGCACCTTAATGACCTGTCAGGTTTAGACTCTGCTGCTTTCTTTTGAAAAGCTGACCTTAGGACAGAGCTCACCCACAGTAAGTGCTCAATAAATTCCAATGACTTTTTTTAATGGTATTTGTCAAGCTCTTGCTATATGCCAGGCACTGTACTAAGCGCTCAGGTACTTTTAAGATAATCAGGTTGGACACAGTCCCTATCCCACGTGGGGCTCACGGTCTTAATCCCCATTTTTACTGATGAGGGAACTAAGGCACAGAGAAGTTAGGTGACTTGCCCAAGGTCACACAGCAGACAAGTGGCAGAGTCGGGATGAGAACCTAGATCCTTCTGATTCCCAGGCCTGTTTTTCCACTGGGCCACGCTGCTTCTCAGTATTGCCAGGATGTGTTAAGAATCATTTATTATCCATAGTGACCAGGATCTGCATACAGAATTCATTCATTCAATTCATTCAATCATTTTTATTGAGCACTTACTTTGTGCAGAGCACTGTATTAAGTGCTGGGGAAGTACAATACAACAATAAACATTGACATTCCCAACCCACATTGAGCAATCAGTCTAGCGGCGGTGGTGGCGGGTGGGGGGATCCTCTCCCTTTACTACTGCATCACACAAAGTTATTTGTGAGATCTTGGCAAGATGCTAGGCCTCAGTTTCCCCATATGTAAAGTTGGAATGCCAACTAGTAATCAGTGTCTATCAATCAATGGTCTTTCTTGAGCACTTACTGCATGCAGAGCACTGTCCTAAGAGCTTTAGAGAGCACACAGAGTTGGTAATAATATAATAATAATAATGATGGCATTTATTAAGCTCTTACTATGTGCAAAGCACTGTTCTCAGCGCTGGGGAGGCTACAAGGTGATCAGGTTGTCCCACGGGGGGCTCACAGTCTTAATCCACATTTTACAGATGAGGTAACCGAGGCACAGAGAAGTGAAGTGACTTGCCTAAAGTCACACAGCTGACAATTGGTGGAGCCGAGATTTGAACCCACGACCTCTGACTCCAAAGCCCATGCTCTTTCTACTGAGCCACGCTGCTAGACGTGTTCCCTGCCTACAGGGAGTTTGCAGCCTAGATGATTTACCAATTCCTATCAATTCAAAGCTTCCAAGTGTTTGATAGTAATCTGAGAGGCTGGAAAAGTCTAGGAAGGGCCTGGAGCCCTTAGATCATCTTCTGCCTGCTGGTTTATTGATGAGACACTCCCTGGCTCAGAGTGGGAGAGGCTGGAATTATCTGCGCAATCTGCTGTGGGGCTGGAAGGGTAGGCCTGCTTCCAAGCATTTGGCTCTTAGATGGACGATCTCTTGTCTAAAACCATCGAGAAGGCCTGTGGGAAGGGGCAAAAGAGAGTCAGCCACTTAGAGACTTAGTCTTCCAGTGGCTAGTAATAAGGATTGTAAAGGAGAGGTAGAGAAAAGCAAAGAAATGGAGGAGGAGAGAGAAACAGTTCTAAACCCTGCTTCCGACGACCTTCTCCGTGCCCTCTCCCTCCCCCTGCGGAGAAGCTATTTGGAGCGGGGAAGAGTCAGGAAGCCACGCAATACTTCAGCCCTAGGAGTCCCAGTTTACAGACTGAAGACCCTAGTCCAACCCTACCGTCTCACACTGAGGACTCGGTTTCCCCCGTTGAGATGATCTCCTACTTAGAACAAGCCCAGCTGAGCTCGTTTGTCAGACTGCTTGGTTGCTTGGTTGCGAAGGAGCTCAGCTGACAGGGGAGAAGACCCTGGTTTAGGATTGTGGGTCCAGGCAACCCGTGAAATTCCTCCATTTTTATCACATCCTGTTCAGGGACACACACACACACATAGATAGATAGATAGATAGATATAGATATATATAGATACCCCCCCACCCCAGGGGGTTGGGGGGATGAGGAAGAGGAGGAAAGGAGGGCCCTATAAATATTCATTGGGGATGATGATACAATCCAGCCTGCTAGGGGTGAGAAAATAGCCTGTTTACCATTCTCATTAAGGAATACCATTAAGAGATCATTAAGGGGCAGGAGCTCATTAAGAAAAAGATAGGGATGGAAAAAAAATAGTCACAAAGTTTGCCACATTAAAAGTTGTAAAAGTTAAATGCCTAAATGCTATTCCTTTAGTTATAGTGCCCCTATACCTGAAAAATTTGTCTTTGGGCTTAAAAAGGGAGGGCATTCCATCTAATCTGTAGAGTTGGCTCCCCATATTTCAACCTCTCTGACCTTGTGGGACTCTACTGAATCCCTGGTCTCCTCCAATTTACGGATTTACACTGTCGTCCCCGCCCGGTTCAGGATGAAACGCATTTCTCCCCAAGCACTCCTTCAAGGGGCAAGTCCCAATAATAATAATAATGATGGTATTTGTTAACCCTTACTATATGCCAAGCACTGTTCTAAGCACTTGGGGTAGATACAAGGTTATCTGGTTGTCCCACGTGGGGCTCACAGTCTTAATCCCCATTTTACAGATGAGGTAACTGAGGCACAGAGTGTTTGTACATATTTATTACTCTGTAATGTACATATCTATTCTATTTATTTTATTTTGTTAGTATGTTTGGTTTTGTTCTCTGTCTCCCCCTTTTAGACTGTGAGCCCACTGCTGGGTAGGGACTTTCTCTATATGTTGCCAACTTATACTTCCCAAGCGCTTAGTACAGTGCTCTGCGCACAGTAAGCGCTCAATAAATACAATTGATTGATTGATTGATTGATTGAAGTGGCTTGCCCAAGGTCACACAGCTGACAAGTGGCAGAGCCGGGATTAGAACCCATGTTCTAATCTCCCAAGACATCACTCTTGGCAGTGTGACCTAGTGGATAGCGCATGGGCCTAGGAGCCAGAAGGACCTGGGTTCTAATCCCGGCTCCGCAACTTGTCTACTGTGTGACCTTAGGCAAGTCGCTTCACTTCTCTGGACCTCAGTTACCTCATCTGTAAAATGGGGAAAAAAGCTGTGTGTCCCACGTGGAACAGGGACTGTGTCCAACCTGATTAGCTTGGATCTGCCCCAGAGCTTAATACAGGGCCTGTCGCATAGTAGGAGTTTAACAAATACCTTCGAAAAATAAACCATCACTTACCCGAGTAATCTCTCTTCTTTGGGGGCTCAGACTCCAGGCTTGCAAATTTGAGGTCACTTCCCAGCTAGACGGTGGTCAGGGCGGCCAGCTGGCCCGAGACAGCATTCGAGTGATGTCATAGGATCGGAAAAGGACTGTGTGTACTCAAAGTTACAAAAGCTCAGGACTTGGGCACGGCGCTGGAGAATACTAATGACCTAATGGAAATTACCGCAAAATGCTTTGGAAATAGTGAAGCGGTTACATAAATGTATAATAAAGCACTGGAGGCCAAAAAAGGCCCATCTATTCCTTTGACACTTTTTGCACACTACTATTATGCCATGCTCTACTTTTCTTCCAAATATTTCCCTAATTCCCGTTAAACCAAATCACACTAATTGCCCCTATTTTTTTCCCTACTTAGCCGCATATGTTCATTTGTGGCAGAAATTAAGTCTGCCCAAATTCCTTTAAAACTCGTTTATTTCCTAGCTCCTTCCCCCTCTACACATATTCATTCAGTGGAAAGAGCCCGGGCTCTGGAGTCAGAGGTCATGGGTTTGAATCCCGACTCTGCCAACTGTCAGCTGGGTGACTTTGGGCAAGTCACTTAACTTCTCTATGCCTCAGTTCCCTCATCTGTAAAATGGGGATTAAGACTGTGAGCCCCCCGTGGGACAACCCGATCACCTTGTAACCTCCCCAGCGCTTAGAACAGTGCTTTGCACATAGTAAGTGCTTAATAAATGCCATTATTATTATTATTCATTCATTCATTCAATCGTATTTATTGAGCGCTTACTGTGTGCAGAGCACTGTACTAAGCGCTTGGGAAGTACAAGTTGGCAACATATAGAGACGGTCCCTACCCAACAACAGCCTCACAGTCTAGAAGGGGGAGACAGGCAACAAAACAAAACACGTGGACAGGTGTCAAGTCAACAGAACAAACAGAATTAAAGCTAAATGCACATCATTAACAAAATAAATAGAATAGTAAATATTTACAAGTAAAATAAATAGAGTAATCAATCTGTGCAAGCATATACACAGGTGCTGTGGGGAGGGGAAGGAGGTAGGGCTAGGGGGTGGGGAAGAGGAGAGGAAAAAGGGGGCTCAGTCTGGGAAGGCCTCTTGGAGGAGGTGAGCTCTCAGTAGGGCTTTGAAGGGAGGAAGAGAGCTAGCTTGGTAGAGGTGCATGAGGAGGTTTTAATTAATGTGTCAATCGTGGGTGACGGAGGTAAACTTAAACGCTCAGTACAGTGCTCTGAACACAGTAAGCGCTCAGTAAATATGATTGAATGAATGAACGAATGAACCTTCTCCCCCGTTGGCATCCGCTCAGCCTGGCAGGGCCAGGAGGGTGCCAACAGAAAATTCCCTGCCCTCAGCTCAGTGACAAGGGCAGGGTTGGGTTTGGCCTGCTTTTAGCTTTCCCCTTCACTTTGAGGTGCAGGGAGACTTTCCTGGCAACCAGAAGGGCTTGAGAGTCCAACTGAGGGGAGAGCTGGTTTAGCAGAGGCTATGACAGAGAAGCGCATCTCTAGGCCCTTGCCTCAAGCTCCCCTGGCAGGCCGGCCCCACATCCACGCCGGAAACCTCGTGCATCTCCAGGAGAGGTGGCTCGGGAGGGGAAATTCCACTTGGTACTACTGTGCTGCATTTCCTGGCCTAGTGGAAAGAGCACAGGCCTGCCGACTAGCTGTGTGACCTTGGACAGGTCGTTTAACTTCTAGGCGCCTCAGTTCTTTTGTGGCCCGGTGAATAGAGAAACGGGTTTGGGAGTAAAAAGGACCCGGATTCTAACCCCAGCTCGGCGACTCCTCTGCTGTGTGACTTTGGGCAAGTCACTTAAATTCTCTGTGCCTCAGTTACCTCATCTGCAAAATGGGGATTAAGATTGTGAGCCCGAAGTGAGACAGGGACTATGTTCAATCTGATTAGCTTATATCTACCCCAATGCTTAGAACAGTGACTGGCATGTAGTAATAATAATAATTATTATTATAATTTTGGTATTTGTTAAGCGCTTACTATGTGCAAAGCATTGTTCTAAGCACTGGGGAGGATACAAGGTGATCAGGCTGTCCCATGTGGGGCTCACAATCTTAATCCCCATTTTACAGACGAGGTAACTGAGGCCCAGAGAAATGAAGTGACTTGCCCAAAGTCACACAGCTGACAATTTGCAGAGCCGGGATTTGAACCCATGACCTCTGACTCCCAAGCCTGTGCTCTTTCCACTGAGCCATGCTGCTTCTATGTAGTAAGCACTTAACAAATTCAACCTATTATTACTCAGACCGTGAGTCCCATGTGGGACAGGGACTGTGTCCAACCTAATTGACTGTATGCACCCCAGGGCTTAGAATGGTGTTTCCCACACAATGAGTGCTTAACAAATGCCATGAAATGAGAAAACAAGCCAACAAGCTAGGGGATGGGTAGGAATTGGAGTGGAGTTGAGTGACACAGGGAGGATCTGAAGGACAGCCGAGAGTAGAGGTCAAGGGTCTTGGGAGCTGGCCAGGCGTTCAACTCCTCTCATTCCTCTGCCTCCTTGGAGTAAGGATCTACTCGATCACCCAGGGACTTTACCTTGGCCCTTTTTGTCTTAGGACCACGAAGCAACAATTTCATGAAATAATCCCCATGCGGAGATATATCCCTTCATCTTGGCAGAAATACCATTAAGTGTAGCCTGCTCTGCTGAACAGTCCTGGGGCTCTAACCAGTTCCTGTTTAAATAGACATGATCAAAGGTGACATGTCCACAGCCAGAGCCACTATCTGGGGGTGTTTGTTTGTTTTTACCACATCCATTATTCTCTCCATTCTTTCTCTGTTCCCCACCGCCCCCAACCCGACCTGAAATCAAGAACTTCATTCCTCTTCTCATCTTCTGAGGAAGAAATGTCAGCAGGCTGTACCAGCAGGGCCAGATTAAGGCTGGGGTGAGCCTAGGCCAGTAGAAAAATGCAAAAATCCATTCCTCTCCACCTATCCTTTCTGGAGGGCCCTATCTCTGAGTTGTCAATACAACGCATAGCATATCATATCAAATCCAATAGGCAATTACAGACAATTACTCTCATCACCTTCAAAGCCTTATTGAAAGCACATCTCCTTCAAGAGCTCTTCCCCGACTAAGACCTCATTTCCTCTTCTCCCACGCTCTTCTGTGTCATCGTGATTTCCTCCCTTGATTCACCCCTCCCTCAGCCCCACAGCACTTAAGTATATATCTATAATTTATGTATTAATTAATTAATTCATTCATTCATATTTATTGAGTGCTTACTGTGTGCAGAGCACTGTTCTATGCCCTTGGAAAGTACAAGTTGGCAATAAATAGAGATGGTCCCTACCCAACAACGGGCTCACAGTCTAGAAGGGGGAGACAGACAACAAAACAAAACATGTGGACAGGTGTCAAGTCGTCAGAACAAATAGAATTAAAGCTAAATGCACATCATTCACAAAATAAATAGAATAGTAAATATTATTTTATTTTGTTAATACGTTTTGTTTTGTTGTCTGTCTCACCCTTCTAGACTGTGAGCCCGCTGTTGGGTAGGGACCGTTTCTATATGTTGCCAACGTGTACTTCCCAAGCGCTTAGTACAGTGCTCTGTACACAGTAAGCACTCAATAAATACGATTGAATGAATGAATGAATGTACGTTAAATAGATTAATAAATCTGTACAAATATATATACAGGTGCTGTGGGGAGGGGAAGGAGGTATGGCAGGGGGATGGGGAGGAGGAGAGGAAAAAGGGAGCTCAGTCTGGGAAGGCCTCTTAGAGGAGGTGAGCTCTCAGTAGGGTTTTGAAGGGAGGAAGAGAGCTAGCTTGCTGGATGTGTGGATTTATATTAACGTCTGTTTACCCCTCTCGGCTGGAAGCTCACTGTGGGGAGGGAATGTGTCTGTTATATTGCACTTTCCCAAGGGCTTAGTCTGATCTGCACACAGTAAGTGAGTAATAAATATTAATGATCGATTCATTCATTCATTCCATTGATTGAGTGATTGATTGATTGCTAGTGCCAGCAGTCACTGGAACAGCAAGGGTTACTATCAGGACAAACTTGTAGTCTTCTCCTCAGTGGTTGAGAGAGGGCCCTCAAAGCCAGTGATGAGCTCAGGTGAGATTGTAAAAATAGGCCCTATCAGCGTGGGACATCCATTATAGCCCCAAAGTTTCCAAGGAACGGGCATCTATTTCAGATTCCTAAAGTTTGCAGTCACTTCAATTTAGTGAGCAGAAGTGTCTTGATAGTCATCCTCGGATACGCTTGCTGGGCTTGAACTTCATCCTGGAAAGCCGGGAAACTAAAGATAGGCTAACTAGCAACACCCCCCGTGCGAGGAGTCACAATTATCTCGTAACGAGGGATGGCCCCGAATCACCCCACCCTGGTCTTCCGACGGCATGGGCACCAACCTTCCTGCCCTGATCTCAGATCCGAGTCAGGGGCATGCGACTCCGTGATGTCGACAGCCCAAAACCCTTCCTTCGATGCTTCCAGGTCACACCGTCACCATGCTTTTCACCTTTCTGGGTTAGTCAGCGACAAATGCATTTTATTTTTATTAGGAGACATTATCTTTCTACCGGACCCCCTGGAACCTGCCTAGCAATAACTGCCTTCACAAAGCCGGGAAGAGCAGGAAAAAAAGAAAACCCACCATCAGAGGAGGGCTGGTTTTCTAAAGAAAATATATTCCCAGCTTCCATTTTGTGGTGATTCTGGCCAGTTACAGATGACCCGATTTTTGCTCTTTGGGAGATGGTTTCATGCTCCGGAGCTCTGTGATTTATCCTGTTTGTGATCTAAGGGATAAAAATGAATATTCACCAACCAGAAGAGGTTTTGATTTCTCTAACAATGATTAGGGAAATGGTGATACTCATTTAATGTAATAAAATTAATCCGCTAATGTTCCTTTAGAAGACTTTCCCCGGCCACTCGTGAAGCCTAATTTTCTACCGTAATAATGATAAATAAACCCGCTGCATGCACCACTGGCATGGGAGGCACTTCACAGAAAAGATGAAATAGTTAAAGTGACAATTAAGATCCAATGAGGGCATTTTAAACCCATTCACACAACAGCATAAATCCAAGCCACTCTGCCGTGCCTGACGGCCCAGGAAATAAAATGTCTTTACATCCCATTAAAAAAATAGACCAGAGAGAAGACCTTACCACATAAGGCAAGGCAAGCCACAGCCCTGGAACTGCTGAGATAAATCACACTAACCTTTATCTCCATCCAACAGCTCCTTTCCCTGTTTTCAGGAGAGGCAATAATGTTGACGCTTTCAGAGAAGAGTCCCAAAGTACCTGAGAAACAAAGATTAGTACCTGGCTCACCAGGACTTTTTTTTTTCCTGCCTTCCAAAATATGGATTACTCCACCCAGCTTAGTCTCAACTGCAAATATGATGCGCGTAGTTTCAACTCCTTCACCGATCGATCGATCAGTGGTATTGATCAAGTGCGGGCAGAGCGCTATAGTAAGCGCTTGGGGGAGTACAATTCAACAGAATTAGCAGACAAGTTCCCCGCCCATAATGAGTTCACAGTCCTCAAGAGAAATATTGAATAGAAGAGGTTTCACAGAGAATTTTTGGTATTTTCCCTCAGGTTATCTCTGAGCCACAGATGATCAAGTTTGGGCATGGAATATCCGTTCTTTTCATTATGAACAAACTCACTTGCAAAGACACCCTATTCTTGACCTGGTTCTTCCAAGGTGCTTTGATCTCTCTTTATTTCCAAGTCTCCTCAGACCCCAGAATTGTGAATCCCACTGGAGCTGGTTACTTACTGAGAGCAGGGAGGACAATGGGGTCAGTAGTGTCAGATATGAAGGATGGTGTGCGTTCCACATAAGAACAGGAGATCATTATATCCGTCTGTTCTAAGCCATCTCTTTTTGTCTTTCAAGAAAGCCCTAGCACACCCCCCCCACCCCATCCATTCTCCTTTAAGTAACCCTCTCCCTCCTGATGACTGTAGCAATGAACGGGGGAGGAGGAGGAAGTATGGAGTTCATTCATTCTTTCATATTGAGAGCTTGAAATGTGCAGAGCACTGTACTAAGCGCTTGGAGAGTACAATACAGAAACAAACAGATAAATTCCCTGCCCACAACAAGCTTACAGTCTAGAGGTGGGGAGACAGACATCAATACAGAAAAATAAAATTGCAGACAAGTGCTCTGGGGCTGGGAGGGGGGAAGATCAAAGGGAGCGAGTCAGGGTGACGCAGAAGCAGGTGGGAGATGAGGAAAGATGGGGCCTTTTGGAGGAGATGTGCCTTCAATAAGGCTTCAAAGGCAGGGAGACTAATTGTCTGTTGGATTTAAAGAGGGAGTTAAAGTCTCCCAACATTCTGGTGCTCTCAAAATGCTGTGGGGCATAAACTGGGCTATGTACTGAGCATGCTCCAGGCTGGCCATGAAAATCTAAACATTTAAAGTGAACAAGAGCAGTTGGTGGGCGTGGTGGAAGGTAGTTTTGGGGTGTGGGGGAGGATTGGTGTCAATGACTGAAAAGCTGGCTGGTTTAACTGTTTTCTAAAATTCCCCCCCTTCCCTGAATGTTAATCCACCCTGGCATTCCACTGCATTTTTAACAAAGCAGCATCGGGGCATGCTCATAGGTGTTTAGGAGGGGTGCGGTTGTAAACTTCAGTGTCCCCACCCTCTGCTAATAGGGACCCCCTTCTTTGGACTTGCTTGAAAGCCCGATTTCAAGCAAGCCACTATGGGACCCATACCACCCCATCCTCCAAATGTCATATTACCTTTAGCCTTCAGTTTGGTTCATCAGCTGGGTGTTATTTGGAGCTCAGAACAAGAGGAAGTGGGCTTAAAGTGCAGCAGAAGGGATTCAGGTCTACACAGATACAGTCACAGACCCACTGAGGCTGGTGAGGTTGGCATTGGATTCCTGAGGGAGCTTGAGCCAACCTGACCTAAGCAGGAGGATATTCGGACAATAATAATAGTAATGATAATTTTGGCACTTGTTAAGCGCTTACTATATGCTGAGCACTGTTCTGAGTGCTGGGATAGATACAAGTTAATCAGGTTGGACACGGTCTCTGTCCCACATGGGGCTCACAGTCTCAATCCCCATTTTGCAGATGAGGGAACTGAGGCACAGAGAAGTGAAGCGACTTCCCAGATATGTGGCAGTGACAGGATTGGAACCCAGGACCTTCTGACTCCCAGGCCCTTTCTCTGTCCACTAAGTCATGCTGCTTCTAGTAAAATAATACTACAGCTGGGATTTGGGAGGGTTCTACCCCTCTGGTTCTCAGATCCCCATAACAACAAGAAATCTGCTACGGTGTCTGGATTGATTGGAATGGAAAAGTGTATGTGGTTGACATGAACCCTAGATATCCATGCGGTTCCTCTGTTGAGATGCAGTACTCAGTGCTCCATAATTAGACGGCAATAATGGTGAGAGAAACTCTTACAGATTGACAGGAGGGAGCAAATTTACTATATACTGCAGCGGAGGGCACTTTTAATACAGTTCAGGGTTGGGTGAGACTGGAGATTAGATCATCGGCAGAGATGGAGGAATTAAAACAAGAAGGCTCGAGGCATGTGAGCCCGTTGTGGGAAGAGACTGTCCCTCTTTGTTACTGAATTGTACCTTCCAAGCACTTAGTACAGTGCTCCGCACACAGTAAGCGCTCAATAAATACAATTGAATGAATGAATGAATTAGAAATGACACCGATGAGACCAATCCTGGGCTGGCGGTAGGACCGTCTCCCTAACTGAATCTAATGTACATCCGACAAGCCCAGTATGTTCAGTGTACTCAATAAACACTATCAATCTACTGGTCAATAGGCTATATTTATTGAGTACTTACTCTGTGCACAGCCCTCAGCTAAGTGCTTGGGAAAGTACAATGTGATAGCTATTATTATTAATAACAATGATGATGATGATGATGGCATTTCTTAAGTGCTTACTGTCTGTCAAGCACTGTTCTAAGCACTGGGGAAGATACGAGGTAAGCAGGTTGTCCCACGTGGGGCTCACAGTCTTAATCCCCATTTCACAGATAAGGTAACTGAGGCACAGAGAAGTGAAGTTACTTGTCCAAGGTCCCACAGCAGACAAGTGGAGTAGAGTTGGTAGATATGATCCCTGCCCATAAGATGTTTACAGTTGAGAGCTATTACTATTCCTTCTACTTTCTCCTACCTGGACTGTGAGCCCCATGTGGGACAGGGACTGTGTCCAACCTGATTAACTTGTATCCACCCCAGCACTTACAACAGTGCTTGGCACCTAGTAAGTGATTAACAACTGCCACAGAAATAATAACAGGCTCCGGCCTCCCTTTGGTAGGAAAGAGATGTCTAGCTAAACCCTGCCTTGGGGGAGAGAAACGCTCGAGTCCCCTTTTTCCCCTAATGCATACACCTCATGTTTTCCTCATTGAATTGTGGGGGGAATCCAAGAGATTTGGAGGCATCTGACAAGCTGGCTTCAGCTCCATTCATTCGTGGATGCCCTCTTTAATTAAACAGAATTCAGGATACTCCCCTCGTCCAATTCTCTGCATGGTCATCCCCTTTTTCTAATGGCAGGTGAATCTTCTCACCTTTATGCCGTTCTCTGCCCCATGGGGTTAGAGAGCTGTAGATCAGCTCACTGAGGAAAATGCTACCAACACCCTGGTTTCGTTCTGTGTCTTTCTGGAGAGAACCAACCTGGATGCC
The DNA here is from genome assembly GCF_015852505.1 of Tachyglossus aculeatus. Taxonomy (NCBI): domain Eukaryota; kingdom Metazoa; phylum Chordata; class Mammalia; order Monotremata; family Tachyglossidae; genus Tachyglossus; species Tachyglossus aculeatus. The sequence continues at coordinate 63,961,375 of NC_052076.1, read as the reverse complement.
GAACCTCCCGTCTCAATCAAAACATTGTGAATCGAGTTGTTTCATTATCGTGCAACCATCTTGACTGCTGTTTTCATAGTAGCAGGAGGTAATGGATACCTGTCAGATACCAGAACTAAAGAGTATTTATAGTCCCTTCAGTTACCAGGAGCTGCGTTGAGCAATGCCTAGTGAAATCAAAATGAGCTAAGTAGCAGTAGGCATGGAGGAGGGGATTTGAGTTGCATGCCTAGAGGAAGCTCTCTTTGCATTAGAAATTCAGCTTAGGGCTTCACCCTTTGAACCCAACACCTACAGCCTAAATCATAATAATAATAATGATGGCATTTATTAAGTGCTCACTATGTGTAAAGCACTGTTCTAAGCGCTGGAGAGGTTACAAGGTGATCAGGTTGTCCCATGGAGGGCTCACAGTCTTAATCCCCATTTTACAGATGAGGTAACTGAAGCCCAGAGAAGTTAAGTGACTTGCCCAAAGTCACACAGCTGACAATTGGCAGAGATTGGTTTTGAACCCATGACCTCTGACTCCAAAGCCCGTGCTCTTTCCATGGAGCCATGCTGAATCATACTAAACACCCCTTGTTACTCTGAATCGGACCCCCACCCCTGCCAAAGTCTTAATATGTCTTTATACCCCTCTGTTACCACATCCTTTAACAGACAATTTCTTTCGAAAGACAAAATCAATCTCCCTTGTTTCTTTCTCTTTTTTAGGTACAGGACCTATTTATGCTACAGACCCACTCCTATATCTGTTCCTGTTAACACTGCATAAGCTTATACACTTATTAGTAAATCACTGATGGACCACTTTATCTGATACTCTTCAGCCAAACACAAAAGGAATCAATTAAAAATCCTCGGAAAGAACTGCAGTTTCAAAGATGGACAGAGAGAGACTGAAAAGAAGCATGAAAAATTCTACATGGAAAAAAAAATCATATTTTTGGGGAAGTTACACCGAGTAGAACACCTAAAATAATGCATCTAGTTTCCAAATAAGATGATGTTTAAAGCCCTGCTGTGTGCATGGGGTCAATGATTTCTCTACTTCACTGTAATTTTCTTTCCTAAACTTTCCCTCTGATTCTTCATTTTGCACGAACTGTTGAGCAGTTATCTTTACAACAATATGTAAAAATGTTGGGTCAAAGCCCCTCTAAAAAAGGGGGATATTTTTAGTAGATTATTGTGTTTTAGGGTTTGGAATTTCCTTTTTTTGTTTTGTTTTTTGGGGGTTTTTTTGATTCAGTAAATTATTTCCTTTTGAGACATTTTGATTAAAAAGGCACATCTTACCATAATTAATATTCACTGTCAATAATATTTATTTTTAAATAAAGATTGGAAACAAGGTAAGACATTTGTTTATAAACTGTATTGTATATTGCTGAATAACAGTTGAATAAAAAAGACTTTGAAATAATGTTTCTCTAGCAAAATATGAGTTTGAAAGGTTCCTATGTGGCTAGGAACTGCTATTTATTACCTCTCCTCTTGCATCCACAGTTGCTGGACAGATACTTGAATTCTGAATCCCATAGATCAGGATTTGAGGGGGAAAGTTATGAGGGTTGACCACTCTAGCTGACCGTCTTCACAATAAGTAGTCACAAAACCTAGCACTGATCCTGAAATCCTGTGTCTCAAAGCAATCAGGCTGGGGGAAGATTGAAAGATGACCTTCGGCGTTGGTTTCCTCTCTTTCTGGCTCCTCATGACCAACAGAAACACCATTACTCTATTGCTAAGAGGTGTGGGGAGGGATAGAGAAGGATGCTGAAGACCAAAAGGATTTTGACCTTCCTGCAAAAGCCGTGAGAGGAGACTGCAGAAGATTATAGGTCAGTTTACCCAACACAATCTCCGTTGAAATTTGCTTGAATCTTCAAAGAAATTCAAGAGGAACTGAATACTGGAGATTCGTCACTCCACTCCCGCTAACGCTGTTAGCTAATACAAAAAAACTACCGAAAAATACGAACCACCCTATTTTTGCTAACGTTCCAACTGCTGCTTTGGTTTTTAATGTTTCTTTATTCTTCCCAATCTACTCTTTGTGGACCATCATCTAGATTCAGTGTTGCTGTTCTTCGAGTTGACATTTGGAACTAATTGGTGCGGATGTATGTGATTTTTATGCACACATAAATTCTTGTCAAACTGCAGTCACATTCATAGATTTTGTTGGTTTACTGCTGGTTGGGGGTACCTATTTTCTTTGTAAATGGCAAGCTTAATTCTATATTTGTAATCTTTTCACATCTGATTAGCCCACCTTAGAATCCTTGGCATCACCCATCACTTGATGGTTTTTCTCATTCATTCATTCATTCAATTGTATTTATTGAGCACTTACTTTGTGCAAGGCACAGTACTAAGCACTTGGGAGAGTATAACATAACAAACAGGCACATTACCTGCTCACAATGAGCTCACTGTCTAGCGGGGGAGACAGACATTAATATAAATAGATAAATAATAGATATATACAGATATATATGCATGTGTTGTGGGGATGGGAGGGAGGATAAATGAAGGGAGAAAGTCAGAGTGATGCAGAAGAAAGCGAGAGGAGAGGGGGGCTTAGTCGGGGAAGGTTTCTTGGAGATGTGCCTTTAATAAGGCTTTGAAGTGGGGGAGAGCAATTATTTGTCTGATATGAGGAAGGAGGGCATTCCAGGCCAGAGGTAGGATGTCGGCAAAGGGTCGGCGGTGAGATAGACAAAATCGAGGTACTGTGAGAAGGTTGCCATTAGAGGAACAAAGTGTGCAGGCTGAATTGTAGTAGGAGAGTAGTGAGGTGAGGTAGGAGGGGGCAAGATGATTAAGAGCTTTAAAGCCAACAGTGAGGAGCTTTTGTTTGATATGGAGGTGAATGGGCAACCACTGGCGTTTCTTGAGGAGTGGGGAAACGGTCTGAACCTTTTTGAAGGGAAATGATCCGGACAGCAGAACGGAGTATGGACTCTCTGGAGTGGGGAGAGACAGGAGGCAGGGAGGTCAGCAAGGAGGCTGTTACAATAATCAAGATGGGATAGGAGAAGTGCTTGCATTAATGTGGTAGCAGTTTGGACAGAGAGAAAGGGGCGGGTTTTGGCGAAGCTGTTTGATGTCTCGAACAACATTCGGTCGAGCTTGATGAGAAATGAGAAAATCTTATAAACAGACCCAAGATATAGGATTAGTGTTTTATTAAGAAGTGATTGTGAAATGCCTGTAAACGTGGCTTTCAGTTTCTTGATGCACTGTGTTGTTTCACATCCATCCAGATTGATCACTAATGATCCCACATAAATTTAATCATCTTTTCTTGTAGATAGAGTGAATCTGTGCAGAAGCCTCCTTTTTATAGTTAATTAGCAGCTGTAGTCTGCTAATGCCATGCTAAATAGTTGCCTGCTGTGGTTGAAAAGAATAAAAGAAAGTCTAAACATCTCACTGAAATCCTAGATGGATTGGGTATGCCAAAGGCGGATGGGTTGGATGAAGTGAAAAAAAATGGTAAGAAACGTCTCTCTCCTCATCTTAGATAAAACCAGAATCTTCCATCGTGGTGGTAATGTTTCAGCAGAAAATGACTGCAGGACAGATGATTGAAGTGTTCTCATTTGCACTGCCTCAGATTTTGTCTACTGGCTCGTGACAAGGGAGGACACGACCGGGAATGGAGACCTCTCTGTAGCACTTCACGGAGATCATCAATCTCGACCTGCATCAGGAAACAGGAGCCTTTTGGAAGTATCCCTTGGAGAATCCTGTGCTCCTCTGAGAAAAAATTGGACAAAAATGCAGGGACTTTGGAGACTGAGTGAGTTTTGGTTGGGTGATGGAACCAGATCAAAGAGAAAGGAAGACCGAGGGCCTCATGGTGAAGGGTGGAGAAATAAGCCCCATTATACCATGGAAAATGCAGAGGGGCATTGCAGCAACTGTAGATTCTAGCAGATTGTGGTGACCAGGTGTATTGGCTGTCCTGTATCACAAGTTTCTTGCATGAGAAACAAAGTTGACAACTGTTTTTCTTCATCATGCCTCGACAAGATCCTCTTATGCTATATGACACATCTCTAAGGGAGGAGGCAGACTCATGGAAGTGGACATTATGTGGCTGAAACGAATACATAGTGAGACAGACTTCTCCCCGCAAAGCTTCCCAGACTGCAGTTTCAGCACCGCCGGTGTGCACTGACCCCCTAAGAGCCTTCTTTGGGGGATGTGCACTTCATTTTTGTGTTTGGCTGTGGAATTGGGAGTTTACGCTTCATGGAAGGTATTACTTATGCTAAAAAAGAAAACAAAAAAACCCTGACTTGCCAAGACTGTTCCGAGCCAAACTCCCAACGCGGTTTTAAGAACAGACTGCGTTTCCGCAGTCACTGGAGAACACCTAACCAGTGGTGGGCTAGGAGCAGAAGCAGTGTGGTATAGTGGATAAAACCTGGGCCTGGGACTCAGAGGACCTGGGTTCTAATCCCAGCCCTGTCGCTTGTATGCTGTGTGGCCTTGGGCAAGTCGTTTCACATCTCTGTGCCTCATTTACCTCATCTGTAAAATGGGGATTAAGACTGTGTGCCCCATGTGGGATAAGGACTGAATTTAACCTGAATACCTGGTATCTACCTCAGCGCTTAGTACAGTGCCTGCCACAGAGTAAGTGCTTAACAAATACTTCAGAAAAAAAAAATACGTAGTCAGTAGTGGTCCTGCCAATTGTAGTTTGTTAGGCAAACAGCCTCGGGATCCACAATGTGCAGGTGCAGAATTTACAGAAAGCGAGGCTGAGGTCATAAACCAGCTCCTTTAATCACATTAAAATGGAAGAGGTAAGCTAACCTTCAGCACTGAAAGTAATCTCCTTTCCATTATCCTGAGCTAAATCATATCCTGCTAAGCAAATCACCCGGCAGGCCCCTCAGAGTAATGAAACAGGCAAACGAGGAACTTGGGGAGATGTCATGAAATGGTTTATCAAAGAGGAAAATGGAAATCTCAGGTCTGGGTAGAGTTAATTCCGTTCACTGGCAGCAGCATTATGAGCTCCAAGCCTTGCCAAAAAAAAAAAAAAAAGATCTTTTAGTCATCACGATTTAGTCTTGGGTTTGAAATGTCTTGAAATAATAAACTGGAGAGTTTGGAGAGTGGTCTGCTGATTGCCTGAATGTTAAATATAGTTGAGGACACTACTATTCCGTTGGTAACGGTTCTCCCCCTTTTCAGGGCAACATCTTTCCTGGATTTGAATCCAGGCCCTACAGACTGGAGGATCAACCAATCAGCCAGTCGATCAGTGGTATTTATTAAGCGCCTAGTGGGTGCAGAACACTGTACTAAGAACCTGGAGAACAAACAACAGTGTTGGTTGACACACATCCTGTCCACAAGGAGTTAATGGTCTAGAGGAAGGAGCTTACTGCCACTTCTGCTGCCATTTCATACCTATAGCCCCTTTGAATTTTCCTGAAGATAGACCCTCCTTCGTCAAAGAAACCAATAGGTGTGTGTGTCGGGGCCGGGAGTGGGGAGGATGGGAGAGAGGGTGGGTTTCGATGATTTAGAAGATTCCTGAATTTCCTCTGCAATCATCATCATCTGCCACGTTGGCAATCACCCAACCTTGTTGGAACTACAACTCGATGCATCCAGGAGGATGATATGCTTCTAAGTATCATTATTTTATGAATTCAGAGCACTTGGAGAAACAACTCTTTCTGGCTTTTCCACTGCCTACATAGCCCAAGAAGAGCAGTCAGGACCAACTCTGGGACCAGGTTGAGACTTTATCTCCTCGCCATGGCCGGGATGACCTGGACAATTTCTAAAATTCCCCTGACATGAATGGAAACCCAATTCTGGCTGCCAACACAATTGAGTAAAAGGTTCAGATTTGAAGAAAGGCCAGAAATGGAGACTGGATCACACTGGGGACCCTCAATTCATTTTCCCCTCAACTTGAAATGAAGTCTTTTGTAATTCAAGACATATAATGTGAATCCTTAAATTATCTTCCACTGCATATGTGAGCCTTGTCAACCCCAGGCAAGGAATGAAGACCTGAGAGTCCTTGCATGCCTTAACTACAGACTAATCTCATATTTAACCAAAAGACAGGGTCATTCAGTCATTAATCACTATTTCTTTCACTCACTTCAGTCGGTTGTTACTCCAACACTCTCAATAGCATTATTTAAGGTGGGGAGAGAAGACAAAAAACAACTTGAACATGATGGAATCAGACATATTCGAGAATTAATGAATCTGTGTTTTTATGCTACTTTTTTGGGCAAATATTCAGTCCTTGAAAGCAGAATGTTAGTTCTAAATAGAAGATTCTCCTTTATGAACAGTAAAAAGCAATGTAATTTTGTTTATTAACTTTGGAAGATTTTGAATTGTTCTGGCCTGGGTCTATCTATTGGAATGGTTGAAAGGTATTTACCACATCGCAGGGCTAGGGCATAGGAGGTTCTGGGAAAATTGCAAGATTACAGATGTACAAATAATTAATTCAGATCAATAGAAGGAGTGTTTCAGGATGCGAGACACTCAATTACATTGTTCAAAGCATAGATGTTGATCGTCAGGAAGTCTGCTTCACCACAAATCACGGAGCATTTTTAATTTGTGCGGCAGGAAGTTATTAATCCTTTGTAATGTAATGGGGTCCTTTGAGATGTAGTAAATCTAAGGGCACTGCAGGTAGTTTGCTGTAGCCTGAAGTGATTAAATCCCCAAATTCACTTGGTTTTCATTGCAGCCTTTTCACGCAATTGAAACCTGTACTGTAGTCAGAAAGCACATGGTAAGGTTTTGTGCATTACAAAGATTTTCTAGACTGTGAGCCCGCTTTCTAGACTGTGAGCCCGCTGTTGGGTAGGGACCGTCTCTGTATGTTGCCAACTTGTACTTCCCAAGCGCTTAGTACAGTGATCTGCACACAGTAAGCGCTCAATAAATATGATTGAATGAATGAATGAATGAATCACAGGGGCCCAAAAAGCTAGAAAGAGCTTGCTGCTTCTAAAAAGCAGTCCAAATCAATCAATCAATCAATCAATCAATGGTATCTATTCTGTAATTACAATGTGCTGAGCACTGTACCGAACCTTTGGGGAGTACAATACAACAGAATTAGCAGACACTTTCCCAAATCAGTCAGCAACTGGCCTTGGGGTACAAGGCCAGCTGAGAAACAACACAGCGAAATGGATTGTGCACAGGCCTGGGAATCAGAAGGACCTGGGTTTTGTCCCGGCTCTGTCACTTGTCTGCTGTGTGGTCACTGGCAAGTCCATTCACTTCTCTGTGCCTCAGTTAACTCATCTGTAAAATGGGGATTAAGACTGTGAGCCCCATATGGGACACGGACCACGCCTGACCTGTTGATCTTGTATCTACCTGAGAAGCTGTGTGGCTCAGTGGAAAGAGCACGGGCTTTGAAGTCAGAGGTCATGGGTTCAAATCCAGGCTCCATCACTTGTCAGCTGTGTGACTTTGGGCAAGTCACTTAACTTCTCTGTGCCTCAGTTATCTCATCTGTAAAATGGGGATTAAGACTGTGAGACCCCCCTGGGGCAACCTGATCACCTTGTAACCACCCCAGCGCTTAGAACAGTGCTTTGCACATAGTAAGCACTTAATAAATGTCATTATTATTATTATTATTTTAACAGTACAGTGCCTGGCGCATAGTAAAAGCTTAACAAATACCATAAAAAAATTAAAGTGGTCATTTGGACCCCGAGTTCTGGGGGCCTCAGAAATAGGGGGAATTTTTCGGGAGTTCCCAGTGTGTTGGTGTAGGATCACGGCTCTCGTACCGACCCCGATTAGAAACAGGAAAACAGTGGTTGGGAAAATGAGAGGTTCAAGGATATCTGCAATTGAGCCTGCTTCTCTCCTGCATCTTCCTCCTCAGGATGAGTCGGGAACTCTCAGAACTGCATCCCTTTGGCCTCACTCTCTGGTGTGCACACTTCAAAATCAGCCACAGCTGGAATCCGGCTGCTCTAGAAACCGCTGTCATCCTGGACAAAACCTAGCACTTTTTCATAATCATCAGAAGCGAGAAACCTTCAAAACTGTCATCCTTATTGCCTCTCTGTCTCCCAGAGCTGAAAGATGGGGAATAAAAGAGTCGATGCATCTTGGGGCGAATGAGTGAAAACAGCTTGTGTGGGAGTTCCAGGGCCCATCGAAGAACACCGATAAATCTTTAGGCGAGGACTGTGACACGCCGCGTACGCCGTAAGTTGAGTCAGCCGGCAGAGAGAATGCAGCCGGGGCAATTCGGATCGAGCGCAGAGAGCCCAAGAGAGACGTTTATCCGCCAGATGAGACCGAGGAGGGCAGCTGACAGGATTCACGTGGGTGTGTGATATAAACCGAACCTGGCACCAGTCAAATAAGACTGGGAAAAATCTCCAGTAAAAGGAAACTAACAAAACGTCAACTATTGCCTTTGCCAAACCACTTCCATTTCGCTCGGTTGTTTCAAACTCCAAATTCAACCATGACATTAAAAACTGGCAACACAAAACCTGCTACCACGTCAAGATACATTATCTACTGCCACAGATTGAAATGAATCAAATAGTGTTTATCCATTGTCCCCTCAATGTTATGAGGCAGGGCCTAAAGACAGTTGCGATCAAGAACGATTTCATCATTTGATTTTTATTTACTAAAGAGATCTGTGACTTTGGCTTGATACGGGACACATTTTCCTCATGACTGAAGTGATGGGGAGAGAAGGTTTCATATAATCTTATTTCTTTGGAGCAAATGGTAATTTGGCTCAGTGGAAAGAGCACGGGCTTTGGAGTCAGAGGTCATGGGTTCAAATCCCGGCTCCACTCCTTGTCAGCTGTGTGACTTTGGGCAAGTCACTTCACTTCTCTGTGCCTCAGTTCCCTCATCTGTAAAATGGAGATTAAGACGGTGAACCCCACGTGGGACAACCTGATCACCTTGTAAACTTCCAAGCACTTAGAACAGTGCTTTGCACATAGTGAGCACTTAATAAATGCCATTATTATTATTATTATTATTATTATTATTATCCAGTTCAGCTGCCAAGGCTGGCCTGCCTTGCCCCAGTTGGAGAGGGTAGATGAAACAGGGCAATTTCATGGGGAACAATACATGGGATTCCAAAGATTAAAACCTAGTTTCAATCAATCACTTCTTAATTATCTGTAAGTGGCCGTTGCATTTTGTAGATTACCCAGCATGGCTCACAGGGATCTGAAGAAAACCCTGGTCAATGTTTGCCCGGGGACCTGCTTTCAGTCTCTGGAAACTTCAGAGAAGCAGCGTGGCCTAGCGGAAAGAAGACCTGGGTTCTAATCCCAGCTCTGCCACTTGTCTTCTGTTTGACCTTGGGCAAATAACTTCACTTCTCTGGGCCTCAGTTACCTCATCTGTAAAATGGAGATTAAAACTACGAGCCCCATGTGGGACGTGAACTGTGTCCCACCTGATTAGCTTGACTCTACCCCAGTGCTTACTACAGTGCCTGACATATAGAAGTGCTTACTAAATGCCATTAAAAAACCCTAAAAAAGCTAACCACTGGTAAAAAAAAAATGCACAGAATATAGTAGTAATAATAATAATAATATTGGCATTTATTAAGCGCTTACTATGTGCAAAGCACTGTTTTAAGCGCTGGAGAGGTTACAAGGTGATCAGGTCGTCCCACAGGGGACTCACAGTCTTCTTCCCCATTTTACAGATGAGGTAACTGAGGCCCAGAGAAGTGAAATGTCTTGCCCAAAGTCCCACAGCTGAGTGGTGGAGCCGGGATTTGAACCCATGACCTCTGACTTCAAAGCCTGTGCTTTTTCCGCTGAGCCATGCTGAATATGGATAACTCACAGTAAACTGCAGTTTGAAGCATTTTCTGTGAGAATAAGGCTTTGTACAAAAGAGGTAGGTTTTAGTGATACTTTGGAGATGATGCTACTTCTTTTTCTGTCCTGGCAAGTTAGCCAGAAGGCTTGATATACTTTTATCTTGACTATTATAGTTATATTGTACTCTCCAGGTGCTCAGTACAGTGCTCTGCACATGGTAAGCACTCAATAAATATGACTGACTAATCGACTTCTCTTCCAGGACAACTTGAGCCACAGCTCCAGGAGAAACTGGGACCATACTGTATGTTGTTCTATTCAGGGAGGAGGTGGTGACGGTTATGGTTTGGGGGAGGAGGAATGGGAGATGGGGACCTCTTTATCTATTTGACTGAAAGCACCAACGAGAAATCCCGGAGAGCCCATCAGCCCCGAAACTCTGCCCACTCCATCGCTGAGAGGGCGTGGGTGACGGAGAGGGAAATGGAGAAATTGAGAGGATACTTCACCGGGAGAAAAAATGACACACAACACACACACACACACACACACACACACACACACACACACCGGGAGAAAAAATGACACACAACACACACACACACACACACACACACACACACGATTCCCAAAGTTTCTCACCTCCCCCAACCCTGCAGAGAAGCAAATTTCCCTCATAGAAGCAGTAGATTTTCTTAATAATAATAATGGCATTTATTAAGTGCTTACTATGTGCCAAGCACTGTTCTAAGTGCTGGGGAGGATACAGGTGATCAGGTTGTCCCACGGGGGCCTCACAGTCTTAATCCCCATTTTACAGATGAGGTAACTGAGGCCCAGAGAAGTTAAGTGACTTGCCCAAAGTCACACAGCCGACAATTGGCGGGGCCAGGATTTGAACCCCATGCAGGCACTTTTCTTCCCCATCCATTAGCCCCACATAGACACATAGATGGATTCCCTTCCGTCATTTCCACATAATTGCAGGTTCCCCTTTTCCCCAAAATTCATTCCTTCCATCGTATTTATTGAGTGCTTAATGTGTGCAGAACACTATCCTAAGTGCTTTGCACATAGTAAGCGCTTAATAAATGCCAATATTATTATTATTATTACTATTATATTCTGTGCTTTTTTTTTTTACCAGCGGTTAGTGTTTTTAGGGTTTTTTAATGGCATTTAGTAAGCACTTCTATACAACAGAGTTGGTGGACATGTTCCCTGTCCACCTCATATGAGCTCACAGTCTAGAGGGGGAGATTCTCCTTGGTCAGTCAGTCAATTGTACTTATTTAGCACTTATTAGGTGTTAAAAGTGCACTGTACTAAGCGCTTGGGAGAGTACAGTGTAACAATATAGTAGACACTGCACTGTTCTGACAATGTGGAATTGGAAGTTCTTCACTCTCAGAAAGGGTGGGGCTGTATTAAATGCCTCAGTATACAAGCTGACAACCTGCCACACAGCTTGTTTAAGAAACTTGTCTAAGGCCTTTAGAGACCACTCACAGATCTCTTCAGGCCACGAGATTGTAAACAATAATAATCATCATTATTGTTATTATTATTGTGGTATTTGTTGTCAATCAATCACATTTATTGAGCACTTACTGTGTGCAGAGCACTGTACTAAGCACATGGGAGAGCACAAAATAACAGAATTGGTAGACACTTTCCCAGCCCACAAGGAGCTTACAGTCTAGAGAAGGGTTTGCTGCTTACTATGTGCCAAGCGCTCTACTAAGGGCTGGGATTGATACAAGATAATCAGGTTGGACACAGTCCTTGTCCCTTGTGGGGCTCACAGTCTAAGTAGGAGGGAGAATGGGTGTCAAATCCCTATTTTACAGATGAGGAAACTGAGCTCGCTCTCTTCCTCCCTTAAAAGCCCTACTGAGAGCTCACCTCCTCCAGGAGGCCTTCCCAGACTGAGCCCCCTTTTTTCCTCTCCTCCTCCCCATCACCCCTGCCCTACCTCCTTCCTCTCCCCACAGCACCTGTATATGTATTTGTGCAGATTTATTACTCTATTTATTTTACTTGTACATATTTACTATTTATTTTGTTAAGGTTGTGCATATAGCTTTAATTCTATTTGTTCTGACGATTTTGACACCTGTCTATATGTCTGTCTCCCCCTTCTAGACCATGAGCCCATTGTTGGTTAGGGACCGTCTCTATATGTTGCCGACTTGTACTTCCCAAGCGCTTAGTACAGTGCTCTGCACACAGTAAGCGCTCAATAAATACGATTGAATGAATGAATGAATGAGGCACAGAGACATTAAGTGAAACAGGGTCACACAGCAGCCCAGTGGTGGAGCCAGGATTAGAATCCAGCTCCTCTGACTCCCAAACCCACGTTATTTCCTCTAAGCCACGCTGCTTCTCTACTGGATGTAGAGCCAAGAGAACTTGGAAGGTGTTTTGTTTGTTTACTCTTTTAAGAGAAGCTCTTTTTGTTCATCTTTCTCTTTGTAGAGGAGCAGCTTGGCCTAGTGGAAAGAGCACATGTCTGGGAGTCAGAGGACCTGGGTTCTAATCTCTGCTACATGTCTGCTGTGTGACCTTGAACAAGTCACTTCACTTCTCTGTGCCTCAGTTACCCCATCTGTAAAATAGGGATTAAATCCTACTCCCTCCTAATTAGACTGTGAGCCCCGTTTGGGACGGGGACTGTGTCCAACCTGATTAACCCAGCAGTTAGAACAGTGCTTGGCACATTATAAATGCTTAATAAGTACTATTGTTACTACTATTGATATTGGTATTCATATCACTATTGGAAGAATTGACCAGCAGAACCATCAAGGTACCCTGCCAGAGAAAGTTGTGTATAAAAATATCTGTAATTATTGTGTATATCTGTAATTATTTATTTATATTAATGTCTGTCTCCCCCCTAGACTGTGAGCTTGCGGTAGGCAGGAACGTGCCTGTTTGTTGTTAAATTGTAGTCTCCCGAGCGCTTATGCGGTTTTTGCACGCAGTGAGCGCTCAATAAATACAATTGAATGAATGAATGAAAGTTGACCGCATTTAGGACCGTGACTCAGGAGTCATTTAAACTCTTCTCAGCTGACATTCTCAAGCAGAAGAAGAGGCTGCCAGAAAAAAAATCCCTGCTCATGTTCACTGCCGCGAAAACACCATGTGCTTCATAGAGCGGCTTTCTTCTGATTGAGAGCTCCTGCGCCACTGCTGGCATTTACAGAGCTGGAGGAAAAACACCAACGTGATCCGTTGTCTGACACCGAAATCCTAATTAAATTTGGAAACAGGAAGCTGGGAGGGGCAGGGGGGGAGGAATCTTGGAGGCATTCCATCTGACCCTGCTGGAAAAAGCGGCACTGGCTTTGGGGCCAAAAAGAAGAGATCTGCATGTGGAAATAATTCAGTGGTACAATTAAATGAATTAACTTAATGGACAGGCCTCACACGTCTCCCCCAACCCCATCCGAAGCCAAGCTCTCAAAGACGGCAATTGATTGAATCCTGGCAGGAGGGTGAGTCATCCAGCCTAGGACTATTTGGACACTAATTCCTTTTCACTTAGAAACCCCTTTTAAAATATAGATGTTTGTTCCCTTCTCCTCTCTCTTTCGTGGCATCGAGCTAAATATAAAAATGATCTTCCGATAGTCTTTCACCGGGCATCGCTACTCAACCATTGTGTAACCGAGTGCGTAATTCAGATGCTATGGAGTTTGAGGGCCTAAGGAGACGTTGAACTTTCCATGAAAAATTCGGGATTGACATAACCGGTGTGACAACTGGCTACCTATGAACCAGTTTATATCCTCAAAAGAGGTTCAGCTCTACAATTATTCCTTCTCCTCTGGGTCCTCTCTATGGCATGTGGTGCTGGGTTCCACATGATCAGTGTTACATCAAGAGAAGGTTTCTCTCTCTCTTCCCCCCTTTTCTCTCTCTCTTTCCTTCTCTCTCCTTCCCTCTCTTAAAAATAATAATGATGACATTTATTAAGCGCTTACTATGTGCAAAGCACTGTTCCAAGCACTGGGGAGGCTACAAAGTGATCAGGTTGTCCCACTGGGGGCTAACAGTCTTAATCCCCATTTTACTGATGAGGTCACTGAGGCACAGAGAAGTTAAGTGACTTGCCCAAAGTCACACAGCTGACACGTGGCGGAGCCGGGATTTGAACCCATGACCTCTGACTCCAAAGCCCATGCCCCTTCCACTGAGCCACGCTGCTCTCTTCCCACCCATCTGAAATAGCACAGGAAAGACTACATGCCCAGGAGTCAGAGGATCTGGGTTCACTCATTCATTTGGTGATATTTATTGAGCGCTTACTGTGTGCAGAGCACTGTACTAAGCACTCAGGAAGTACAATTCAGCAACAAATTGAGACAATCCGTGCCCACAGCGGGCTCACAGCCTAGAAGCGGGGAGACAGACATCAAAACAAGTGAAGAGGCATCAGTAGCATCATTATAAATAGAATTATAGATCTATACACGTCATTAATAAAAATAAATGGAATTACAACTTTAACTATGTTACAGCCTGATTCAGCCACATGTCTGCTGTGTGACCACGGGCAAGTCACTTCACTTCTCCGTTCCTCAATTATCTCATCCGGAAAATGGGGATTTAAACTGTGAGCCCCATGTGGACATAGACTAGGTGCAGCTCGATTTATTTGTATCTCCCCCAGAGCTTAGTACAGTGTCTGGCACATACTAAGCGCTTAACAAGTACCATGAAAAAAAAATACCTACTTCCCCCCACCTACTGTAGTGAACTGCTTCCAAGAACCCCTCGAGTCCCACCAGTTGAGACCCCAATAAGAGGCCTTGGAAGGAGCTAGCGAAGGGTAACTCATGGATTCTCCAAAAGGATGAACTGCACTAGCTCTGCCTCACCGGAGAAATGCAGCGTGGCACCGTGGAAAGAGCCTGGGCTTTGGAGTCAGAGGTCCTGGGTTCAAATTCCACCTCTGTCAGCTTTGTGACTTTGGGCAAGTCACTTCACTTCTCTGGGCCTCAGTTCCCTCATCTGGAAAATGGGGATGAAGACTGTGAGCCCCCTGCGGGACAACCTGATCACCTTGTAACCTCCCCGACGCTTAGAACAGTGCTTTGCACATAGTAAGCACTTAATAAATGTCATTATTATTATTAAATGGAAGCTACAACTAGGACGAGAAGAAGCAAAGAGGCTCTTTTGTAAAGGCAGATTTAATCAATTGGGATCATTTATGAGACGGTGAAAAGAGCATTATCTATTGTCGAGACCTCGCCTGAGACCCTATTTAATCAAAAGTCATTCGTCCCACCGTGTCTCGAGAGCGTTGACTAGAAATCCCCACCGATTACCTTAATATGTTCATTTGACATGTTCAAAACCTAGAGACAAGAGCACGGGCTTGGGAGTCAGAGGACGTGGATTCTAATCCCGACTCTGCCACTTGTCTGTTGGGTGACCTTGGGCAAGTCACTTAATTTCTCTGCACCTCAGTTTCCTCATCTGTAAAATGGAGATTAAGACTGTGAGCCCCACGTGGGACAACCTGATTATCTTGCATCTCACCCAAAGCTTAGAACATTGCTCAGCCCACAGTAAGCACTTAACAAATACCATAATTATTATTATTACTATTATTATTATTATTATTTCTGAAACTTCAACTTAGTACAGCGCTGAACACCCAGTAGGCGCCCAATAAATACCACTGATTGAATCGTTGCTGAGATACAAGTAGGATCCCGGCAAACCTAAGAGAAAACATTTCCTGACATTCTTGGAGTCTCCCTTCAGAAAATACAAACTTGAAGTTTCTAGCGTTGTGGATTGAGATTTGGCAGAACTTCTGGATGATATGGACAAGTCCAAGCCCGGGGACTGAAAATATCCTTTGAGAAACATTACAGTTTTAAGACATCGCGTCAGATGCATTTTAGAAACAGACTTCATTAACTTTTCCTTCGACCTTCTAACTTGCTACGATTTCCACTTCGCTTCGAATGGACCCATAATTCCAGCTTGTGAATTCAACTGGAACTAATTGCTTTATTAAATAAACTTTATTTGGGGGCTGACCGCCTCGGGTGCTAGGAGAAAATGATCCTTTCTTCCTCTAAAGCGAATCTAGGTCAGAAATTTGAAAAGAAGGAGTTACCAAAGTGACCCACAACTAAGTCGAAGTCAGTGCCAGGACTAGGGGAGGGGAAAGTTTCGGCGGGGGCAGGAGAGTGCTGCCATCCAGAAATGTGATCTTGGGCAAGTCACTTAACTTCTCTGGGCTTCACTTACCGCATCTGTAAAATGGGGATTAAGACTGTGAGCCCCGCATGGGACAACCTGATCACCCTGTATCCTCCCCAGCGCTTAGAACAGTGCTTTGCACATAGTAAGCGCTTAACAAATGCCAATTATTATTATTATTATTATTATATCTTGGACTCTGCAGATACCGAAGCACTTAGTACAGTGTTCTATACCCATTGGGCACTCGATAGATGTGCTGCTCCTATGAAGTACAATACAGCCTTCGGTTCTCTTTCTCAGAGCCAGGATTAGAACCCAGGTCCTTCGGACTCTTGGGCCCGTTCACCTCTCTGTCACCTCTACCCCTCCTATGCATTACAGGAGGGGTAGGGGGGGGTCTATCTGCTTCTCGTAGAGCTGACGGGTAGGGATGTGAGACAACGTAAATGTTAATTTTGGAAAAATCTTGTCCGATACGAGGTGTGCCGGACAGTCCCTTTGGGTAGAAATCTCACTGGAAGTAGAACAGTGCTATCAGCAGCCTGATCAGGAACAGGAAATAATAATAATAATAATAATTGGCATTTGTTAAGCGCTTACTATGTGCAAAGCACTGTTCTAAGCGCTATGTTTACTGACTCTTTGATACTGGACTCTCCCAAGTGCTTAGTACAGTGCTCTGCATACACAGTAAGCACTCAATTAAATACAATTGATTAAATGATGCAGGATGCTCAAAAGCAAGAGTAATGGAAGCAGAAAAGTCTACACACTAGTGCTGTCCGCCGACAGTCCATCTCCATTGATGTTAACTTGGCATCAAACGTTTGCATTTTTATAAAAGGTATTAAGTGCTTACTATGTACGAGGGGAGCAGCGTGGCTCAGTGGAAAGAGCACGGGCTTTGGAGTCAGTGGTCATGGGTTCAAATCCCGGCTCCGCCACTTGTCAGTTGTGTGACCCTGGGCAAGTCACTTAACTTCTCTGGGCCTCAGTTCCCTCTTCTGTTAAATGGGAACGAAGACTATGAGCCCCATATGGGACACCCTGATTACCTTGTATCTACCTCAGGGCTTAGAACACTGCTTGGCACATAGTAACCACTTAACAAATACCAACATTATAAGGGAGAAGGAAATATTGAATGAGATTGGGGAAGCTATTAGTGGAGAAAGCCCGGGCTCAGGAGTCAGAGGTCGAGGGTTCTAATCCCGGCTCCACCACTTATCAGCTGTATGACTTTGGGCAAGTCACTTCACTTCTCGTGCCTCAGTTACCCCATCTGTAAAATGGGGATTAATGATCATAATTATGGCATTTGTTAAGTGCTTACTATGTGCCAAGCACTGTTCTAAGCGCTGCTATGTGAGCCCCACGTGGGACAACCTGATTACCTTGTCTCTACCCAGCACTCAGAACAGTGTTTGGCATATAGTAAGCGCTTAATAAATACCATCATAATTATTATTACTATTCGTGAGAGTAGGTCAGGCCTAGTGGAAAGAACATGGGTGCCTGAGAGTCAGAGGATGTGAGTTCTAATCCCTGCTCTGCCACATGTCTGCTGAGTGACCTTGGACAAGTCACTTAACTTCTTCAGGCTTCAGTTACTTCACCTGCAAAATGGGTATTGAGACTGTGAGCCCCATGTGGGACAGGGACTGTGTCCAACCCGATTATCTTGTATCTACTCTAGTGCTTAGAATAGTGCTTGGCATATAGTAACTGCTTAACAAATACCACAGTTATTAATATTATTATTATTAGAAGCCTAAGAAAATCAACCATGCCATTTCCAGGTCTTATGATTGGTTCATCCAACCCAGCATTCCATCGTCAGAAGTGGCAAAAGAGATGTTGGGAAAACAATGTGAGTGACCTTGGGCAAGTCATTTAACTTCTCTGTGCCTCAGTTTCCTCATCTGTAAATTGGAGATTAAGACCGTGAGCCCCACGTGGGACAACCCGATTATCTCGTCCTGATGGAGAGGGATGTACTCATCAACTTTACATATAACATTATTATTATTAATAATAATAGTATTTATTAAGTGTTTACTCTGCGTCAGGTGGTGGGGCAGATTCAAGATAATCACACTAATATCAATAACAATAATTTACCAATTCTGGTATACAGTGCTCTCCCAAATGCTTAGAACAGTGCTCTGCACATAGTAAGTGCTCAATAAATACAATTGATTGACTGATTGATTAATAATAATAGTGGTATTTGTTAAGCTCTTAATTTCTAAGCTTTGTACTAAGCACTGGGGTGGATTCAAGATAATCAGATCCCACTTGAGGTTCACAGTCTAAGTAGGAGAGATAGCAGGCATTGAGTCCTCATTTTTTGCAGTTGAGAGAACTGAGGCACAGAGAAGCTAAGTGACTTTCCCAAGGTCACACAGCAGACAAATGGCAGAGCCGGGATTAGAACCCAGGTCCTTCTGATTCCCAGGCCCATCTCTTTCCACTAGGTTCTACTGCTTCTGTAAGTGGTGGTAGTAGTAGTAATAATAATAATGTTGGTATTTGTTAAGGGCTTACTATGTGCCAAGCACTGTTCTAAGCATTGGGGAGGTTACAAGGTGATCAGGTTGTCCCACGGGGGGCTCGCACTTTTAATCCCCATTTTACAGACGAGGTAACTGAGGCCCAGAGAAGTGAAGTGACTTGCCCAAAGTCACACAGCTGATAGTTGCCGGAGTCGGCATTTGAACCCATGACCTCTGACTCCAAAGCCCGGGCTCTTTCCACTGAGCCACACTGAGAATCCAGATTCTCCGACTCCCGGGCTCAGCCTGTTTCCATTAGGCCGTGACATTTCTGATTGCTGTTTGAGAAGCAGAGGTAAGGTTTTGGGATAAAATAAATACTAGTAGTAATAGCTGCTGTTGCTTTCGCTGGTGTTGTTGTAATAGTAGTAGTAATAGTAGTAGTAATGGCATTAGTTAAGCTCTTACTATGTGCCAAGCAGTGAATTAAGTACTGGGGTAGAAACAAGATAGTGTGGCTTAGTGGAAAGAATACAGGCTTGGGAGTCAGAGGTCATGGGTTCTAATCCCGTCTCCGCCGCTTGTCAGCTGTGTGACTTTGGGCAAGTCACTTAACTTATCTGAGCCTCAGTTCCCTCATCTGTCAAATGGGTTGAAACCGTGAGCCCCATATGGGGCAACCTGATTACCTTGTATCTCCCCCAGCACTTAGAACAGTGCTTGGCACATAGTAAGCACTTAAAAAATACCATTATTATTATTATTATTATTATTATTATTATTATTATTATCAGCTCACATAGACTGTGAGCCCACTGTTGGGTAGGGACTGTCTCTATATGTTGCCAACCTGTACTTCCCAAGCGCTTAGTACAGTGTTCTGCACACAGTAAGCGCTCAATAAATACGATTGATTGATTGATTGATATGGGGCTCACAGTTGAAACAGGAGAGAAAATAGGTATCGAATCCCCATTTTACAAATGAAGAAACTGAGGCCCAGAGCAGTGAAATGACTCGCTCAAGGTCACCCAGCAAACCAATGGTGGAGCTGGAATCAGAATCCAGATTCTCCGACTCCCGGGCTCAGCCTGTTTCCACTAGGCCATGAGGTTCCTGATTGCCTAATGATTGTCTGCTTCTCTGCTGCTTGAGAAGCAGAGGTAAGGTTTTGGGATCAAATAAATGACCGTTTTCTGAAACAGCTGTTCCTAGAACCTACTTGGAAAGATACTGTACAGTACTGGATTTCATTCTGAGAACCCGGTTCAGGAGCTAATAGTAGCAGCAGTTTCCTCTCCTCCTCCCCTTCCCCACCACCCTACCTCCTTCCCCTCCCCACAGCACCTGTATATATGTTCGTACAGATTTATTACTCTATTTATTTTACTTGTATATATTTACTATTCTATTGATTTTGTTAATGATGTGCATTTAGCTTTAATTCTATTTGTTCTGACGACTTGACACCTGTCCACATGTTTTGTTTTGTCCGTCTCCCCCTTCTAGACTATATATACTGGTGTATACTAGTCTTGTATATACTTCTAGACTGTGAGCCCATTTTTGGGTATGGACCGTCTCTATACGTTGCCATCTTGTACTTTCCAAGCGCTTAGTACAGTGCTCTGCACACAGTAAGCGCTCAATAAATACGATTGAATGAATGAATGAAACCGGCGAGGGACTCCACGTGGCCCCTGGAGGATCGTGGTTTAAAGGACACTTGGGGATAGACAGGGGCAAGAGCCAAAAGGCTGGATTAATTTTTAGTTCATCTTCACTGAAAGAAGATTTTTTTGTGGAGGGCAATGCCCTCAAATTGTTTTCAGAGCAGCAGGTCAGAAGAGCTGATCTCATGGGGGAAAACACTTAGAATGCTTTAAAAAATTTCCTCAGTTTCGATGTTTCCCTGTGATAAACTAGGTGGAAACAAATCACCGAACCAGATGGCGTCTGTCCAAAGAACTCAGCGGTGTCAAGAGCTGGAGTAAATACCCAGTAGACTGTAAGCTCTTGTTGTATCATACTCTCCCGAGTGCTCAGTACCGTGCTTTGCACACAGTAAGTGCTCAATAAATATGATTGAATGACAATGATAATTGGATCAGTTGCAGCGCTAAAAAAGGCTTACAGTGCAAATGGTAGACGCCTGCAAAAAATAATATGGGTAAAATAGGGAACCATGATAAGTTTCAACTTAAATGACCAGGAACGCAACAAATAAGTAAATAGACAGTGCTTAGTGCGGTGTTCTGCACACAGTAAGCGCTCCGTAAATACCATCGATTGATTCCTGAACTGGGCAGGGATCGAAGCTTCTGCTTCCGCTGTTCCTTCCCAAGCGCTTATCCCAGTGCGCTGCACTTGGTAGGTGCTCCGTAAATCCCACGGCAACTGCTGTAACTGCTTCTAACATTTCCGCAGTCCACCAGCTTGCTGGCCCAGGCACGAAGCCACGCGTGGGAGAGTCTCAGGACAATAGCGACCGTAACGCAATCAGATTTTAATGTTCCGGCTGAGGAAGAAAGACCAAATAAAGCCAACACAAGGATATTACATTTTTGAAAAAGGAACTCTAATACAAACCCCGGTTACAAAAAAAGCAGAAAGGTGTAGCTGAAAAACCAATCTACAAGAAGCCTCTACAAACTATTTGGGTGATTTAAAAACATAATTCTGAAATTGTGGGAAGCAGTGTGGCCCAAGGAAGGAGCAGAGGCCTGGGAATCAGAGGACCTGGGTTCTAATCCCAGCTCCTCCACTTGTCTGCTGTGTGACCTTGGGCAAGTCATTCCACTTCTCAGTGCCTCAGTTCTTCATCTGTAAAATCGGGATCGAGATTGTGAGCCCCACGTGGGACAGGGATTGTGTCCAATCTGATTTGCTTGTATCCACCTATCTGCCTGGCATATGATAAGTGTTTAACCAGTACCATAATTATCATTATTAAAAATATACCATGAAAAAAAATCCTTGCATGCCTGTAAGGTAAAGTAAAGCATCGGGGGAGAGATCAGTCTTTTAAAAAGAATGAAAACCTCAGGCTGAGGAGATATGGAAAGATCTAAATGGAGACAGGTTACGTACAAGTAGGGGACATTTAATCAGGCATCAAAGGGGCTTGAAGAACATCTCACAAGGGACACCAAAGGGATTCTTTAAGTAGACTGAAACCAGGAAACCGGCGAGGGAATAATAATAATAATGATAGCATTTATTAAGCACTTACTATGTGCAAAGAACTGTTCTAAGCACTGGGGAGGTTACAAGGTGATCAGGTTGTCCCACAGGGGGCTCAAAGTCTTAATCTCCATTTTACAGATGAGGTAACTGAGGCCCAGAGAAGTGAAGTGACTTGCCCAAAGTCACACAGCTGGCAATTGGCGGAGCCGGGATTTGAACTAATGACCTTTGACTCCAAAGCCCACACTCTTTCCACTGAGCCATGCCGCTTCTCTGAATCTACGTGGCCCCTGGAGTATTGCGGTATACTTGGGGACGGAAAGTGGCAAAAGCCAAAAGGCTGGTTTAATTTTTAGTTCCTCTTCACTAAAAGAAGATTTTGGGGGAGGGCAACGCCCTCAAATTGTTTTCAGAGCAGCAGGTCAGAAGAGCTGATCTCATTGGGGGAAAACACTTTAGAATGCTTTAAAATATTTCCACGGTTTTGATGTTTGCTTGTGATAAACTAGATGGAAACAAATCACCGAGGCCAGATGGCGTCTGTCCAAAGAACTCAGCGAGAAAGCTGCAGAACTCCTAGCCACAGTGTTTAACTTATAGTACAAATAACCAATGTACCCGGAGCCTGGGAGACCGCCAATACTTTCTTATATCTCTACAAGGGCTGTGGTGAGGATTATAAAATTGAAAGGCTTATTTCAATACCTAGAAAACTCACAGAGTCTACAGTTAGGTTCAAAATTAAACAATGGCTTTTTAGTGAGTGTCAACTGAGTGCTAAGCATTGTGCCAAGCCCTTGGGAGAGTATAACAGAAAGCTCTCCCCTCGAGGAGCTTACAGTTTAGTGGAGGAGACAAAAATCATTTGTGAAAAAGTAAAATTGCATTCTCCTCCGAACTAAATGGGCAGGAGGAAGAGCAAGAAAGCACACTGGAACCACCTCCCTATTTTCAGCAGTTTTCATTAAGCATCTATGCTGTGTGACTTTGAGCATGTCATTTGACATCTCTGTGCCTCAATTTCCTCATCTGTAAAAAGTGGATGAAATATCTGGTCTCCCTCTCCCTTGGACTGTGAGCCCAAGTGAAACAGGGACTGTGGCTGAACCAATTTTTTGGATTCCACCTCAGTGCTTAGTACAGTAATTGACCCTTAGTAAGTGCTTAACATACCACAGGTATTATCTATTGCATACAAACTGCTGTATTTGACATGCTTGGGAGTAGTCCAAAAAATTGAAAGGCAGAGTCAATCAATCAATCGTATTTATTGAGCGCTTACTGTGTGCAGAGCACTGTACTAAGCGCTTGGGAAGTACAAGTTGGCAACATATAGAGACAGTCCCTACCCAACAGTGGGCTCACAGTCTAAAAGTCCTTGCCCTCAGCGAGCTAACAATCTAGTGGGAGAGCATCTAAAACATTTAGAGGGTCTAGAGGATAGAGCATGGGCTTGGAAGTCAGAAGGACCTGAGTTCTAATCCCAGCTCCACCACTTGTCTGCTATGTGACCTTGGGCAAGCCACTTAACTTCTCTGTGCCTCAGTTCCCTCACCCGTAAAATGGGGATTAAGATCTTGAGCCCCACGTGGGACAACCTGATTACCTTGTATCTACCCCAGGGCTTAGAACAGTGCTTGGCACATAGCAAGCGCTTAACAAATACCATAATCATCATCATCATCATGTCCCACATTGGGCTCAGTCTTAATCCCCATTTTACAGATGAGGTAACTGAGGCATAGAGACGTGAAGTGACCTGCCCTGAGATTGTGACAGCAGACAAGTGGTGGGGCCAGGATTAGAACTCAGGTTCTTCTAACTTCCAGGCGCATGCTTTTCGTGCTAGGCCATGCTGCTTCACAAGTACTTAACAAGAACTACTATTATCATTATTATTATTGTTATTATTACAGTTTAGGGGCAGAGGCAGAGAGGTGCCCCTCTGGCACAAACCCTATTTGAGGCCAACACTACAGTGGCTCTAAAGTCAGCCATCTCCACCCCCTTTGCCACCCAGGGCAGTTCTGCAGGTGGTTAACTGGCACGAGGCCTGTAACACTTCTAGACTGGTAAACTCATTCTCTAGACTGGAAGCTTGTAAAGGGCAGGAAATGTGTCTGCTAATTCTCTTGTATTGAACTTAGTACATGTGCTTAGTACAGTGCTCTGCACACAGTAAGCGCTCAATAAATACGCCTGACTGACCACATTTCTGTGCCTGAATACCTCATCTGTAACATGGGGATTAAGACTGTGAGCCCCGTGTGGAAAATGGACTGTCCCCAACCTATTTATCTACCCCAGAATTTAGAATAGTGCCCGGCCAATAGTAAGTGTTTATCAAATACCATTTAAAATAAGCACTTACTATGTGCCAAGCACAGTAGTAAGAGCTGGGGTAGATGTAATTCTGCTAATTCTGTTGTGTTGTACTCTCCCGAGTGCTTAGTACTGTGGCTCAGTGGAAAGAGCACGGACTTTGGAGTCGGAGGTCATGGGTTCAAATCCCGGCTCCGCCACTTGTCTGCTGTGTGACTCTGGGCAAGTCACTTCACTTCTCTGGGCCTCAGTTACCTCATCTGTAAAATGGGGATTAAGACTGTGAGCCCCCTTGGGACAGCCTGATCACCTTGTAACCTCCCCATGCTTTGCACATAGTAAGTGCTTAATAAATGCCATTATAATAATACTCTGCACATGGTAAGTGCTCAATAACTACCATTGATTGATTGACTGATGTGGCAGAGAGGATGAGTAACAAACTGACCGCCCCCCATGGATCGTGACTGTGGCCACCTTGCCCCAGGAGAACGGGAAGAAATTTCAGTCTAAATCCGGAAGCCAGAGTTTCTCGCTTGGAAGAACCATTAGGTTATTCCAATCCCAACTGAATCCCCGTTGGAAACGGAGAAAGGTCTAGTGACCACAGCTGTCATCCTCAGGACTTTTTTACCCAACCCCAAACAAATCTTCAAGTCTCCCTGCAGGTGAGCGCTACCCAAAGTCAGAACTAATTTGCCTCCAATTGTCATCATCATCATCATCATCAATCGTATTTATTGAGCGCTTACTATGTGCAGAGCACTGTGTACTAAGTGCTTGGGAAGTACAAATTGGCAACATATAGAGACAGTCCCTACCCAACAGTGGGCTCACAGTCTAAAAGGGGGAGACAGAGAACAAAACCAAACATACTAACAAAATAAAATAAATAGAATAGATATGTACAAGTAAAATAAATAAATAAATAAATAGGGTAATAAATATGTACACACATATATACATATATACAGGTGCTGTGGGGAAGGGAAGGAGGTAAGATGGGGAAGGGATCTCCCCAAAGCCTCTGAACTCAAATCGTCAGCCCATTTCCGACCAGGGAAGGCAAGCTAGCCTGTCTGCCTTTCTGTGGTCTTCGGCTGGGACGTGTCATTCAACGTGCTGCTTCCCTCCGTGCACGTGAACCCGGCGTACATCCGCACCCTGAAGAGCACGTGCACTGTCCCTCTTCCCTCCCTGCTTTGCCAGATCTATTCTTAGCCAGGATTAGCTACTGCACCACAAATAGAAAAAAAGAAAAACCCAAAAACGGGAGACTAAGAAGCAGCGTGGCTTAGTAGATGGAGCAGGGCCATGGGAGTCGGAGGACCTGGGTTCTAAGCCCGGGTCAGCTACACGTCTGCTGCGTGAACTTGGACAAGTCACTTCATTTCTCCAGGCCTCGGTTACCTCATCTGTAAAATGGGGAATGAGTGTGAGCCCCATGTGGGACAGGGACTGTGTCCAACCTAACTTGTATCCACCCCAGTGCTTAGAACAGTACTTGGCTCATATTAAGCGCTTAACGAGTACCATTGTTGTTATTATTATTATCATTATTATTATTATATAATATTATTTATATATTATATATATATATTAATATATAATATAATATTATTATTATTGTTAAGAAGGTGTTATGCAATCATCTAGGATTGTCCACCAATGGTAATGGCCCCTGATTGCCAGGGAGGACTTGTCCAGAGGACGCAAGGTTAAGTGAATCTGCTTCTTCTGGGCACTTCAAGGGCACAGCATGGCCTGGTGGTTAAAGCACGAGCCTGGGAGCCGGAAGGACCTGGGTTCTAATCCTGGCTCCGCCACTTGTCTGCGGCGTGACTTTGGACAAGTCACTTTATGTCTCTATACCTCAGTTACCTTCAAGGGCAGACATTGTAAGATAGTTTCAGCGTGATTAATTCAAGGATTTTGGATGATGTTCTTAGCCCTAGTTCCTTGAGTTCTCAAGCATATGGGGGTAGAATTAGATTGGACAAGATTGGCCTATTACGTACCCTACTTTACTCCATTAATAGTGGGGAAAGGGTCACATTGAAGGCCTTTTTTTATGATATTTGTTAAGGGTCTACTTTGTGCCGGGAACTGTACTAATCGCTGGGGTAGATCCAGGTTAATCAGGTTGGACCTGATCCATGTTCCTTGTGCACAAGCCATATCAACCCCCATTCTACAGATGAGGTAACTGAGGCCCAGAGAAGTTAAGTGACTTGCCCACGGTCACACAGCAGACAATTTGCAGAGCTAGGATTAGACGCAGGTCCTTCTGACTCCCAGAGGGCTCAGTCTACTAGACCACGCTGCTCTTCATAGAGAAGCAGTGTGGCTCAGTGGAAAGAGCCTGGGCTTTGGAGTCAGAGGTCATGGGTTCAAATCCCGACTCCGCCACTTCATCATCATCAATCGTATTTATTGAGCGCTTACTATGTGCAGAGCACTGTACTAAGCGCTTGGGAAGTACAAATTGGCTTGTCAGCTGGGTGACTTTGGGCAAGTCACTTCACTTCTCTGGGCCTCAGTTACTTCATCTGTAAAATGGGGATGAAGACTGTGAGCCCCACATGGGACAACCTGATCACCTTGTAACCTCCCCAGCACTTAGAACAGTGCTCTGCACATAGTAAGTGCTTAATAAATGCCATTATTATTATTATTATCTGACCTTCACGTCTGATGTGACCAGCCATGTGGCTTCAGCTCTTGATAAACTTCTCTGGCCCTCTCCTGTGTTTGACTCACAACAAAGATTATGTCTGCTTCACCAATATATGGGGAACAATATTCCTCAGAAGTCATTCCCTGTCTACATGCCAGCATAGTTTCAGCAGTCAATTTTCTTGCCTTGTTTCTACACTAATTGAACTTGGGTGAAAAAAATTTATAGTCCATGATCAGAGTAAGTCAGAATACTGGCTACTTAAATGTACTCCCTGAGGGATATGGTGTAAAAACATTATAAAATCACCATACTTCTATAGACTGTAACCTCATTGTGGACAGGGAACAGGTCCACCACTCTGTTGTACTCTACCAAGCGCTTAGTACAGTGCTCTCCACACAGTAAGAGCTCACTAAATACTACTCATTGATTCTCTGAAACCAGACCCTACATTTAAGACGGCCCCACAAAAGGACTTGATTCTCTTAGCTCACAAGGGGCAGGGAATGTGTCTGCTAACGCTGTAGCATTGTACTCACTCAAGTGCTTCGCACAATGCTCTGTACCAGAGTAAGCACTCAATAAATACCACTGATCGATTCAAAATGGGGAAATCATTTAAACAACAATCATTATTCAGTCACTTTCGCTTGGTACAGTGCTCTGCACATAGTAAACACTCAATAAATACCATTGATTGATTCAAAATGGGGAAATCGTTTTTCATAGCAATCGTGACTCAGTCCCTCGCTCCGTATAATGCTCTGCACAAAGTAAGCACTCAAAAAATACCACTGATTGATAGAGGAAATCCTTTTACAGAGGAATCATTACTCAGACATTTTCTCAGAATCTCTCTCTCCCTCTCTCACTCTCACACACACTCTCAAACACAAATGCAAACCCACAAACTCACTCTCCCGCACACATGGCTGGTTCCTTTGTCTCTTTCTCCTCTTCCTCCGGAAGTTAGTTCGGGCAGCAGACAGCAGCTGGAGTAGCCCCTGGGTCAGGAAAGATGCCAAGCCGGGCTTTGAACTCTGCAGCGGCATGAAGCCATGCCAACGAAATTAGACCCGAATCAGGCTTTGAACGCTGCTGCGGCAGAGAGGCTTTATTGACCAAAACAGCCTCACGGTGGGCTTTGAAGCCTCCATCCTATCACAGCGGAATTCCCTGGGAAGCGCCGTGGGATTTGGAAGTCTGGACGAAACGCAGGTCACATTGATCGTGCACTTTCCCGAGCGCTTAATACAGTGCTCGGCACCCAGTAAGCGTTCAAGAAATATGACTGACTGATTAACTGACCATGGTAGTGGTGTTCGTAGGAGCAGAATGGCATAGTCAATAGAGCATTGCCCTGGGAGTCAGAAGGTCATGGGCTCTAAGCTCGGCTCTGCCACTTGTCTGCTGTGTGACCTTGGGTAAGTCACTTCACTTCTCAGTTCCCTCATCTGTCAAATGAGGATTGAGATTATGAGTCCCATTTGGGACAGGGACTGTGTCCAACCCGATTTGCCTGTATCTGCCTCAGCGCTTAGTAAAGTGCCTGGCACATTTAGCAAATATCATTATTATTATCATCACATAGTCATTTTCTGAAATGTCCATTTCTAAAGTCAATGTCATTGTTTTGGGGTGGTAGAAGAGGGCTAAGAATAGCTCCAATACCTTGCAGTGGTTTCAGAGGAAACACAGTACAAAGTTATAAAAACTGAGACGCAACAGACTAGATTGAGACATCAGCTTGACAACACTGGGTTCTTTCTTCAGATCTAGCTAAGACCTTTCATGGAAGGTTGCCTATCGTCTCGTTATTTCTGTTGAAGAGCTGAAGTAACTAATCCACTCGGGAATGCAAAACCTGATTTTGATAATGCCTTTGCCAGCAGTACCAGGCCTCTATTACAACAAATGAAATATTATTGAAAGTGAAAATTAACTACATTTTCACCTAGCTAAAATGTTGATGATGACGATAACGATTATTGTAATTGTTAAGTACTTAGATGACGAGCATTGTTCTAGTTGTTGGAGTAAATATAAGTCAATCAGGCCAGATTCAGGCACTGTTTCAGCCGGGGTTTACAGTCTAAGGGGGAGGGAGTACTGGTATTGAATTCCCACCTTACAGTTGAGGAAATTGAGGTCCAGAGAAAAAAATAAAAATAAATAATGGCATTTGTTAAGCACTTACTATGTGCAAAGCACTGTTCTAAGCGCTGGGGGGGATGCAGGGTGATCAAGTTGCCCCACGTGGGGTTCACAGTCTTAATCCCCATTTTACAGCTGAGGCAACTGAGGCTCAGAGAAGTGAAGTGACTTGCCCACGGTCACACAGCAGGCAAGTGGCAGAGCTGGGATTAGAATGCAGGCCCTCTGATTCCCAAGCCCTTGCTCTTTACTCTAGGCAATGCGGCTTGGCAGACAAATGTTATAAAGGCCTCCTTTTGAAAGATCAATCAATAGTATTTCTTGAGTCCCTCCTATGTGCAGAGCATTGTACAAAACACAATAGAGAAAACACTAGAATTAGTAGACAGGCTTCCTTCTTGTAGCGTATCCATAGAGTTTTCTTGGTAAAAACACGAAAGTGGCTTGCCTTTGCCTTTTTCCTCGCAGTAAGCTTGAGTCTCTGCCCTCGATTCTCTCCCAAGCCGCTGCTGCCCAGTAAAGGTGAGTTTTGACTTGCAGCAGATTGCCTTCCACTCTCTAGCCATTGCCCAAGCTAGGAATGGAATGGGTAGGCCTCTGCTTGACTCTCCCTCCCATAGCCGAGACTGGTAGAGCACTGGAAACTCTCCAGGTGCCATCCCGAGAGGGGTGATTGGCCATAGTGATGTTCAAATGCCAAGATTCGATTCCCAACAACAAGGTCCTGAACACTTTTATTGAGACAATAGTCCGAGCTACACAGCTTTATTACTAGTCAGGCCCCGAAGGCAAATGGAAGACATCAAGATACCCAAGCAACTATTCCATCTTCATGGTCCTCGACCTCTTGACTGCTTTTGACTCTGCAGACCACTCCCTCCTCCTGGAAACGCTATTTAACCGTGGCTTTTCGGACAGAGTCCTCCCCTGGTTTTCTTACCTCTCTGGCCTATCCTTCACAGTCTCTTCGGCTGGCTCTTCCTTTAACTCCCACTCGCTAACTAAAGATATCCCCAAAGGCTCAGTTCTGGATCCCCTTCTCTTCTCTACTTACACCCACTCCCTTGAAGGACAGATGATTCTCAAATCTACCTCACTAACCCCTTGAATTATCTCCTTTTCTGCCATCTTGCATTTCTTTCTGCCTCCAGGACATCCCTGCATGGGTATTCCACAGGAGCTTCTAGTTCAACTTGTCCAAATTTGAACTTGTCTCCTCCCCTCTCAAATCGTCTCCTTTTCTTTTTTTTTTTTTGTTTTTAATGCTATCTGTTAAAGCATTTTACTCTGTGCCAGTCACTGTACTAAACACTGGGATAGAAAAAAGCTAATCAGGTCGGACACAGTCCATGTCCCACGTGGAGCTCTCCATGGTAAACTCCATTTTACAGATGAGGTAACTGAGGCACAGAGAATTTAAGTAACTTGCCTAAGGTCACACAGCAGACAAGTGGTGGAGTCAGGAGTAGAACCCAGGTCCTTTGACCCTCAGGCCTGTGCTCTATCCACTAAGCCATGCTGCTTCTCAAAGACCTCGACTGGCTTCCGAGGAATAAACCAAGATCAGGGCCCCACCTCCATGATGAAATTTTCTAGGTCATCTTTCCCTCTAGGAAAACAGATTTTCTTCATTTCTGAAATTACTGTTACTTAGAATTAAATCATATGATTTCCATATGTTCTATGATTTCCTTCTAGATCTAAATTTACTTGTGAGCAAGGATCCTGTCGACCGTAACTATTTTACTGTACTCTCCAAGATGCTTAGTACAATGCTCTGCACACTGTAAGTGCTCAGTAAATACCTGGGTGTTTGACTGATTGATTGGTTGATCTATAAGGCACAGTGTTTTATTTATCAAGCTGTTTGGTGCTAATCAGATTTCCCCTCTTGGGTATTGTAGTCTATTTTCCATGCAATGACATATATTACTTTATCTGCTATAATTGGTGCTCTCTGTGGGAAATGATGTACTGTAAATTAACAGATGCCATTGATCCGGACCAAGAATATCATCGATGTGGTATAATTTCTTCCAATCGATGCTGAAGATCAATTACTAATTATAAATTTGGATCCCTTCACAATGCCGAAGGTGGGATTATGCCCGTACAAAGGAGCATTTTTCCTACTCTGGTATCCCACCATAAAAGGGAAAGTGTTTGAGTCCAGATTAGAAATGTACTCTCTTGAGCATTCCCTGAAAAACAGACATGTGTTTCCAGCCAGGGTCAGTGAGGGACAACATCAAGCAAACACATAGATCCCCTCCAGGGCTCGGTAGAGAGGCAAAAATACACAAATTCTTGGATTACCAACCTGAATTATTGGTATAAACACCAATCCAGAATAATAATAATAATAATAATAATAATAATGGTATTTGTTAAGCATTTACTGTAGTAAGTGCTGGGGTGGATACAAACAAATCAGGTTGGAGACAGTCCCTGTCCCATGTGGAGCTCACAGTCTCAATACCCATTATACAAATGAGGTAACTGCGATACAGAGAAGTAAAGTGACTTGTCTAAGGCCACACAGCAGACAAGTGGTAAAGCTGGGATTAGAACCCATGACCTTCTGATTCTCAGGCGCCTGCTCTATCCACTGCACCATGCTGCTTCTCAAGGGAACTGTCCTGCGCTTGGAAATTTTCCTTTTTCATGTGGTTGAGGCATCCAGGTTACTATCGAATGGGACAGAGAAATGCTATGAAATGGGAGGGAAGGGGAGAGGACAGATGAAGATGGAGAAGATGAAAACAACTGATTCCTGATTAGCTTCAGTTCAATTCTGAAGAAGATCCTGTTCTTCTGAGTCAGTTTGTCAGATGAAATGTGAATAGTTCCCATAATTATAAGGAAGTGGAATATTCTTGAGGTAGCTTCCAAAAGTAGGGATCTATGAGATTCAAATCCAGTTAATTAGAACCAGATCTGCTGTGATTTAACCAAATCATGAGATAAAAATGATTTTTATTGTATTTGTTAAGCACTTACTATGTGTCAAACACTGTTCTAACCGCCGGAATAGATACAAGGCAATTAATTGGACACAGTCTCTATCCCACATGGGGATCATAATCTAAGAATGAAGGAGGGCAGAAATTGAATCCTCAATTGACAACTGAGGGAACTGAAGCACAGAGAAGATAAGCGACCTGCCCAAGGTCACACAACAGGCAATTGGAAGAACCTGGATTAGAACCCAGGACCACTGATTCCCAAACCCATGGTCTTTCCACTAGGCCACACTGCTTCAGAACAGTGTTCCACTAAGCCTAGAATTCCACCTCCAGTAGTGCCGATGAGATGCTTAAAAGGACCACGTCACAGCTTCCCTCCTTGGCTTCAATTTTCACATTTAGGGAAAGACCATCCAATACCCCTAACTTTTGCTTGCTACATCCTAAATTTCTCTCAAGTATCCCATGGTGAACCACTTCACCATGAACCAGTCCCAGTCGCTTAGGTTTGCCTGTTTCAAAGTCCCTTGCCACCCGAGATCTAGAAGCTAATGCAATTTAAACACATTATTTGAGAGCCCAAGTGGCCCGTCCACAGATTTTTTGCACACAAAAAATCATTTTCGGTTGAAACCACTTCCCCTGTCAAAACAGGCAGGGCAAGCTGGGCTTGAAATCTCTCCTTAAATCATAGAAATAATCACCTCGGGATCATAATGGGCAGAAACCCCCACATGGATTCTGTCATCTGGAATCATCTGGAATCCTCCTTAAGTCCTCTATCTCCTTGATGCTCTAATCAGTTCTCGAATGTCATCTGAAAACATGCCTCCTCTCCAGGGCCTCATAATTTCCCTTTCCCTTTAATTTTTCTTTCATTTTAAAAAGAACTGACTTGGTGCCATTTGGTCTGCATGGAAAATGCATATCAAAATTCAGCTGCATTGTGCTTCAGAGTAGGAGGCCAGGAGTCTGGCTGTCAGAGGCTTCAAGCCAAGGAGCCGGGGTTTCTGCGAAGTGGGTGGAAAATAGGTATTTATGACAAGCTTGAGTGGCCAAGATTTCAGACTGAAACAAGTGGCCTACTGGACAGAGCAGGGGCCTGGGAGTTAGAGGACCTGGGTTCTAATCCTGCCTCTGCCACTTGTCTTCTGTGCAACCTTGGGCCCGTCGCTTCACTTCTCTGGGCCTCAGTTACTTCATCTGTAAATGGGGATTAAGACTATGAGTCCCATGCAGGACATGGCCCTTGTCCAACCTGATTACTTTATGTCTACCTCAGCTCTTAATATAGTGACTGGTACATAGTAAGCGCTTCTTAATGTCTGTCTCTCCCCCCCTCCCTCTCTAGTTCATTTTTTTATGGAGCTTGTTAAGCGCTTACTATATGCCAGGGACTGTACTCAGCACTGGCATAGATATAAGGTTGGACACGGTCCCTGTCCCACAAGGGGCTCACAGTCTTAATTCCCATTTTACAGATGAGGTAACTGAAGCACAGAGAAGTCAAGGAACTTGTTCACATTCACACAGTAATCTGAAGTCAAATCCAGGTCATCTAACTCCCACTAGGCCAAGCTGTTTCTTGCTGTGGGCAGGGAATGTGTCTGCTAACTATATTCTATTGTACTCTCCCAAATGCTTAGTTCAGTACTCTTCATATAGCAAATGTTCAATACATACCATCGATTAAGAGAATGATTAATAAGTACTATGAGAAAAAAAACAGTACAGCCTGACTAGCTGACTTGCTTATTATTTTAACTCCTGTGTTTGGCTGCCCTCTAGTGAAAAACCACGGCTGTTTTTATTGTCCAGACACATGCAATCACCCTGGGTTAATGTCATAAAATACGACTGAATGAATAAAAAAATCCTCTTAATGCACATTCAGTGGGACTTCCGAGGCCTCGGAGAAAGTTAGCAAAAAGCTAATTACGGTTAAATCCCAATATCATCTGAATGGGTAAAAGTACACATCCAAAAAATAAAACTTTACTCTTCCCAAATTCGTTGAGAAACACGATCAAATGGGAAAACAGGTGTCCAATGTGGAAAAAGGCATCAAGTCAGATGGTGGTTAAAAATTGCTCTGGCCACTTTAAGTCTCCTTTCTTTTCCTCCCTCCATCAGCTCACAATCCTTCCCCACGACACACACATGCTCTCCTGTCTCTTCTACTGAAAACTTGGTGACAAATGGATTTTTAGGCAGAGAGAGATTAAGGGGACTTGATTTTTGTCGCACCAAGCTGGTAACTAATCTGCATTGGATTCATTAATCCCTTTTCAGATGAAGCTGCCAAACTAGAGCTTTAATCCCCTGGCCGGGCTCACCTCGGGGTTGTTTCTTCAGTCTGCAGCCGGCTCAAGGGCTGCAAAAGTGCCCAGTCTGCAGAACCTAAATGAGCCAGCCGGACTATGAGTCTCTCCCAGCCAGACTCCCAGAGAGATGAGATCACTGGGTCGGAGGGTGGCAAGATAACAGAGCCCCCAGGTCATTAAAGATTTAGCCTCTCTTTGATGCATAGCTGCAACTTTTCTTTTCTGGAGGATCTCGGCCCAAACAGAGGACCTGGAAGATAGGGCAATGCTCCTTGAGTGGAACCATCACCACCACCATCATCATCCTTATCAACCTCATCATCCTAAGTAGCTGTGGTTCTCCAACAGCTCTGCTGAGCTGTGAAAAGTGTGGAATTAGACATGGCCTTTCTCCTTTCACCCCCTCCATTTTCCACACACTTTCAGAGAGCGATGCTGATGCTCACTGACACTGGCCCTAAGAAGTCAGGGGCTGTTCTGTGGTCATCATCATGCTGTCATTATAAATGGTATTTATTGAGCCATTACTGGGCACAGAGCACTGTACTAAGCCCTTGGGAGAATATCATTCATCGTATTTATTGAGCACTTACTGTGTGCAGAGCACTGCACTAAGCACTTGGGAGAGTACAATACAACAGAGTTGATAGACACGTTCCCTGCCCACAGTCTAGATGGGGAGGCAGACATTAATATAGATAATTTATAGTGTATAATTTGTAGATACGTACCTAAGTGCTGTGGTTTTGAGGGTGAGGTGAATATACAATGCCTAAAAGTCACAGATCCAAGTGCAAAGGTGATGCAGAAGGGAGAGCGAGTTGGGGAAAAGAGGGCTTAATCAGGGAAGGCCTCTTGGAAGAGCTGTGAACTTAAAAAAGCTTTGAAGGTGGGGAGGGAGGTAGTGGCATATAGGGATGGGGAGTGAGTTCCAGGCTAGAAGGAGGATGTGGGAAAGGGGTTGGCGGTGAGGTAGATGAGACAGGGCAGGGTGTGTAAGCTGGGGCTAGAGGAGCAAAGTGATAACTACATTTCCTGCCTCGCAAGCTTCTCTCTAACAATCGGTTGCCATTTTTTTTGCTCATAAATAACAGATGCTGTGGGTGAAAAGGGGTGCGCAGATTTCCAGCGGTCCTAGAAAGAACACCTAAAAAGTTCTCCAATGCAGACTCACTATGAGCTCAGTGGTGCTAAGGATACTCCGCCTGCCCCTTGGGCCCCGAGATTCACAAACCTATTTTCCTTTCCTCATTTTACCAATGGTCAGATCTTGATGCTTTGAGAACCAATTAATCCAGTTGCTCCTCATCCACGGTTCTGCCAGTGTCAGCAGAGGAGGGAGAAGAGGCTAAATTCATAACAGTCGATTTTGCTGCATCTCAGTCCCTGAAGGAAAAGCTTTGAGGGAGTAGGAAGGGAGGGAAGTCGGATTTACTGGATAAAAATAATTCCCTGTAGGTTTCGATTATTCATGCTCTCCCTGTTCCCCATTACCATAGGCAATTGAGTTGCCTGAAGAAAACTTCTAGTGCACCTCAAATTATCACCAGTGGCTGAGGGCTTGTACCTAAGTATCTTACAATCCTCACATCAATCAACTAGGGGTAGTTATTGAGTACTTACCATGTGCAGAGCACTATGCTAACTTCCTGGGAGAGTATAAGAGTCCTGCCCTCAAAGAATTTGCAATCCAGTGAAACTAAAATTAACAGATAGGGAAAATGGCAAAGGGCAAGGATTTCCAGTACTTAGAACAGTGCTTCGCACATAGTAAACGCTTAACAAATACCATCATTATTATTACATATGTAAGTGCTGTGGGGGCTGAGGATGGGGTGAATATCGAGTGCTTAATGGAGACAGATCTGAATGCAGAAGTGAAGTAGAAGGGTAGGCGAACGGGGGAGATGAAGGCTTAGTCAGGGAAGACTCTTGGAGGGATGTGATTTTAGAAAGGCTTTGAAGCTGAGAAAAGCAATGGTCTGTCAGATATGAAGGGGGAGGGAGTTCTAAACCAGAGGGAGGATGTCAATTGGTCCAGCTAATTTTTGAAGACCCTTCTGTGATGAAATAGGGTTTTTTTATGGTACTTGCTAAGCACTTACTATGTGTCAGGCACTGTACTAAGTGCTGGAGTAGATACAGGCTCATCAGGTTGGACACAGTCTGTGTTCCACATGGGGCTCATAGTCTTAATCCCCATTTTACAGATGACTGAGGCACTGAGGTGCTTAGTACAGTGCTCTGCACACAGTAAGCGCTCAATTAATATGATTGATTGAATGAATGAATGAATGTGGACAAGGAGTCAGTGACAAAATAGACAAGATCATGGTACAATGAAAAGGTTGGCGCTAAAGGAGCAGCCTGCGGGCCGAGGTTTAGTAGATTAGCAGGGTAACGTAGAGGAGGAGTTCTGATTGAGCGCTTTAAAGCCGACAGTAACAAATGTCTATTTGATGCCAAAATACATAACAGAAAAGGGAAGCAGTAGAGCATAAGAGTAGAACAGGTCATCTCCTCAGTCAGTGCTCAATAAATATGATTGAATGAATGAATCTTCATGGTCCCCTTTCCATTTTCCCAATCCTATTCCAAATCACCACCTTCCTGGAATTCCCAAATATTTCCATGATTTCCCTCCTTATTCATTGTTGTTGTTCCAGTATGCGGCTACCTGATTGCTTCCTACCTCAACGGGGTTCGGCAAGAAGAGATATTCCAGTCGCAGAGAAGAATACAAATGTATCGTCCCCTTCCAAACCCACTCAGCCCACTCCCGGATCTCTTCGGTCCCGCCCAAAGTCTCCCAAATAGCTAATCCTACCATCTCAACCCAAGGTGAAAGAAGACAGCGGACAGCTCAGAGCTGCCAGAGGACTTAGGGGCCTGACTCCCCAGGCACCCATTTAGCCGGATCGTTGGATTTATGGCTGTGGCTCAGCGCACGCTGATTTAACTATGATTCCCTTAAGTGCCTCAGGAATTGGCACATAAATCCAACGAAGGAGCAGTCATGTGGCCCCAATGAGCTATCGTGTTCATCCAGACACTCCATTCAGGAAAACCAAGCTCCTCTGAATGAGGACACCTCAACGAGTAAAATCTCCCTCAGGAGACAGGTGGGCAAACCACCTGTTGCATGTGCTCTCTGAGCTTTGAGAGGCCCGTCTGAAACCTTACCTCCCCCCAGGAAGCCTTCCCCAATTTCTTTTTGCTCTTCTATGTCGCATCACCCCAGTGATCTCCTTAGCACTTGAGTGCTCACAGCCATCCAGAGGATGTACCTATCGATTTCAATACTCAAGTATTTAAGCTCCTATTTATTCACTTAGCCATCTTTCCATTCTCTTGGTAAACCAATCTGAGCTCCTTCTAATCTGACCTAGAAATACGTCTCCCTCATTAGATTGGAAGTCCTTGCTCTTTTACCTCTAGTGTACTCTCCCGAGCACTGGAATGCAATATGCTCACAAATGCCACTCATTGATTAATTAATTAAAAATCTCGAGGGGTTCAGATCTACCACTGACCCCTTAGGCAATCAATCGATCAAAGGTATTTACTGAGCACTTACTGTGTACAGAGCACTGTACTAAATGCTTAGGAGAGGAGACTGCAAGAGAGTAGGGAGACTCAATTCCTGCTCACCAGGACCTTACAGATTAGAGTTACTTAACCGCTCTGTGACAATTACTCCATCTTTAAAACTCACCTTATCTGCTACTTCCCACCTCTCAGACTGCGAACCCCGCTTGGGACAGGGCCTGTCTTAATATATACCACGAATAAAAGGAAAACAGGAGTCTCGGATGGCATGGCTGGTTTCTTTCAACTCACAGATGTTTGGTGTCAGATACCACGAGCCAGTGGCTAACGTTGCCTGTCTCATGTGGCTAGCCTCCTCACTCCAACTACGATCCATAGTATTTATTGAGGGCTTATTGTACCAGCTCTCTTTCCACTTCTACTGCTCTAAAACCCCTAATCGCAGACATTGCTTTCTCAGCCAAAAAATACATCAGAAAATATCTGTGCCAGCGCTTAGAACAGTGCCCAGCGCTTAGAACAGTGCCCAATGCTTAGAACAGTGCCCAGCGCTGGCAACAAATACCATCATTATTATTATTATCTGCTAAGTCAGTGTAAAGCCTTGGCTCTCGCCATTTCATA
Source organism: Tachyglossus aculeatus (assembly GCF_015852505.1). NCBI lineage: Eukaryota > Metazoa > Chordata > Mammalia > Monotremata > Tachyglossidae > Tachyglossus > Tachyglossus aculeatus. The sequence goes on along the minus strand of NC_052076.1, from coordinate 63,922,978 downwards.
TGCTCCCATATCTAAGGGTCCAGCACTTAGAACAGTGTTTTGCACATAGTAAGCGCTTAATAAATGCCATCATTATTATTATTAAGGGTCGGCATAATGATTCATCTGCTATTTTCACGTAACAGATCGTCTTCTTCAAGCGTGAAGGACAATTACATAATCACAGAGTCAAAGCAATTGATGACAAATATTGCAAGGAGGAATGAAAAGAATGCACTTTAGACTGATCGCAGGTACGGTTTGGCCCAAACAATCCCTGATTTTTGTAGGGTGCCCCGAGGAATTTTAGAAATAACATATAAATGTCAGAATTAGGGCCAGCTAAATTGGTCAGCCAACCTTGCATGAGTTTTAGCTACTCCCGATCATTTCTAATGTTTGAACGTTTACCTCGGTGCTGGGTAGATACAGTACATGTTCAATTTAGATTCTGGGACATTTAGTTGAACTTCAACCCACACATGATTCACCTTCATGATTGAAAGGCAAGAGAAATGAACACAAGATAGGATAGTGTCCCAGTGCTCTAGTTTTTAACAAAGATAATTTAGGCTTGCTATTTTAAGCTTCTCTTCCCCTTTCTAGAAACTTTCCTCACCATGCTTCCTTTTTTTGAAACGTATTCATGAGGCAGGGCTTAAGCCTGGGAGGATTTCTTTCCAAAAGAATCTCCCCGGGAATCTCTTGGGAGCTAAAGGGAGACTGGATGGGGAAATACGGGATTGCAATTTGTCTAAGCAATTTTAAAGTCTTCGCTAATTCTGACGAGATCATTGTCCACGGCTCAAAGTGCCCATTACAGGAGGAGCAGCTCAGCCTACACACTACAATTTGGGATGGTGACAGTTAGAGCTCCCTGGAAGCAGCATGGCATAGCGGAAAGAGCACAGGTCTGGGCGTCAGGAGGTCATGGGTTCTAATTCTGACTCTCTCCCTTGTCTGCTGTGTGACCTTGGGCAAGTTACTTCACTTCTCTGGGCCTCAGTTACTTCACCTATAAAAATGGGGATTGAGGCTGCGAACCCCACTTGGGACAGGGACTGTGTCCAACCCGATTGACTTGTATCCACCCCAGCGCTTAGCATAGCGCCTGGCACATAGTAAGCGCTTAACAAACACCATCATTATTACTTCTAATGGTATTTCAGGTTTTCCTTATCATAAACTAATCAATCAATCCATCAAGTGATTACTGGGTGTGGAGCACTGTACTAAGCAATTGGGAGAGGACAATACAACAGAGTTGTTAGGGGCTTTCCCTGCCAACCATGAGCTTACAGTCTAGAGGGGGAGACAGATATTAATATAAATAAGTCCATTATGGATACATAAGTGCTGTGGGAATGTGAGGAGGGGTGACTATAAGTGTGTAGATGTCACAGAAATGAGAGGGAGTCAGTGAAAGGATGGATTAATCAGGGATGGCCTCTTGGAGGAGGTGTGACCTCAATAAGGCTTTGAAGATGAGGAGAATGGTGGTCTGGTGTATTTGGAGGGGGAGTTCCAAGCCGGCGGGAGGATGTGGGAAAGGAGTCGGTGGAAAGACAGATGCGATGGTGGCACAGTGAGGAGGCTGGCTTTAGAGGAGCAAAGCGTACGGGCTGGGCTGTAGTAATAGATCTGTGAGGTAAGAAAATCAATCAATCAATCAATCAATCGTATTTATTGAGCGCTTACTGTGTGCAGAGCACTGTACTAAGCGCTTGGGAAGTACAAGTTGGCAACATATAGAGACAGTCCCTACCCAACAGTGGGCTCACAGTCTAAAAGGGGGAGACAGAGACCAAAACTAAACACACTAACAAAATAAAATAAATAGAATAGATATGTACAAGTAAAATAAATAAGGAGGGGGCAAGCTGTTGAGTGCTTTAAAGCCCATGGTAAGGAGTAGGCAAACCCAAAGGATGGAGTCTTTTTGCCATAGGAGGACCAGGCGATCTCTAGATCCATTATTTGTCTATCGCCAAATGCATTTCAAACTCTGAGGGTCCAGGCTGCCCGAGGAACAGTAATAATAATAATGACGTCAATAACAAGAGTGGTATTTGTTAAGTACTTCATATGTGCTAAGCACCGGGGCAGATGCAAGACAGTGTCCAGCGGAGAAATTGTAGCTCTGAAAGTAGCCACCTGTGTGTGCCCTTTAGGACTAGAAAAGGATTGAACTGCTCACAAGGAAACTCCTGCCTGGAAGTCCACCTATTAAAGGGCTGTTTGCTGACTAAACAGTCAATTGCTGTTCTTCAAACAGAGCAGTTTTAAGGAGTCAGATTAGCCCAAATTTCTGGTTCTGACATCCCACAGGCCAGCTGTCCCTCAAAATCAAGCTGGATGGCAAATAGGTTTGAGTCAAGCTGTTGGGTGGGTGGGGGGCAAGGTTGGCGGGCTTGGGGGGACGGTGCATTGTTTAGTGGTTCAGTAGGGTGCCCTGCTCGGGGTAAGTGATCAATAAAGACCACTGATCAATAAAAATGATAGACCATACTGTTTGCCAGTTTACAACCGTGTTTCCAACCCAGGCTGTACACACAAAGAAGCATCACTTCAGGAGAGGCCAAAAGCCCCTTCCGGTCCCAGAATCCCAACGTCCAACTGCAGCCTCTGCAATACTTTTAATTCAATCAGTCAATTGTATTTATTGTGTACAGAATACTCTACCAAGTGCTTGGGAGAGGACAGTACAACAATAGGCAGACACATTCCCTGCCCACAACCAGCTTATGGTCTAGAGCAGGGGAGACGGACATTGCTATAAATAAATTAAAGACATGTACATAAAATGCTTTGGGGAGAGGAAGAGGGGTGAATAAAGGGAGCATAGCAGGGCAATGCAGAAAGGAATGGGATGTTGCACAAAGGCATCTTGGGGCCTTTTTTTTTAGAGAGAGAGAAACAAAGAAAGATACATAGGTAATTTAAGCATTTTAGCAACTGCATCACAACTCAGTGTGACCTAATGGAAAGATCAAAGGCCTGGGATTCAGACGATCGGGGTTCTAATCCCCGCTCCACCACTTGTCTGCTGTGCGACCCTGGACAAATAATTTCTAAGCTCCTTGTGGTCAGGATATGTGTCCGTTTATTGTTATATCGTACTCTCCCAAGAGCTTAGTTCAGTGCTCTGCACACAGTGAGTGCTCAATAAATATGATTGAATGAATGACTTAACATCTCTGCCTCAGTTTCCTCACCTGTAAAATGGGGATTAAGAATATGAGTCCTGTGTGAGCCAGGGACTGCGTCCAACCTGATTAGCTTGTATCTACCCTAGTGCTTAGTATGGTGCCTGGTACATATTAAGCACTTAACAAATAACATAAAATATAATAAAACGGGAGAGCTATGGAAAGCAGAAGGATCAGGCTGAAGCTATAATAACAATGATGATGATGGCATTTGTTAAGCACTTACTATGTGTGAAGCACTATTCTAAGCGCTGGGGGGAGTACAAGGTGATCAGGTTTTCCCACATGGGGCTCACAGTTCATCCCCATTTTACAGATTAGGTCACTGAGGCTCAGAGAAGTTAAGTTACTCTATTTAATTAATTAATTAATGATAGCAATTATTAAGTGCTTACTATGTGCAAAGCACGGTTCCAAGCGCTGGGGAAGTTACAAGGTGATCAGGTTGTCCCACGAGGGGCTCACAGTCTTCATCCCCATTTTACAGATGAGGGAACTGAGGCCCAGAGAAGTGAAGTGACTTGCCCAAAGTCACACAGCTGACAATTGGCAGAGCCGGGATTTGAACCCATGACCTCTGACTCCAAAGCCCGGACTCTTTCCACTGAGCCAAGCTGCTTCTCTATTTATTTATTTTACAGATTTATTACTCTATTTTACTTGTACACATTTACTATTCTATTTATTTTGTTAGTGATGTGCATCGAGCTTTACTTCTATTTATTCTGACGACTTGACACCTGTCCACATGTTTTGTTTTGTTGTTTGTCTACCCCCTCTAGACTGTGAGCCAGTTGTTGGGTAGGGACCGCCTCTATATATTGCTGACTTGGACTTCCCAAGCGCTTAGTACAGTGCCGTGCACACAGTAAGCGCTCAATCAATATGATTGAATGAATGAAAGTGATAGAGAAGCAGCGTGGCTCAGTGGAAAGAGCACGGGCTTTGGAGTCAGAGGTCATGGGTTCAAACCCCGGCTCTGCCAATTGTCAGCTGTGTGACTTTGGGCAAGTCACTTCACTTCTCTGGGCCTCAGTTACCCGTGCCAAGCCCTGTTCTAAGCCCTGGGGAAGGTAGAAAGTAACCTGTCTACAACAGTGCTTCGTACATGGTGAGCGCTTAACAAATGCCATTATTATTATCATTGTTATTATTATGTTTTATTTTATTTTGTTAGTATGTTTGGTTTTGTTCTTTGTCTCCCCCTTTTAGACTGTGAGCCCACTGTTGGGTAGGGACTGTCTCTATATGTTGCCAACTTGTACTTCCCAAGCGCTTAGTACGGTGCTCTGCACACAGTAAGCGCTCAATACAATTGATTGATTGATTATGTTTTGTTTAGTTTTGTTGTCTGTCTCCCCATTCTAGACTGTGAGCCCACTGTTGGGTAGGGACCGTCTCTATATGTTGCCAACTTGGACTTCCCAAGTGCTTAGTACAGTGCTCTGCACACAGTAAGCGCTCAATAAATATGACAATGAATGAATAAAATGGGGATTAAGACTGTGAGCCCCTTATGGGACAAGCTGATCACCTTGTAACCTCCCCAGCGCTTAATAAATGCTATTATTATTATTATTATTAAATATGTATATATGTTTGTACATATGTATTACTCCATTTATTTTACTTGTATATATCTAATCTATTTTATTTTGTTAGTATGTTTGGTTTTGTTCTCTGTCTCCCCCTTTTAGACTGTGAGCCCACTGTTGGGTAGGGCCTGTCTCTATATGTTGCCAACTTGGACTTCCCAAGCGCTTAGTACAGTGTTCTGCACACAGTAAGCGCTCAATAAATATGATTGATTATATTTTGTTTAGTTTTGTTGTCTGTCTCCCCCTTCTAGACTGTGAGCCCTCTGTTGGGTAGGGACCGTCTCTATATGTTGCCAACTTGGACTTCCCAAGCGCTTAGTACAGTGCTCTGCGCACAGTAAGCTCTCAATAAATACGATGGAATGAATGAATAAAATGGGGATTAAGACTGTGAGCTCCCTATGGGACAAGCTGATCACCTTGTAACCTCCCCAGTGCTTAATAAATGCTATTATTATTATTATTATTATTATTATTATTATTATTATTATTATTATTAAATACGTATATATGTTTGTACATATTTATTACTCTATTTATTTATTTATTTTACTTGTACATATCTAATCTATTTATTTTATTTTGTTAGTATGTTTGGTTTTGTTCTCTGTCTCCCCCTTCTAGACTGTGAGCCCACTGTTGGGTAGGGACTGTCTCTATATGTTGCCAACTTGGACTTCCCAAGCGCTTAGTACAGTGCTCTGCACACAGTAAGCGCTCAATAAATACGATTGATTGATTGATTATGTTTTGTTTAGTTTTGTTGTCTGTCTCCCCCTCCTAGACTGTGAGCCCACTGTTGGGTAGGGACCGTCTCTATATGTTGCCGACTTGGACTTCCAAAGTGCTTAGTACAGTGCTCTGCACACAGTAAGCGCTCAATAAATACGATGGAATGAATGAATAAAATGGGGATTAAGACTGTGAGCCCCCTGTGGGACAACCTGATCACCTTATAACCTCCCCAGCGCTTAATAAATGCTATTATTAATATTATTATTAAATATGTATATATGTTTGTACATATTTATTACTCTATTTATTTATTTATTGTACTTGTACATATCTAATCTATTTATTTTATTTTGTTAGTATGTTTGGTTTTGCTCTCTGTCTCCCCCTTCTAGACTGTGAGCCCACTGTTGGGTACGGCCCGTCTCTATATGTTGCCAACTTGGACTTCCCAAGCGCTTAGTACAGTGCTCTGCGCACCGTAAGCGCTCAATAAATACGATGGAATGAATGAATAAAATGGGGATTAAGACTGTGAGCCCCCTGTGGGACAAGCTGATCACCTTGTAACCTCCCCAGCGCTTAATAAATGCCATTATTATTACTATTATTATTATATTTCCCCCTTTTAGACTGTGAGCCCACTGTTGGGTAGGGACTGTATCTATATGTTGCTGTCTTGTACTTCCCAAGCGCTTAGTACAGTGCTCTGCTCACAGTAAGCGCTCAATAAATACGACTGATTGATTGATTATTTGCCCAAGGTCACACAGCAGACATGGGGCAGGACAGGCCTTGGCTTCCCCCTCTCCCCGCCCCCCCCGCCAGCCGGATGACGTCACGGCGCGGGAGGACCGCGTGATGCTGCGGGCGGTGCGCGGAGCTCCTACGTCATCAACAGGGGCCGGAAGGAGCGCCGACACGGAGATGGAGGGTGAGGCAACGGGGCCGGCCGGAGGGGGGCGCGCGCGGGCGGGGGGGGCGGACGGGAGTGCGCGTGCGCGCGGCCTGGGCCTGGGGAGGCAAGAAGAAGCCTATTGATGGTGTTTGTTGAGCGCTTACTATGGGCCAGGCACTGTACTAAGCGCCGGGGGGGAATCCAAGCAGATCGGGTTGGGCACAGCCCCTGTCCCACGTGGGGCTCATAATCTCCATCCCCATTCATTAATAATAATAATACATAATAATGGTATTTATTAAGCGCTTACTATGTGCCAGACACTGTTCTAAGCGCTGGGAGAGATACAGGGTCAACAGGGTGTCCCACGTGGGGATCACAGTCTCCATCCCCATTTATCAATAATAATGGTACTTATTAAGCGCTTACTATGTGCCAGGCACTGTTCTAAGCGCTGCGAGAGATGCAGGGTCATCAGGGTGTCCCACGTGGGGCTCACAGTCTCCATCCCCACTTGTCAATAATAATGGTATTTATTAAGCGCTTGCTATGTGCCAGGCACTGTTTTAAGCGTTGGGAGAGATAAAAGGTCATCAGGGTGTCCCACGTGGGGTTCACAGTCTCCATCCCCATTTATCAATAATAGTGGTACTTACTAAGCGCTTACTATGTGCCAGGCACTGTTCTAAGCGCTGGGAGAGATACAGGGTCAACAGGGTGTCCCACGTGGGGATCACAGTCTCCATCCCCATTTATCAATAATAATGGTACTTATTAAGCGCTTACTATGTGCCAGGCACTGTTCTAAGCGCTGGGAGAGATACAGGGTCAACAGGGTGTCCCACGTGGGGCTCACAGTCTTCATCCCCATTTATCAATAATAATGGTATTTATTAAGCACTAACTATGGGCCAGGCACTGTACTAAGTGCCAGGAAGGGGGGGGGGGGGGGGCAAACCAAGTAGATCGGGTTGGGCACAGCCCCAGTCCCACGTGGGGCTCACAATCTCCATCCCCATTCATTAATAATAATAATACATCATAATGGTATTTATTAAGTGTTTACTATGTGCCAGGCACTGTTCTAAACGCTGGGGGAGATACAAGGTCATCAGGGTGTCCCACGTGGGGATCACAGTTTCCATCCCCATTTATCAATAATAATGGTATTTATTAAGCGCTTGCTATGTGCCAGGCACTGTTTTAAGCGTTGGGAGAGATAAAAAGTCATCAGGGTGTCCCACGTGGGGTTCACAGTCTCCATCCCCATTTATCAATAATAGTGGTACTTATTAAGCACTTACTATGTGCCAGGCACTGTTCTAAGCGCTGGGAGATATACAGGGTCAAAAGGGTGTCCCACTTGGGGCTCACAGTCTCCATCCCCATTTATCAATAATAATGGTATTTATTAAGCGCTTACTATGTGCCAGGCACTGTTCTAAGCGCTGGGAGAAATAAAAGGTCATCAGGGTGTCCCACGTGGGGCTCACAGTCTCCATCCCCATTTATTAATAATAATGGTACTTATTAAGCGCTTACTATGTGCCAGGCACTGTTCTAAATGCTGGGAGAGATACAAGGTCATCAGGGTGTCCCACGTGGGGCAATAATAATGGTATTTATTAAGCACTTACTATGTGCCAAACACTGTTCTAAGCGCTGGGAGAGATACAAGGTCATCACGGTGTCCCACGTGGGGATCACAGTCGCCATCCCCATTTATCAATAATAATGCTATTTGTTATGCGCTTACTATGTGCCAGGCACTGTTCTAAGCGCTGGGAGAGATACAGGGTCAACAGGGTGTCCCACGTGGGGCTCACAGTTTCCATTCCCATTTATCAATAATAATGGTATTTATTAAGCACTTACTATGGGCCAGGAACTGTACTAAGCGCCAGGAGTGGGGGGGGGGGGGGCGAATCCAATCAGATCGGGTTGGGCACAGCCCCGTCCCACGTGGGGCTCACAATCTCCATCCCCATTCATTAATAATAATAATACATAATAATGGTATTTGTTAAGCGCTTACTATGTGCCAAGCCCTGTTCTAAACGCTGGGAGAGATACAAGGTCATCAGGGTGTCCCACGTGGGGATCACAGTCTCCATCCCCATTTATCGATAATAATGGTACTTATTAAGCGCTTACTACGTGCCAGGCACTGTTCTAAGCGCTGGGAGAGATGCAGGGTCATCAGGGTGTCCCACGTGGGGCTTACAGTCTCCATCCCCATTTATTAATAATAATGGTACTTATTAAGCGCTTACTATGTGCCAGGCATTGTTCTAAATGCTGGGAGAGATACAAGGTCATCAGGGGGTCCCACGTGGGGCAATAATAATGGTATGTATTAAGCACTTACGATGTGCCAAACACTGTTGTAAGCGCTGGGAGATGTACAGGGTCAAAAGGGTGTCCCACGTGGGGCTCACAGTCTCCATCCCCATTTATCAATAATAATGGTATTTGTTAAGTGCTTACTATGTGCCAGGCACTGTTCTAAACGCTGGGAGAGAGACAAGGTCATCAGGGTGTCCCACGTGGGGATCACAGTCTCCAGGCCCATTTATCAATAATAATGGTATTTATTAAGCACTTACTATGTGCCAGGCACTGTTCTAAGCGCTGGGAGAGATGCAGGGTCATCAGGGTGTCCCACGTGGGGCTCACAGTCTCCATCCCCATTTATCAATAATAATGGTATTTATTAAGTGCTTACTATGTGCCAGGCACTGTTCTAAGCGCTGGGAGAGATACAGGGTCATCAGGGTGTCCCACGTGGGGCAATAATAATGGTATTTACTAAGCGCTTACTATGTGCCAAACACTGTTCTAAGCGCTGGGAGAAATACAAGGTCATCACGGTGTCGCACGTGGGGATCATAGTCTCCATCCCCATTTATCAATAATAATGGTATTTATTAAGCACTTACTATGTGCCAGGCACTGTTCTAAGCGCTGGGAGATATACAGGGTCAAAAGGGTGTCCCACGTGGGGCTCACAGTCTCCATCCCCATTTATCAATAATAATGGTATTTATTAAGCGCTTACTATGTGCCAGGCACTGTTCTAAGCGCTGGGAGAGATACCATGTCATCAGGGTGTCCCACGTGGGGCTCACAGTCTCCATCCCCATTTATCAATAATAGTGGTACTTATTAAGCGCTTACTATGTGCCAGGCACTGTTCTAAGTGTTGGGCGAGATAAAAGGTCATCAGGGTGTCCCACGTGGGGCTCACAGTCTCCATCCCCATTTATTAATAATAATGGTACTTATTAAGCGCTTACCATGTGCCAGGCACTGTTCTAAATGCTGGGAAAGATACAAGGTCATCAGGGTGTCCCACGTGGGGCAATAATAATGGTATTTATTAAGCACTTACTATGTGCCAAACACTGTTCTAAGTGCTGGGAGATATACAGGGTCAAAAGGGTGGCTCACGTGGGGCTCACAGTCTCCATCCCCATTTATCAATAATAATGGTATTTAATAAGCACTTACTATGTGCCAGGCACTGTTCTAAGCACTGGGAGAGATGCAGGGTCATCAGGGTGTCCCACGTGGGGCTCACAGTCTCCATCCCCATTTATCATTAATAAAAATAAGTAATAATGGTATTTATTAAGCGCTTACTATGTGCCAGGCACTGTTCTAAGCGCTGGGAGAGATGCAAGGTCATCAGGGTGTCCCACGTGGGGCTCACAGTCTCCATCCCCATTTATCATTAATAAAAATAAGTAATAATGGTATTTATTAAGCGCTTACTATGTGCCAGGCACTGTTCTAAGCGCTGGGAGAGATACAAGCTCATCAGGGTGTTCCACGTGGGGCTCACAGTCTCCATCCCCATTTATTAATAATAAAATTTATTAAGCGCTTACTATGTGCCAAGCACTGTTCTAATCACTGGGAGCGATATAAGGTCATCACGGTGTCCCACGTGGGCCTCACAGTCTCCATCCCCATTTATTAATATTAATGAATAATAATGGTATTTATTAAGCGCTTACTATGTGCCAAGCACTGTTCTAAGCGCTGGGAGAGATACAAGGTCAAAATGGTGTCCCATGTGGGGCTCACAGTCTCCATCCCCATTTATCAATAATAATGGTATTTATTAAGCGCTTACTATGTGCCAGGCACTGTTCTAAGCGCTGGGAGAGATACAGGGTCAAAAGGGTGTCCCACGTGGGGCTCACAGTCCCCATCCCCATTTATCAGTAATAATGGTATTTATTAAGCGCTTGCTATGTGCCAAACACTGTTCTAAGCACTGGGGGGGATGCAAGGTGATCAAGTTGTCCCACTTAGGGCTCACAGTCTTCATCCCCATTTTCCAGATGAGGGAACTGAGGCCCAGAGAAGTGAAATGACTCACCCAAGGTCACACAGCAGACACGTGGCGGAGGCGGGATTAGAACCCACGTCCTCCAACTCCCACGCCCAGGCTCTTTCCACCGAGCCATGCTGCTTGACAGATGAGGAAACTGAGGCCTGGGGAAGCGAAATGACTTGCCCAAGGTCACACAGCACACACGTGGTGGAGGTAGGATTAGAACCCACGACTTTCTAACTCCCAGGCCCGAGCTCTAACCACTACGCCATGCGGTGGGGGGACTGGGGGAGGGGCAACAACAATAATAGTATTTTAGTACTATTTAGTAAGTACTACAAGCACTTAGTACAGTGCTCTGCACATAGTAAGCGCTCAATAAATACGATTGATGATGAATAGTATTTGTTAAGCGCTTACTAAGTGCCAGACACTGGATCCAAGCAAATCGAGTTGGGACACAGTCCCCGTCCCACGTGGGGCTCCCGATCTCAATCCCCATTTTACAGATGAGGGTACTGAGGCACGGAGAAGTGAAGTGACTTGCCCAAGGGTTACAGAGGAGGTGACTGAGGCCCAGAGAATAATAGTAATAATGATGATGATGGCATTTATTAAGCTCTTACGATGTGCAAAGCACTGTTGTAAGCGCTGGCATGTAGTAAGTGCTTAACAGATACCGCAAAAACAAGGCAGAAATAGGGATTACCAGTTTAAATATCCTCAAGAGACAGGAGAGATGATTTAAACTGGTCCTTCCTATCAAAAAATTGAACACCTTGAAACGGGACCTCGAAATATAATTGTCCTTTTGGATATTGAATTTTCTTCTCTGCAGTATGCTCTGCTAGAGCCATTTTCCCTGCTACTCTATTTATTTATGTATTTTATTTGTACATATTTATTCTATTTATTTGGTTAATCAATCAATCAATCAATCAGTCGTATTTATTGAGCGCTTACTATGTGCAGAGCACTGTCCTAAGCGCTTGGGAAGTACAAATTGGCAACATAAATTGGTTAATTTGTTTTGTTGTCCGTCTCCCCTGTCTAGACTGTGAGCCCGCTGTTGGGTAGGGACCGTCTCTCTACGTTGCCAACTTGGACTTCCCAGGCGCTTAGTACAGTGCTCTGCACACAGTAAGCGCTCAATAAATACGATTGAATGAATGAACAGCAGACACCTGGGAGAGCGGGATTAGAACCCATAACCTTTGGACTCTCAAGCCGGTGATCTGCCCACTGGCCTGTTGTATTCTCTCAGGAGGTGAGAGAACGTGCCAAGCGGGAGTCCATTCATTCGATCGTATTTATTGAGCGCTTACTGTGTGCACAGCACTGTACTGAGCGCTTAGGGGGACCAGGCTCTTGTCACACAAAATTCCAGGGTCCAAAGTCAACCATCCTTAACCACGGTTTTTTGAATGCTATTTCTTAAGCGCTTATTATGTACCAGGCACTGTACTAAACGCTGGGGTACATAAGCTCATCTCTAGACTTAGAGAAGCAGCGTGGCTCAGTGGAAAGAGCACGGGCTTTGGAGTCAGAGGTCATGGGTTCGAATCCTGCCTCTGCCATATTGGGCAAGTCACTTAACTTCTCTGAGCCTCAGTTACCTCATCTGTAAAATGAGGATTAAGACTGTGAGCCCTCTGTGGGACAACCTGATCACTTTATAACCTCCCCAGCGCTTAGAACAGTGTTTTGCACATAGCGCTTAATAAATGCCATCATTATTATTATATGCCTGCTGTGTGACCTTGGGCAAGTCACTTATCTTCTCTGAACCTCAGTTCCCTCATCTGTAAAATGGGGATTAAGAGTGTGAGCCCCCCGTGGGACAACCTGATCACCTTGTAACCTCCCCGGCGCTTAGAACAGTGCTTTGCACATAGTAAGTGCTTAATAAATGCCATCATTATTATTATATGCCCGCTGTGTGACCTTGGGCAAGTCACTTAACTTCTCTGAGCCTCAGTTACTTCATCTGTAAAATGGGGATTAAGACTGTGAGCCCCCCGTGGGACAACCTGATCACCTTGTAACCTCCCCGGCGCTTAGAACAGTGCTTTGCACATAGTAAGCGCTTAATAAATGCCATCATCATTATTATATGCCTGCTGTGTGACCTTGGGCAAGTCACTTATCTTCTCTGAGCCTCAGTTCCCTCATCTGTAAAATGGGGATTAAGACTGTGAGCCCTCCATGGGACAACCTGATCACCTTGTAACCTCCCCGGCGCTTAGAACAGTGCTTTGCACATAGTAAGTGCTTAATAAATGCCATCATCATTATTATATGCCTGCTGTGTGACTGTGGGCAAGTCACTTAACTTCTCTGAGCCTCAGTTACTTCATCTGTAAAATGGGGATTAAGACTGTGAGCCCCCCGTGGGACAACCTGATCACCTTGTAACCTCCCCACTGCTTAGAACAGTGCTTTGTACATAGTAAGCGCTTAATAAATGCCATCATTATTATTATATGCCTGCTGTGTGACCTTGGGCAAGTCACTTAACTTCTCTGAGCCTCAGTTCCCTCATCTGTAAAATGGGGATTAAGACTGTGAGCCCTCCGTGGGACAACCTGATCACCTTGTAACCTCCCCAGTGCTTAGAACAGTGCTTTGTACATAGTAAGCGCTTAATAAATGCCATCATTATTATTATATGCCTGCTGTGTGACCTTGGGCAAGTCACTTATCTTCTCTGAGCCTCAGTTCCCTCATCTGTAAAATGGGGATTAAGACTGTGAGCCCCATGTGGGACAACCTGATCACCTTGTATCCTCCCAGTGCTTAGAACAGTGCTTTGCACATGGTAAGTGCTTAACAAATACCATCATTATTATTATTATTATTAGACTGTAAACTCACTGTGGGCAGGGAATGTGTGTGTTTATTGTTGTAGTGTACTCTCCCAAGTACCTAGTATGGTGCTCTGCTCACAGTAAGCACTCAGTGAATACGACTGAATGACTGAATGGAGTCACGTCCTACAGGGGGACTCACAGTCTTAATCCCCATTTGACAGATGAGGTAACTGAGGCACGGAGAAGTGAAGTGAGTTGCCCCAAGCCACCCAGCAGACAAGTGGCGAAGCCGGGATTAGAACCCAGGTCCTTCTGATTCCCAGGCCCGGGCTCTATCCATCAGAGTCCCCAGTGACCCCGACATTTTGCTCAGGCTGGTTAAAACACGGTCGAACGAACGAGATCCCGTCGTCCGAGACCTTCCGCGTTGGGGGATCCAGGTGACCTCGGGGTCCCAGTGCCCTTCGGCAGTCATGCCTCAATCAATCAATCAATCAATCAATCGTATTTATTGAGCGCTTACTGGGTGCAGAGCACTGTACTAAGCGCTTGGCAAGTCGGCAACATATAGAGACAGTCCCTACCCAACAGTGGGCTCACAGTCTAAAAGGGGGAGACAGACAACAAAACCAAACGTACTGACAAAATAAAATAAATAGAATAGATAGGTACAAGTAAAATAAATATGTACAAACATATATACATATATACAGGTGCTGTGGGGAAGGGAAGGAGGTAAGATGGGGGGGATGGAGAGGGGGACGAGGGGCCTTCCTTGAATCATTTCTGACCTCCCCACTTTCTGTCCCCAGCCGCTACTTTGTCACTCACGAACCACCTGAACACTTCGTTCTCACAACAGCCTGTACTGCTTCCGCGGACACTTTCCGTAGATTGTGAGCCCCTCCGGGCGCAGGGTCCGGAGCTAATTCAGTCAATCATTTATTGAGCACTTGTCATCATCATCATCAATCATATTTATTGAGCGCCTACTATGTGCAGAGCACTGTACTAAGCACTTGGGAAGTACAAATTGGCAACATATAGAGACAGTCCCTACCCAACAGTGGGATCACAGTCTAAAAGACAGACGTCAAGTCGTCAGAACAGACGGAATTAAAGCTAAATGCACATCGTTAACAGAATATTAACTCACCTCCTCCAGTAGGCCTTGCCAGACTGAGCCCCTTCCTTCCTCTCCCTGTCGTCCCTCTCTCCACCCCCTCATCTTACCTCCTTCCCTTTCCCGCAGCACCTGTATATATGTATATATGTTTGTATGTATTTGTTACTCTATTTATTTATTTATTTATTCTACTTGTACATATCTATTCTATTTATTTTATTTTGTTAGTATGGTTTTGTTCTCTGTCTCCCCCTTTTAGACTGTGAGCCCACTGTTGGGTAGGGACTGTCTCTATATGTTGCCAACTTGTACTTCCCAAGCGCTTAGTACAGTGCTCTGCACACAGTAAGCGCTCAATAAATATGATTGATGATGATGATGATGAATAAATAGAATAGTAAATATGTACAAGTGAAATAAATAGAGTAATAAATCTGGACAAACATATATACAGGTGCCGTGGGAGGGGAAGGAGGTAGGGTGGGGGGGCCAGTTCTCTCAGATGAGAGAACTGAGGCACAAAGATGCTAAGTGACTTGCCCAAGGTCACACAGCAGGTAAGTGGCATTGGAACCCAGGTCCTCTGATTCCCGGGCCCGTGCTCTCTGCACTAGGCTACACTATTTCTCAGAAATACACGAGAATGCTGCACACTTACTGTGTGCAGAACACTGAAATGAGCCCTTAGGAGAGCACAATGCAACAGTCGGTAGACACTTTCCCTCCCCAAAATGAGCATGCCCACATGCGAGCTCTTTACTACGTACTCCTTTACTTCCTTGTGTCCGCAATTTATTTAAATGCTAGGAGGTAGTCTCCTTGGAAGCAGAGGTCCTCTCCGTTGAACTCTCCCAAGGGTTTAGTTCAGTGCTCAGCACACAGGCTCGATTAATGTTATTGATTAATGAGAGCGAACGCAGCGATATGAGGATCAAATCGGGCTGGAGGAAGCTGGCTAAGCTTACTCCTCCCCACCAGCTCTGGTGATAACAAGCCAGTCATTTTGCCCCTCAATTCTTGGGTTTTCCTGCCCACAAAAGTGGAAGGTCTCCGGAAATTCTTTAGTCGCTGTAGCTTCTTGAAATCAAGGATATCTATATGTTGCCAACTTGGACTTCCCAAGCGCTTAGTACAGTGCTCTGCACACAGTGAGCGCTCATCAAATACGATTGAATGAATGAATGAAAGGAGAGTAACTTAACCTCTCTTCGGTTCCGGGCTCCCCTTTAAATTATCTGCTCTGGAGTAGTTTAGGTATGATCTCGGTGATTATGCGGTTATCTGTTTGTTTTCCAGCTGTGGTTTACAGTGCCTTGGCTCCCGAAGAGGCCAGAGAATATGACATTCAGGTGTGGTTCAAACTTCAGCCATGTGAATGAGTCAAACGCATCCATTTCCCCTGTAACGAAAGAATGGCGTGAAATCTCATACGGAGGAAAACTTGTGGTTCAGTACGCACCCGTCTAGATGCCTCACACACACGGTTCCTTCAAAATGTGGTTTGTGCCCAGCTCAAATAGGACTGCCGTCTCGGGAGAATGTTCCCCAATATCCTAATTGGGTGGTAATGAAAATAGGTAACGAAAACACGCGTCGTATTGTATGGTCAGAGCAATTCTGGCATTTACTAAGCATTTACTATAAGCTATAATCAGCACGGCATTATGAGATCAGATACAGTCCCTGTCCCATATGGGAGTCATAGTCTATCTGAACCCCAGGAAACTGAGGCCCAGTGAGGCGGTGACTTGGCCAAGGTCACACCGAAGACCTGTGGCGGAGATGGGATTCGAACCTGGATCTCCCCACCCCCAGCCTCCTGCTCTTTCCATTAGGCCCCGCCACTTTGGCAACTGTTTTCATTACGTTTGGTGGTCTCATCCTCCTCCTCATCATCAATGGCATTTATTGAGCACTTTGAGCAGAGCACTGTTCGAAGCACTTGGGAGAGTACAACACAACAGAGTTGGTAGACACGTTCCCCGCCCACAGTGAGCTTACAGTCTAGAGGGAATTCGTGTAAAAGCTATCCAACCCTTTTTTCAAGAACTATTATATTTATTCTGTATTTCCACTCCACTCCCTGCTGCAGTTCCAAGTCTGATTCTTTCTTTGGACAAAGCAGACGAGAACAATTCCGTGTTTTCCTTCATTAGTAGTGGGAAGGAAGCGGATGGGACGAATCCAGACCGAACTGCAGATAAACCACATGGGCATTCAGGGCATGCGGGGGCTCATTCAAGAAGCAGCGTGGCCTGGCGGAAGGAGCCCGAGTCTGGGAGACAGAGGACTTGGGTTCTAATCCCGGCTCCACCCACTTGCCTGCTGGCAAGTCAGTTGGCTTCTCTGTGCCTCAGTTATCTGTAAAATGGGACGGAGAACCCCTTAGGGGATATGGACTGTGTCCGACATGATTATCTCTCGCATCCCAGCACATAGTAAGTGCTTCCCACCACCAACAACAAAAAAATGCTCTCAACATTGCTCCGCGCCCAAGGGGCGTTCAAACCGAACATGCCGTTGATGAGCCAGAGGTAGCATCCGTTTCCAGTCACGGCGTTAGCGTTTTCCCAAAGCCGACGCGAATCAATCAATCAATCATCAATCGCGAAGCGGGTCCTTCACTTTCCGAATTGTTTCTCGGGCGGGAACAGGCTCCAGAGCGCCAGCAGGCAGAGGCCTTCGTGAAAGCCTTCCTGAAGCGCAGCTGGCCCGGGATTACCGAAGAGACGCTCCAGGACGGCATGCAACGCAAAGCCGTCATCCTCGATTACGCCCTCTCCAAGAAGCCGAAGGAGAAGAGGAGGAAATCCAAAGGGCTGTCCGCCAGGCAGAGGAGGGACCTGCGACTCTTTGAAATTAAACCCGAGCAGCAGAGGTTAGAAACTTGCCGACGCTCCGCCCGGGGTCCCCAGGAGGTGACGAGGAAGGCGCTCTTCACGGTTCAGTCAGTCCAACGGTCCTATTTATTGAGCATTTACTACGTGCAGAGCACTGGACTAAGCGCTGGGGAGAGTACCATAGAACAACAGGCACATTCCCTCCCCACTGCGAGCTTACAGTCTAGATGGGAAGACAGACATTAATATAAATGAAATTACAGATATTTGCCCAAGGGCTGTGGGGCTGGGGGCGGGAGGGGGGGATGAATGAAGGGGGCAAGCCAGGAGAGAAGACGGGAGTGGGAGAAGAGGAAAGGGGGCTAAGTCAGGGAAGCCCCCTTGGAGGAGATGTGCCTTCAATAAAGCTTTGAAGCGGGAGGGAGAGTAATTGTCCGATTTAAGGAGGGAAGGTATTCCAGGCCAGAGGCAGGACGTGGGAGAAAGGTCAGCGGTGAGCTAGATGAGATTGGGGTACAGTGAGAAAGTTAGCATTAGTTCCTGACCTCTAGGCTGTGAGTTTGTTGTGGGCAGGAAATGGGTCTGTTGACTGTTATATTGTACTCTCCCAAGCGCTCAGCGCAGTGCTTTGCACACAGTAAGCATTCAATAAGCCCCTTGTGGGCAGGGAACGTCTGCCACTCCATCGTATTGTACTTTCCCAAGCCCTTAGTATAGTGCTCTGCCCATGGTAAGGGCTCAGTAAATACTATTAGTTGATTGTCTAGACTGTAAGCTCGTTGTGGACCGGGAATGTGTCTGCTTATTGTTAAATCGTACTCTCCCAAGCCCCCTCTCAGAGTCACACCTGGGGAGTTTCCAGTCCTCTACCATTCTCGACTACGGGAGGGAGAGGCAAGCAGAGGCCTGCCCATTCCATTCCTAGCTTGGGCAGTGGCCAGCGAGTGGAAGGCAATCTGCTACCGGTCAAAACTCACCCACGCTGGGCAGCAGTGGCACGGGAGAGAGTTGAGGGGGGAGACTCAGGTTTACCACTATCACATTTTGACCAAAAAAACACTCCAGATACACCGCCAGAACGATTGCAGGTGGAGGTGGGGCGTTCTGGGAGAGATGTGTCCGTGGCGTCGCAATGGATCGGAGACGACTCGACAGCAAAAGAGAGATTCTCCCAAGCACTTAATACAGCGCTCGATAAATGCGATTGAATGAATAAATGAAAGATCCAAAGCCAAAGCCGCCTTGCTCTTTCTCGGCAACTCACAGAGTCTGGCTACCAGGGGCCGACTTTCTTTTATAAATGCACGTGGGACTCAGGAGCCCCGGCAGATTGAGGTTGTCGTTGAAGCCGACGGCCTCGATTCCCGCTTCCCCCTTCCCTCTTCCCGCTTTCCGGCCTAGTCAGGAGGGACAGAATCAGAATCGCAAAGCCAGCCGTGTGTCCGTACTCAGGCGGTTCGGCCATAAAGTGCTCTGCACACAGTAAGCGCTCAATAAATACGATTGATTGATTGATAAAAGTCCTAGTAAAGTAATTCCCGTTTCTCAACGTGTCTTTCATCTGGAACCATCTACTAAGTTCTGCTAGTTGATCGGTGGAATTTATTGAGCACTCACTATGTGCAGAGCCTGTACTAAGCGCTCAGGAGAGTTCGGCGGACACAACGGGGTTTCCTTACGTAGGGAGAGGCACTGCCAACATATTTTGGAAAATGCCTAGCGGTGATTTATCACTTCCTTATGGGAGGCTGTCTTCCTTTCTCTCACGGATAACTCATCCGCCTCAGCCTCTGTTCTGAGTTTGCCCGTCTTGTGGCTGTTTGTAATCACTGTTGATGGGGCTGTAGCCAAACAACTTCCCACACTGCGGGGTGCCGCTAATAATAACAATTGTGGTATTAAGCGCTTACTATGTGCCAGGCACTGCACTAAGCGCTGGGGTAGATACGATGTAACTGTGTTGGACATAGTCCCTGTCCCATATGGAACTCAAAATCTTAATCCCCATTTTGGAGGTGAGGTAGCTGAGGCACAGAGAAGTGAAGTGACTTGCCCAAGGTCACACAGCAGACAAGCGGCAGAGCCGGGATTAGAACCCAGGTCCTGCTGACCCCCAGGCCTGCGCTCTACCCACTAGGCCACACTACTTCTCACTAGAGTGCATAGGTGAACGGGCCTGAAGGCAGCCAGTGTTTTGAATAGGGCAAGGGGACCACTCTGACCCCTGCATTTTGTCAGTTGAAAAATTCAATTCAGTCACATTCATTGAGCCCTCACTGGCTGCGGAGCACTGTACTAAGCGCTTGTGAGAGTACGAGGTGGTTAGCGTGGTCCCACCCTAGGTCATTTTCCTTTTGGATTGCAGTTCCTCCCGTTCTCACTTTTGTAAGCCAATTGTATGGTACTGAATGTTTTGGGGAGACCTCAGCACGTAGTACAGTGCCTGACACATAGTACGCGCTTAACAAATACTATCATTACGTTATTCTGACAGCCTGAGACCACGCCCCCCCGGAACGCCTTTCTGAAACTCTCGGATTTTAAAATCTTGGTTTTTGCCTAATTGTTTTCTCACCTGTTCCCGATCCCACCCCAGGTACAAACTGTTTCTCCCCCTGCACCACCTCTGGAAACAATACATCCGGGACCTGTGCAACGGTCTCAAGCCCGATACGTAAGTGGAATTTCCTTAGCACTCGTTCCTGGGGCCAGTTGAGCGCTCTCCGGAGTGAGCCGGCCCTCCCAGCCGTCCGGCGGGGCATTTCTCGGGACACGCTGTCTTCGGGATACAAGCCAAGAGGCCCCAGGAACCACTCGTGGGTCCGATTAAGGGTGAGGTTGTTTCGGATGAGGGCGTGGGAAGGCTGCGTTGACGGTCAGAGGTTTTTCCTGTCTCGTAGGCAGCCTCACGTGATTCAGTCCAAGCTGCTGAAGGCCGACCTTCACGGTGCCATTATTTCGGGTACGTTTGCTTTACGGCATGTAGACTCTTTCCCATCTCAGCTCCTCAGTTGCCACCAGCGGGCTGGGCCCTGAAGGATAACAAATGATAGTAACAGTATTTATTAAGCGCTTACTCTGTACTAGGCACTGTTCTAAGCTCTGGGTTAGATACAAGATCATCATCATCATCATCAATCGTATTTATTGAGCACTTACTGTGTGCAGAGCACTGTACTAAGCGCTTGGGAAGTACAAGTTGGCAACATATAGAGACAGTCCCTACCCAACAGTGGGCTCACAGTCTAAAAGGGGGAGACAGAGAACAAAACCAAACATACTAACAAAATAAAATAAATAGAATAGATATGTACAAGTAAAATAAATAAATAAATGGAGTAATAAATATGTACAAACATATATACATATATACAGGTGCTGTGGGGAAGGGAAGGGGGTAAGATGGGGGGGATGCAGAGGGGGACGAGGGGGAGAGGAAGGAAGGGGCTCAGTCATCAGGTTGGACACAGTCCCTGTCCCACACAAGGCTCACAGTCTTAATCCCCATTTTACAGCTTAGGGATCTGAGGCCCAGAGAAGTGAAGTGACTTGCCCAAGGTCATATAGCAGACACATGACAGAGCCAGGATTAGAACCCAGGTCCTTCTAACTCCAAGGCCCGTGGCCTCTCCACTAAGCCACGCTGCTTCTCTCTGGATATGGACTCGGTCAGTTCCCTGCCCGGGGATTTTATTAATTCACTGCCCTTCCTGTGAAATTCTCACTGGGCTTCTTCCAGGGCAATTTCTGCAAATGACCTTTCCTCAAAGCCTTGTTAGAATTTCAGCAGTGTCCACCGTGGGTATTTTCCATGGTGGCAGTAGTAGTAGTAGTAGTAGTAGTAATAGTATCTGCTAAGCACTTACTGTGTGCTGAGCACTGTACTAAGCACATGGGAGAGAATACCCAGGAAGCAATTAGTCACAGGTCCACCCCACAGGGGGTTTACAGTCTCAGAGTCTAAGTAGGGGAGGGACTGGAGACAGACCCCTCAGGAATGATGAGCCATTAAAACACGACACAGACAAATACACAAAATGCAAACCAAATCGGAAGAGGGCCTTGGGTAGAGAAGCATTCATTCACTTCGTTTAATCGTATTTTTTGAGCGCTTACCATGTGCAGAGCACTGTACTAAGCACTTGGGAGAGTACAATACAACAATCAACAGACACATTCCCTGTCCGTGACGAGCTTACAGTCCAGAGTAGCGTCCCCCCTCCTAGCTCAAGGTTAAAAGCCAGGCCAGTAGCCCAAGCGCCATATTTGAAACCCGCCTTAAGTAGTTTATGTGGATTGCCCACAGCGGCAAAAAAACCCCCAAGCTTCTCCTCTCCAGTCCCGGAGGTAAATAAAGCACAAATGTGTCCACATCCCTAGGCCCTGGGACCACGTGATTTTATGTTGCATCACGTTTTTCAGCAATTCAACCCTGTAATTGTAATTTTTAAGTCACCTCTTGGGACCCACTCACGCTCAGCTCTCCGCACTTTACGGAAGATCCCGTTGCTGCTCTCAGACCTGGGCAAAGCTGGTGAACCCCAAAACCGAAAGTGTTTTTTTCTCTTTATTTTTTTCTTTAGTTACCAAATCCAAGTGCCCCTCCTACGTTGGCATCACGGGAATACTTCTTCAGGAAATGAAGCATGTTTTCAAAGTCGTCACCAAAGACGATAAACTGAAAGGTGCGTGGTTACCGCCCCCTCCCTCGCGGCCCTTCGGGCGTTGTGTTCGTAGCGTCGGCCTGTGGGCTTTGACAGTTGTTATCTCGGTGTGGCCACGTGCTGCCGTCGCCGTGTATGTCAAATATCGCAGATCGTTTGTCCAAGCGGAGCTTTATAAACCTAACCCTGAAGCTCCAGAGGGACCATTCCCTTCCAGGCCTGAAACTGTGATCTCTTCAAGCCGACTACTCGTAGTAATAATTGTGGTATTTGTTAAGTGTTAACTAACTACTTAGAGAAGCAGCGTGGCTCAGTGGAAAGAGCCCGGGCTTTGGAGTCAGAGGCCATGGGTTCAAATCCCGGCTCCGCCACATGTCTGCTGTGTGATTTTGGGCAAGTCACTTAACTTCTCGGAGCCTCAGTTACCTCATCTGTAAAATGGGGATGAAGACTGAGCCCCACGTGGGGCAACCTGATCACCTTGTATCTCCCCCCCAGCACTTAGAACAGTGCTTTGCACATAGTAAGCGCTTCACAAATGCCATCATTATTATTATTATTATTATTGTGTGCCAGGCACTGTACTTAGCCCTGGGGGGATACAAGCAGAACGGGTTGGACACAGTCCCTGTCCCGCGTGGGGCTCCCAGTCTTCATCCCCATTTTACAGATGAGGTAACTGAGGCCCAGAGACTTGCCTGAGGTCACACAGCAGGCGAGTGGCACAGCCTGGATTAGAATCCAGGAGCTTAATAAATGCTTAATAAAGCACTTAATAAATGCCATTATTATTATTATTATTAATCCACATCCTTCTGACCCCCAGGCCCGGGCTGTATCCACTAGGCCCTACTGCTTCTCCGTACACTCATGAACATGGTCAGACGTGATGGGTAGAATTCCGAGTGGGTGGGTTTGGCTCCCCTTCCCCACCCCCAGGTGGGGAAGACCTCTCCACATTGTCCATTTTAGTCATCTCTGTGTGCACAGACCCGGTTTCCGGGGTCGGTAAATCGCACTAATCGAAGCAGTCCCGCCAAGCAGCACGTCTCGACAGCCATCGGAAAGGGGTTTTTTCCCCTGTTGGCCATGGGACCCACTTTCTGGCTTCCAAACGGGCATGCGGCACCCACCGTCTGATGCCCTGGAGGCATTGCTTAAGCTTTGTGGAAACATTCTTGGTAATATTGCCTCATCTCCTGGTCACACCTGGGGACCCAACCATCTTTTGCAACCGGGATTTTTTTTCTCTTTTAAGAGCTACGAACTACCATTCGGGAAACTCCACAGACCCTTCCGTTTTCCCGTGGCTGCTGTCTGCCCTTTCTCTGAGCCCAATTAAACATCAGAGAAAAATGGGGCTCAAGTTTCCTAACTGAGTTTCAGCCCCAGATTATTACAGCCGAGGACTTGGTGGAGTCGTGGAGAGGGATTGGAGGTGTTATGTGATGGGGTGGCAGTGGGGGGTATGAAAGAGAGAGAAACAGGCAAAATAGTGTGTTACAGGTATTGTGACTGAAGTCATTTTACAGCCCGAGGTCACTTTACAGATTGGGTAAGATCACTCGAACTGCTGAAAGACTTCTCCAAATATTCCAATAATTTTGATGGCATGGACTTTCCTATTAGAAGGTTAGAGGTGATTTGTAGAAGCAGCATGGCCTCAATGAAAAGAGCGTGGCCTTGGGAGTCAGAGGTCGTGGGTTCAAATTCCGGCTCTGCCAGTTGTCAGGTGTGTGATTTTGGGCAAGTCACTTCACTTCTCTGGGCCTCAGTTCCCTCATCTGTAAAATGGGGATGAAGACTGTGAGCCCCACGTGGGACAATCTGATCGCCTTGTATCCTCTCCAGTGCTTAGAACAGTGCTTTGCACATAGTAAGCGCTTAAATGCCATTATTATTATTTGGAGTTTATAGCATGCACTCTTTTTTTTTTAATGTTCACTACTATGGGCTGGGGTTGATACAAGGTAATCAGGTTGTCCCATGTGGCGCTCACAGTCTTAATCCCCATTTTGCAGATGAGGTAACTGAGGAAAAAGAAGTTAAATGACTTGCCCAAAGTCACACAGCAGACCAGTGGTGAAGCTGGGATTAGAACCTACGACCTCTGACCCCCAGACCTGTGCTCTTTCCACTAGATGAATGGTTTCATTAGCTTTATATTAGTATTGAATGTAAACAGTATAGTAATAGTAGTAGTAGCATCAGCATCTATTGAGCCCTAACTTGGAGTGCACTTCACTAGTTGCTTGGGAAATGCAGAATAAATGGCTGGATTCCTTCTGACCTTTGATTTTTTTTTTTCCTTTCACCTCTCTCCTTTAGTCATTCCCAAGTCAAACTGCGTGTTTAGTGTGGAAATCGATGGTTTCATTACCTATATTTACGGGAGCAAGTTTCAGCTCCGATCAAGCGAGCGCTCCGCCAAGAAATTCAAAGCAAAAGGCACAATTGACCTGTGACCCCGTCCGGGATATATCACCTTCGAAGGCTGGAGGAGAGAGGGAGGACGAGGGGCCTAAGGGTGAGCATCAGGATTGCATTTTGTGCCTCCTTGGAGAAAAACTCAGTGAGTGATTGTTAAATCGAGCACGCAGAAGGACCCATGCTTACCGGGAAACCAAGGGGAAGCTATCTAACTGGACATACGGCCACCAACGTGGCTTACCTAGTTCCAAAGTTGGAAGGGGTGGCTTAACCTAATGTTGGCATTCTCACCCCATGTTCATGGAAATAAATTTGAAAGAAAATAAATTTTTGCAACCCTCTGTCAGAGAATAAAAGTCACTCGAAGAAACCACTTTTGAGAGCCCAGGGAAGAATCAAGACTGAAGTGCACACTCCTGACACCCACCTTGAACGGATTTTTCCAGAACAAGACAGAAAAACCTATATTCGTTTGGATAGTTTGTAATTCGCTAAAGGAAGCTGAAACTGCCCTATCTGGGGGAATCAGGAATGAGAAGGGAAAATGAATTTTTATAGTGCCGGATTCTTGTATCTTGTGTCTAACTGCAAAAGCTCTGAGACTCTGATTTGAATTTTTTTTTCCCCTCCCGGGCAAAAACATAGTCCTTCTGCTCAGTTTTTTGGTTGGCAAATAAAACTATTGAGAAGCGATGTGTTATCGGGGTAACACTCTATCAGGGGCGGCGCGGATGACACAGTGGGACCCTACCTCACATCCTTCGAGAAGCAGGCGGACAACTGGCCTCCAGTTAGGGTGGGCGAGGAGATTCTGCCAAGCCCAGGGGGCATCGGCTCAGGGCTAGGAGCAGAGGGAAACTTTGCTCTTTCCTGCACCATTAATGCCCTCTGTGCACTTGGGGCAATTGGCATTTAAACTCCACATTAAAATGAAAAGAACCTGGCCTCAGAGGGGAAAGTGTAAACATCAATTCAGGCTGTGTAATATGGTGACTCTCAATCTGATAGCCTTAATATCCAGTTGTTCCAGGGCCACCCTGAAGGCGCCTCCAAATTAAATCCGCTTACCATCCACAGCCCTGATGCCATGGCCTTGAGTCAGTCAATATGACACGCCTATCACTCACTAGTGAGAGATTCGGAGAGTGTGGATGCTTTTAAACTAATTATAAGTTACAGCCCTGCTCTTTTGAAGAGAAATAAGTATCTCTGCTTTCACTTAAAGTGTTTTTCTTCCCTCTTCATTGTTTGAAAGTGCCGTCTGTCATAACTGCATGTCATTAAATGTTACCTAATAGGTGGGGTAATTTCCTTTCCTAAATCATCCTGAGATTACCCACTTCTCATACCGATAAAAAGGCTTCTACCATTGTATAAATAGTTGCTTTCAAGGGGAGTCGCTGTGACCACTTGCCGGGTAAAATCTGTTTTCCATTTGGCACTGATTCAATTTTCAGTGTGAGTTACTGCATCGGGCTTGAAGTTTCTCTTCTCTACCAAGAGGATTTCGCAATCCGTCCCGCTTCTCTGGAGGAACGTCCGGCCCATCCCCAGCAGATCCCCCCACCCCCTCCAAGTCCCGTTTTACCG
Organism: Tachyglossus aculeatus; assembly: GCF_015852505.1. Classification (NCBI taxonomy): domain Eukaryota; kingdom Metazoa; phylum Chordata; class Mammalia; order Monotremata; family Tachyglossidae; genus Tachyglossus; species Tachyglossus aculeatus. The sequence continues at coordinate 63,896,760 of NC_052076.1, read as the reverse complement.
ATGGGAAAACTGAGTCATCGAGATGAATTCATCACCCTGCATAGCAGATCACACAGGCCACTTTGAGGACAGACTTAAAACCTGTACTCCTGTGGAGTGACTAGTTGGAAGGTTAAATGAACCGTGAGTTCAGAATCTAGGCCTGCTGGCCTTTTAAAGCACATGGCTGCCATTTAAGGGGACCCCCTCTTTGACTGCCTATTTTCGGCTCTCTGTTTCCCAGTTGGTCCCAAATGGCTTTGATCACTCCTGCTGCTTCAAACAGTCCATAGTTTTCATCGGCACATGGCCAATGGCTAGACAAATTTTCTGCACACCAGTGAATTCGTTTATTCGTTTAATCTTCTTTATTCAGCACTTACTGTGTGCAGAGTACTATCCTAAGAACTTGGGAGAGTACAATATAGCAATAAACAAGACACATTCCCCACCCACAACTAGCTCACAGTCTAGAGTAGGGGAGACAGACATTAATGTAGATAAATTACAGCTATGGACATAGATGCCGTGGGGCTGGAAGCGGGGAAAGAATAAGGGGAGCAAATCAGGGGAATGCAGGAGGTAGTGGGAGAAGAGGAAAGGGGGGTTTAGTCAGGGAAGGCCTCTTGGAGGAGGTGTGCTTAGAACAGTGCCTTGCACATAGTAGGCACTTAACAAATGCCATCATTATTAAATAGGCTTTGAAGAGGGGGAGAGTAATGATCAGATTTGAGGAGGGAAGGCGTTCAGGGCAGGATGTGGGCGAGAGGTCGGTGGCGAGATAGATGAAAGCAAGGCGCAGTGAGAAGGTTAGCTTTAGAGGAACGAAAGGTGCAGGCTGGGTGCTAGTAGAACTGTGAGCCCGTTGTTGGGTAAGGACCGCCTTTATACGTCGCCAACTTGTACTTTCCAAGTGCTTAGTACAGTGCTCTGCACACAGTAAGTGCTCAATAAATACGACAATAAATGAATGCAAGGAGAGGAGCAAGGTGAGGTAGGAGGGGGCAAGGTGGATTCAGCCTTGAAAATTGCACAGCACCCTCCCTGCCTCTTTCCCTCCTCCCCTGCTCCCCTCAAACCAGAAATCACCCTTAAAGGTTTGGACTCTAATTGCTGAGTTGAGAGCTATCAATCAAGCAGTGACATTTATTGAGCGCTTACTATGAGCAGAGCACTATGCTCATCACTTCCCCTCGTTCCCCTCTCCATCCCCACATCTTACCTCCTTCCCTTCCCCACAGCACCTGTATATATGTATATATGTTTGTACATATTTATTACTCTATTTATTTTACTTGTACATATCTATTCTGTTTATTTTATTTTGTTAGTATGTTTGCTTTTGTTCTCTGTCTCCCCCTTCTAGACTGTGAGCTCACTGTTGGGTAGGGACTGTATATGTTGCCAACTTGTACTTCCCAAGCACTTAGTACAGTGCTCTGCACCCAGTAAGCGCTCAATAAATACGATTGATTGATCACTTGGGAGAGTACAGTACACCAGAGTTGGTAGACACATCCCCTGCCTACAAAGAGCTAACAATTTAGAGGGGGAGATGGTCTAGAATACCTTAGACTCTAAACACATTCTGGTCAGCGAACGTGTCTGCTAATTCTGTGGTATCGTACTCTCCCAGGGCCCTGCGATATAAATAACATTTGTTGATAACTGCTGGGAGGCTGAGGGAGGGGGTGAATATCAAATACTCAACTGGTACTACAGATCCAAGTGTACTGGCGAGAGAGAAGAGAAAGGGAACTGGGGAAATCAGGGCCTAGTTGGAAAGAGGCAACATCAAAACAGGCGGGGCACAAAGCGAGGGAAGAACGTAAAGCATTATTTTAAGGGCATTAGAGTCACATTTTCCACGAAGGAGATGTTAGAAAGGCAAATATATTCTGAAGCCAGCAGAAAGAGCTAGGACTAGTAATTCATTCAGGTGTTCCAAGATCTGCCAGGTGCCGGATAATCCCAGAGCAAATGGTTCACTCACTTCTCAGAAGAATGCAGGGGGCCTTTTTCAGATCCACTCATTTACTCTCCCCAGGGTGCAAGGAGCCACTGGGAAAGTCAGGGGTGGTCTTAGAGATGAAAGGAGGGAAAAGGAATCAAGGCAGTTACTGAAAGCATGAAAGAATGGACCAAAAGAAACTAAAGAAAACTACAAGGATGATGTCCAGAGATTCCAATGGGTTAAATTCAAAGGGAACTTTTTCCCTGGTCATTCCAAGTTGGTGTAAGGCAGCAGTGAGGTTGCTGCTCTTTCTGAGCTCACTGCCAAAAGGGTCACTGGGCTCCGGTCCTGGATATCAAACTGTGGCCGTGTGAACCTACTGACCACTGCTGTTGCTAAAGATTTAACAAGCACTTTCGGTTTCAGGGAAAATTGGGTAAAACAGTATCATTCTATGCCCCAGGGAAGTCAGCTTTGACTGTCATATGTGATATCACTGTATCTGTGAACACTCAACAACAACAATAATATTAACAATAATAATTATTCATTCATTCATTCAATCGTATTTATTGAGCACTTACTGTGTGCAGAGCACTGTACTAAGCGCTTGGGAAGTACAAGTTGGCAACACATAGAGATGGTCCCTACCCAACAGTGGGCTTACAGTCTAGAAGGGGGAGACAGAAAACAAAACACATTAACAAAATAAAATAGAGTAAATATGTACAAATAAAATAAATAGAGTAATAAATACGTACAAACATATACATATATACAGGTGCTGTGGGGAAGGGAAGGAGGTAAGATGGGGGGATAGAGAGGGGGACGAGGGGGAGAGGAAGGAAGGGGCTCAGTCTGGGAAGGCCTCCTGGAGGAGGTGAGCTCTCAGTAGGGCCTTGAAGGGAGGAAGAGAGCTAGCTTGGCGGGTGGGCAGAGAGAGGGCATTCCAGGCCCGGGGGATGACGTGGGCCGGGGGTCGACGGCGGGACAGGCGAGAACGAGGTACGGTGAGGAGATTAGCGGCAGAGGAGCGGAGGGTGCGGGCTGGGCTGGAGAAGGAGAGAAGGGAGGTGAGGTAAGAGGGGGTGAGGTGATGGACAGCCTTGAAGCCGAGGGTGAGGAGTTTTTGGTACATAAGGTACCAATTCTTTAGAAAACGTTTTTCACTCCTCTTTGCAAAGTGTGGTTCCTACACTTTCTGCATTTCTAAAACTACCTCATTCAACTGAAGAGTCTGAAGCTTTACTTTGTTAGACCAACCCCAGAAACAGACCTTCTAAACATGTGTATTCTAAAAACACAGAGCAGACTTGAAATCATCTTTAGGATTGGGCATCACAATAGGGAGACAATTAAATATAAATAATTAATATAAATCTATTCATTCCAATTCAGCATCCTATACTTTCTCCTAGAAAGGTTTTTTTTTTTCCCTCTAATGTACTGTTGAGATGGTTCTCAAAAAAACTCCATTTGAGAAAGGTGGCAATGACTTAATTCACTTTCACTCACAGAGTGCACAAATTCCTGCACACTAGTCACAGTGATCAAGTGCATTATCACACATTAGCAGAGGCAGAGACACATATGAATGATACCTTGATGAAAATTATATTTTTATTTCACAGAGATGGCTAAATCCAATCTAAATTACAAAATTAGGACAGGAAACCCTTTTCAACTTGTTTGGCACGTGAATGGCACTGTGTTTAATAGAGGAAAAAGAGTTTGAAACAATAACATTTACTGCACTGATTATTCACACAGAGGAGGTCTTCAGGTCAGGCAAGTTGGATATAAAACTACCAAGTGTCTTATCTCTGATGCTATATGACTTCTTATTTCCCAATAAATGCAAAGGTTTCCTTCTGCATGTACCTATACACATTGAATGTGCATTCATCCTTCAACTCTTTCGGAGAATGATGTACCTCACATGGGCAGCTCAGCTGAAGGTAATTATGCAAGAAGCTTTCCTTCTCATCTCAGAAGTGTCAGGAATCTGCACTAAGGAAGTAACACCCCATGTCCTTAACCACTGCCCTTGATTCGATTAGCACGTGTATCCAGATGGCACTTGCATGTCTGCTGTGTGACCTTGGGCAAGTCACTTTGCTTATTTGTGCCTCAGTTATCTGATATATAAAATGGGAAATGAGACCTTGAGCCCCACATGAGACAGGAACTGTGTCCAACCTGATTTGCTTGTATCCACCCCGGTGCTCAGAACGGTGCCGGGCACATAGTAAGTGCTTCACAAATGGCATTATCATTATTATTATGCATAAGGGGATAGACAGCCCCCTCACTGAATAAACTGGCCTCTTCACTGTTCTCCTTGACTACAGCCTCTCCTTCCTGCAGTCAACTGCTGCAAAGGACCCCTTTTAAAAACGCTAATTGGAGCACATAACTTCCCTCCTCAATAATTTCCAAAGGCGCTCCCCTGCTTCTAGCATTAAGTAAAATTAAGACAATGGACAGTGGGCCCCCTCTGATCTATATACTCTCTTCTGCTATAACTCAGCTCAGGCTCTTTATTCCCTCCAAGCAAACTTTTCATTTATCCCTCTTTCTACTTTGTCGCTGCCTGAAATGCCCTTCCCTCTCAGTTTTGCCAAACCACAACCTTCAAAAACTCCCTCTAAAAAAAATCAGCTTCTCCAGATGCATTCCCTACCTAATTTCCTAATTTCCCAGACAGGCCATTTCCTCAGCCACCTCAGTGCTCATTGTACTTATTTGGTGACTAACGTCATTTATTAACAGTTTCTTATATCTACTCTCATGCTAACTATGGTACCTTTTGTCAATTTAAATTAACTATCTCCTCCATTAGACTGGAAATTATGTGAGGGCAGAAATCACATCGCCCCCTTATTTCCTATGTTCCCCAGGCACCTAGAATAATCATGTGCATACTGCCGGTGTTCAGTACATTCTGATGACCTAGATACTGCTTTTGACTATTTCCACAAATGGCACCATACTAACAGTGGAACCTCAAAAGTGCCATGGGTTGAGGCAGATACAGGATAATCAGAATGGACACAGTCTCTTATCCTAAATGGGCCTCAGTCAAATAGTAATAATGGCATTTATTAAGCGCTTACTATATGCAAAGCACGGTTCTAAGCACTGGGGAGGTTACAAGGTGATCAGGTTGTCCCACGTGGGGCTCACACTCTTAATCCCCACTTTACAGATGAGGTAAGTGAGGCTCAGAGAAGTGAAGTGACTTGCCCAAAGTCACACAGCCGACAAGTGGCGGAGGCGGGATTTGAACCCATGAGGAGGGAAGGTATTTTAACCCCACTTTACATATGGAGGAACTGAGGCTCAGAGTCACACAGTAAGCCCTTCAAAATACCATTAAAATATGTGAATGCTTTGGATAATTGAATTTTCTCTTTTTATTGGAGATGGCACACTAATTTAACAGGTCTGTCGTTCTTTGATAGAGAGGATGCAGGAGCTCTGTTACAGGGGCAGTAGGAGAACAATTCCTGGAACCCCGGAGGTTTTGTTTTGTTTTTTAAAAAAGGTATTTGTTACCATTTTTGGTTGGTTACCGCACCAACCCGCAGTACATGGCTTAGTGGAAAGAGCACGGGCTTGGAAGTTGGAGGAAGTGGGTTCTAATCCCGCCTCCACCACTTGTCTGCCGGGTGGCAAGTCACTTAACTTCTCTGGGCCTCAGTTACCTCATCTGTAAAATGTGTACTGCTGGTAACAAATACCAACATTATTATTATTATTATTGTTAACAAATACCATCATTATTATCATTATCATCATCCACACGGAGACGGTGGCTGTGTTCTGCTGTCCCCTGGAAGCCACCTGCAAATCCACACGGAGATGGTGGCTGTGTTCCGTTGGTAACAAATACCAACATTATGATCATTGTTATTATTACTATTAACAACAAATACCATCATTGAGCCCGTTGTTGGGTAGGAACCGTCTGTATATGTTGTCAACTTATACTTCTTAATAATAATAATAATAATAGCATTTATTGAGTGCTTACTATGTGCAAAGCACTGTTCTAAGCACTGGGGAGGTTACAAAGTGATCAGGTTGTCCCAGGGGGGGCTCACAGTCTTCATCCCCATTTAACAGATGAGGTAACAGGCCCAGAGAAGTGAAGTGACTTGTCCAAAGTCACACAGCTAACAAGTGGGGAGCTGGGATTTGAATCCATGACCTCTGACTCCAAAGCCCGGGCTCTTTCCACTGAGCCATGCTGCCAAGTGCTTAGTACAGTGCTGTGCGCACAGTAAGCGTTCAATAAATATGAATGAATGAATGAATTTTACAGGCGCGGAAACCGCGGCCCAGAGAGGTTAAGCAGCTGGCCCCAGGTCACCGGGCAGGTCAGAGGGAGAGCTGGAACTAGAACCCAGATCTCCGGACAAAATGATAATAATAATGATCCTTTTTGTTAAGCGCTATGTGCCAAGCACTGTTCTAAGCACCTGGGTAGATAGATGGTAATCAGTTTATCCCCCGTGGGGCTCACAGTCTTCATCCCCATTTTACAGAGGAGGTAACTGAGGCCCAGAGAAGTTAAGTGACTTGCCCAAGGTCACACAACAGACAAGTGGCAGAGAGGAAATAGAACCCACGACCTCTGACTTCCAAGCCCGGAGAAGCAGCGTGGCTCAGTGGAAAGAGCCCGGGCTTTGGAGTCTGAGGTCATGGGTTCAAATCCCTTCTCTGCCAATCGTCAGCTGGGTGACTGTGGACAAGTCACTTCCCTTCTCTGGGGCTCAGTGACCTCCCCTGTAAAATGGGGATGAAGACTGTGAGCCCCCCCCCCCCCCCCCCCCCATGGGACAACCTGAGAATAATAATGGCATTTATAAAGCAACTACTATGTGCAAAGCACTGTTCTAAGTGCTGGGGAGGTTACAAGGTGAACAGGTTGTCCCAAGGGGGGCTCATAGTCTTCATCCCCATTTTACAGATGAGGTCTCTGAGGCCCAGAGAAGTGAAGTGACTTCATTTTAGTCAATCGTATTTATCAAGCATGTAATAATAATAATAATAATGAATGATGGCATTTGTTAAGCACTTACTATGTGCAAAGCACTGTTCCAAGCACTGGGGGGATACAAGGTGATCAGGTTGTCCCACGTGGGGCTCACAGTCGTAATCCCCATTTTACAGATGAGGGAACTGAGGCTCAGAGAAGTTAAGTGACTTGTCCAAGGTCACACAGCAGACATTTGGCAGAGTTGGGATTAGAACCTCTGACTCCCAAGCCCGGGCTGTTTCCACTGATCTACGCTGCTCCTCTACACCCTTCACCTCTCAGCCACCTGTGATGCTGAACCCAGGTGTGACAGGTGAAGGGTCAATTAGCTACCCCCCACCCTGGGATAGGAGCCGCCAGAATAACTCTCCTCATCCGTGCTGCTCCTGTTCCAATTTACTGCATTCTTAGGCAAGAATTCTAGACTTGAGTTGCCAAAATATAACACGGCTTAGGCTATAGCAGCCCTTCCATCCACCCCTACCCTCTAATTCTAACTTTAATTGTCCAGAGCAGCTCACAGTCCTTTGGATTCAACTAATGCTCCTTGGATTCTTGAGTGTGAATGTCAGCCCAGATGTCTGTAGTTGTTACCTTTAGGAAACCCTCTTTACTCCCCGTCGGGGGAATCCTTAGCCAATGAGGATCTGGTTGAAATCTTCTAAATTCACATCAGGATGCAATGATGACATGAGTAACCTCTGACTTTGATTTCATTTTAAGCAGCTAATAGGCTGGTGAAGTGGTCTGCCCTCCTCCTAGCCTGTTTTTGCCTAATAGAGGGATGGAACAAGAAGGCCCTGGGAAGGCATTTGTTGCTTTTGACCACCCGGATCTAATCAATCGTATTTACTGAGCACTTACTGTGTGCAGAGCACTGTACTAAGCGCTTTCCCACATTCTGTGCTCCCAGAGGCTGCTCTGTCGCTCTATAAATATGTTTCTTGAGCTGCCGCTGTCTCCTGAGCGTTTTATAGATTGCAAAATGGTTATTTGGGCACTGAGTAAATTACTTCTTGGTTTCAACCTTGTAGCTCAAAAGGGAGCAATTCTAAGCCTTCAGATAAATCCACTCCATAATCATTGTTGGAGAGGTTCAATAAGAGCCATTAGATTGATGTCATGGTCCATGATGAACAATCGTGTTAGATGAAACACCCCTGCAAAACATCCTTTTCCAGTTGGCTTATCCTGAGGGCTGCAGAGCGGCTGGCTTGGCTTAGTTACTCCTTTTGCCCTGACAGAGTGAGAGACAGGGCTTAGGTCTTTGATTTCTGAGTTTCACTTTGGTCAAGGCCTTCTACATCCTCTTGGCCTGTTGCTTCCAGGCTGAAGTGATTACCTCACGGGCCACCAAGGTGAGTGATTGGTAACATGGAAGAAAAGCAGCCTTGGGATCCAGCCGGCCTCCGCCATGTCATTTGGAAGTGGGGAAGGAGGGGCAACAGGGTCACTTGGCTTAATGGAAAAATCACGGGCTTGGGAGACAGGTGGAGCGAGCTTTCGAACCCATGACCTTTGACTCCAGAGCCCATGCTCTTTCAATCAATCAATCAATCAATCGTATTTATTGAGTGCTTACTGTGTGCAGAGCACTGTACTAAGCACTTGGGAAGTACAAGTTGGCAACATATAGAGACAGTCCCTACCCAACAGTGGGCTCACAGTCTAAAAGGGGGAGACAGAGAACAAAACCAAACATACTAACAAAATAAAATAAGTAGAATAGATATGTACAAATAAAATAAATAAATAAATAGAGTAATAAATATGTACAAACATAGATACATATATACAGGTGCTGTGGGGAAGGGAAGGAGGTAAAATGGGGGGATGGAGAGGGGGACGAGGGGGAGAGGAAGGAAGGGGCTCAGTCTGGGAAGGCCTCCTGGAGGAGGTGAGCTCTCAGTAGGGCCTTGAAGGGAGGAAGAGAGCTAGCTTGGCTGATGGGCAGAGGGAGGGCATTCCAGGCCTGGGGGATGACGTGGGCTGGGGGTCGACGGCGGGACAGGCGAGAACGAGGCATGGTGAGGAGATTAGCGGCAGAGGAGCAGAGGGTGCGGGCTGGGCTGGAGAATGAGAGAAGGGAGGTGAGGTAGGAGTAGGCTTTCCACTGAGCCATGCTACTTCTGTGTGCAGAAGCACTGTACTAAGCGCTTGGGAGAGGGCAATATATCAGGCACATTCCCTGCCCACAGTGAGCATAAGGTCTAGAGGGGGAGACAGACATCAATATAAATAAATTACAGATAAGTATATAAGTGCTGTGGGGACTGGCACTTAGTATGTGCTGTCGGGCGGGGTGCTCAGTACGTGCAGAGCATTGTATTAAGCTCTTGGAAGAGTCCACTACGACAGAATTAGGGGACACATTCCTTGACAATGACTAGGTTCCAGGCTACAGGGGGAGAGAGATCAAAGCCCTTAGGTTTGGGCAGGAGTCTCCAACAGCCTCAAATGGGCCACGTCCCCATCGGACTCTCCGCCGTCTCAATGTCGGACTCCTCCATGGGCCCCGTAGGGAGGCAGAGTGGCCTAGCAGAGAGAGTGGGGGGCTGGGAGTCGGGAGACCCGGGTTCTAATCCCGGCTCCGCCGCTTGCCTGCTGTGGGGGATGTTGATCTTTGTGGGCTTCACTTTCCTCATCTGTAAAATGGGGATAAGACAATTGCTCTCCCAACCGCTTAGAATGTGGTAGTCTTTGTAGACCGGAGGAGCAGTGTGGCCTAGTGAATAGAGCACAGTCCTGGGAGTCAGAAGGACCTGGGCTCTTATCCTGGCTCTGTCAATTGCCTGCTGGGTGACCTTGAGCGGATCATTTCACTTCTCTGGGGCTTAGTTCCCTCATCTGTAAAATGGGGATTAAGAGTGTGAGCCCCACATGGGACAACCTGATCACCTTGTATCCATCCCAGCCCTTAGAACAGTGCTTGGCACATAGTAAGCGCTTAACAAATACCATCATTACATTATTATTGTTACTATTATTATTATACAAGGTCATCAGGTTGTCCCACGTGGGACTCACAGTCTTCATCCCCATTTTACAGATGAGGTAGTGACTTGCCAAGGTCACACAGCAGACAAGTGGGAGAGGTGGGGTTAGAATCCACGTCCTCTGATTCCCATACCCATGCTCTTACCACTAAGCCATGCTGCTTCTCATAATAATAATAAAAATAATAATAATAATGGTATCTGTTATGGGCTTACTATGTGCCAAGCACTGTACTGAGTTCTGGGGTGGTTACGAGGGTGCCCCCACCCACAGGGCAGAGGCCTGGTTGAGGATATCCTCATCCTTTGTTCATTCAGTCATTTATTGAGCAGTTACAGTGTGCAGAGCACTGTACTAAGCGCTTGGGAGAGGACAATAGAACAATAACCAGGCAATTTCCCTGCCCACAACAAGCTGTCAGTCTAGAGGGGTAGTCAGACGTGAATAGACGTAATAAATTACAGATGTGGACATAAGCGCTGTCTCTACCCTGTCACCAAATTGGCTCCTGCCATGACACGGTAAGAACATTACTGTTAATTCTGTCATATCAGCGAGGTATAGAAGTGAGTATTTGGTCAAATGATGTTTTCGTTTTTGCTTGGAAAATTTGGTTTTGACCCTCTAGAATGTGAGCTTGTTGTGGGCAGGGAATGTGTCCGTCTGGTGTTATATTGTACTCTCCCAAGCGCTCGGTACAGTGCTTTGCACACAGTAAGCGCTCAATAAATACGATTGAATGAATGACACTTGGGAGATCCTGTCGCAGGGCGACCCCTGCCCCTTTGAAAGTTCCACCCATCACGTGTGTCACAGAATAATGCCATTCGCAGTGTCCGGTGGGACACAATTTCTCTGCAGTTGCATAAGAGAAACAGCGTGGCTCAGTGGAAAGAGCCCGGGCTTGGGAGTCAGAGGTCGTGGGTTCTAATCCCGGTTCTGCCACTTATCAGCTGTGTGACTTAGGGCAAGTCACTTAACTTCTCTGTGCCTCAGTTACCTCATCTGAAAAATGGGGATTTAGACTGTGAGCCCCACGTGGGACAACCTGATTACCGTGTATCAACCCCAGGGCTTAGAACAGTGTTTTGCACATAGGAAGCGCTTAACAAATACCATCATTATTATTCATTCATTCAATCGTATTTATTGAGTGCTTACTGTGTGCAGAACACTGTACTCAGCGCTTGGGAAGTACAAGTTGGCAACATGTTATTAACCGGCCCCCTTTAACCAATCATCTGACGTGGCTTGGCTCTGGGACCCCGGCTTACTCCTCACAAACGGGGGCTTTCCATCCTGCTGCCATCTTCGAATATGGCTAGTTGGCCACCGTCTTTGATTAGCACTGGGTGGCTGCCATCCTTTTTTTTTTAAATGGCATTTATTAAGCGCTTACTATGTGCAAAGCACTGTTCTAAGCGCTGGGGAGGTTACAAGGTGATCAGGTTGTCCCACGGGGAGGCTCACAGTCTTCATCCCCATTTTACAGATGAGGTAACTGAGGCCCCGAGAAGTTAAGTGACTTGCCCAAAGTCACACAGCTGACAATTGGCAGAGCCGGGATTTGAACCCATGACCTCTGACTCCAAAGCCCATGCTCTTTTCCACTGAGCCACACTGCTTCTCCCAAGGAAGTAGGGCCTTAAGTAGGGACGGGTGGTACCACCATTGTCAACGGTGCTCCGGGGCCTGTCTGCGGGAACTTTCTGAGGTGACGGTCCTACATAGCGCCCGAAAGTCGCTCTGAGTGTGGGAGAGAAGGCAGCTACGGGGCCCTCGGTCTTAATGAGGCCACAGCGGTTCATTTCCCGTTGACCAGCTGGAATAATCAGGTGGAATTGCGGCCCACGTTCTCTTTCATCATATCGGACTTACATCTTGCTCCGTTTCAATGATGACGGTGGTGTTTGTTAAGCATTGACTATGTGTCGAGCTCTGTTCAAAGCTCCAGGGTAGATGGAAGATAATCAGGTTGGACGCAGTCCCTGTCCCACGTGGGGTTCACAGTCTTAATCCCCATTTAACAGATGCGGGAACTGAGGCCCAGAGAAGTGAAGCGACTTGCCCAAGGTCACACAGCAGACAAGTGGTGGAGCTGGGATTAGAAAACAGGTCCTCCTGACTCCCAAGCCTGGGCTGTAGCCACTAGGCCAAGCTGCTTCTCCACTGTCTACGCAAGCTGTAGCTTGAAGAAATTCTCATGAATAATGAAATCATGTTGTTGTTTAGATGTTTATTCTCTCTAGAAATTGGCTTTCAAATAGCTATTGATTTTTCTTTTTACCTGCATCTACGGCAGTATTTCTTTTCTGGTTAGGTCTTCTTGGGCTTGATTACGCCTCTTGGATTTAGCTTTTGAATCCATTGTCTTTGGGAAAGTCGGTCGACGCATTCCCTGCTCACAGGACGCTTACAGTCTAGAGGAAGAAACAGACATTGATATAAATAAATGAATTAGGGGTATGTACATGTGGGGTTGAGGTAAGGGTGAATAAAAGATGTAAATATTGTACTTAATCCCCTGTTTGCTCAAGAGGTGAATTCAGTAGAGCTTTGGGCGGTGAGAGTGGTGGTCTGTCAGATGAGAATGGAGATGGAGTTCCAGGCCCAAGGTAGGATATGGGCAAGGGCTTGCTCATTGGTGAGAAAGACTGGATTGAGGTTTGTTGAATAGAGTGGTGTTCGAGTAGAAAAGTGTACATTGACTCATTCATTCAATCTTATTTATTCAGCACTTACCATGTGCAAAGTACTGTACTAAGAGCTTGCACTGCACAGGTGGCATTATAGCAGGAGATCAGCAAGGTTAGGTAGAATCAAGAAAGCTGGTTGAGAGCCCTAAGGCCAATGGTAAGGAGATGGGCAGCCGTTGGAGTCTTTTGAGGAATGGGGAGGTGTGGACTGAAAGTTTTTCAGGAAAATCATCATCATCAAATATTTATTATTAATAATAAAATGAATGAGAGTTATGGTACTTGTTAAGCACTTACTATGTGCCTAGCCCCATTCTAAGCACTGGGGTAGGAACAAGTTAATAGTCGGACATTGTCCCTGTCCCACAGTGGGCTCAGTTCTTCTTCCCCTTTTTTACAGATGAGGTAACTGAGGCACGGGGCAGTTAAATAACTTGTCCGTGGTCACCCAGCAGACAAGTGATGGAGTCAGGATTAGAACCCATGACTTTCTGACTCACAGGCCTGTACCCTATCTACTACATACACCATGGTCTTGGCCGTGCTGTTTCCCCAAAGTGTCGGTGTACACAGAAAAGAAAGGGAATGAAGAGAAGGGTTTCTTGGTCAAAGCAAGGTGAAATTTTCAGAAATCTTCGGAGTTGTTGTAGCCAGCACCTACTGTAATCTAACCAGTGGTGAAGAATGGGAGGTGGGACTTGGGAGAAAGAGAGAAAGGCTACAGTGTGTCTGCCTTTTGTCTAGTTGAGGGATCAATCCTATTTATTGAGTGCTTGCTGTGTGCAGAGCTCTGTACTAAGCGCTTAGGAGAGTACATTATGTGGACAAGTTCCCTGCCCACAACCAGCTGACAGTCTACAGGGGGAGAGAGACATTGAATACAGATGAATAAATGGAGGGTAGGTGTACTTAAGTGCCTTGGGGCTGGGGGAATGGTTGACTAAAGGGTACAGATCCAAGTACAAGGGTGACACAGAAGGGAGTGGGAGAAGAGGAGATGAGGGCTTAGTTGGGGAAGGCCTCTTGGAGAAGATGTGCCTTCAGTAATGCTTTGAAGGTGGGAAGAGTGATTGTCTCTCGGATATGAAGAGGGAGGGCAGTTCCAGGCCAGAGACAGGATGTGGCTAAGGTGCTGGTGGTGAGATAGACAAGATCAAGCTACGGTGAGTAGGTTACCGTTAGAGAAATGAAGCTTGGGGTCTGGGATTCATCCAGTCAGTCGTATTTATTGAGAGCTTACCGTGTTCAGAGCACTGTACTGAGTGCTTGGAAAGTACAATTCAGCAACAGATAGAGACAATCCCAACCAAACAACGGGCTTACAGTCTAGTAGGTGTAGTAGGAAATCAGAGAGATAAAGTAGGAGGCACAAGGCACTTGTGCTTTTTCAACTCAATGGTAAAGGGATTCTGTTTGGTGCAAAGGCGGGTGGATAATCACTGGAGGTTCTTGAGGAGTGGGGAAACAGGGACTGAGCCTCTGTGTAGAAAAATGATCCAGGCAACGGAGTCAGGTATGGATTGGAGTAAGGAGAGATAGGAGGCAGGGAGGTCAGCAAGGAAGTTGATTCAGTAATCAAGGTGGGATAGGATAAGTTCTTGGATTAACATAGTTTGGATGGAGAGGAAAGAGTGGATTTTAGTGATGTTGTGAAGGTCAAATGTGTGGGTTGAAGGAGAGAGGTGAGTCCAGCATAATGCCAAGGTTACGGGCTTATGAGACAGGGAGTTTGGAGGTGCTGTCTACAGTGATGGGAAAGTCAAGGGGAGGAGAGGGTTATGGTGGGAAAATGAGGAGTTCTGTTTAAGTTTGAGGCATTGGTGGGATATCCATGTACAGATGTCCTACAGAGGCAGGAGGAAATGTGAGACTGCAGAAAAAGAGAGGCCAGGAATGGAGATGTAGATTTGGGAGTCATCCACACAGAGATGGTAGTTGAAGCCATGGAAGCGAATGAGTTCTCCAAAAGAGTGGGTGTAGATGGAGCCTAGAAGACGATCCAGGGATCAAAAATGGAAAGGGACTGAATTGAGAAACAAAAGATAATCACTAGCACCTACATGCCTCTGTGCCTGCTGACAGTGGAAGGTGCGATGGAATTGGAGAGACAAATCAATCTCTGGTTTATGGAGTTCAAAACAGAAATAACTGAGGTTCTTTCAACTATTAGAACTTCTCAGTTCCAGTCCTTTTCTTCATTTTTATTTTGCTGGATAAGACCCCTTTTCTGAAATTTGCCCTGGCAGCCTGGGACTGCCCTTGCTAATAAAATAGTAAGCTCCTCTCTAGATAGATAGTAAGCTCCCCGTGGGCAGGGCACGTTCCTGATAACTGTTATATTGCAACTTTGAAAGTGCTTAGTTCAGTGCTCTGCACACAGTAAGTGCTCAATAAATATCTCTTATTGTCGATTGATTTACGTTATCCCATTCTCCCTTTGCTCAAATCAGCCAATTAATCAGTCTTATATGCCTGGCACATAGTAAGCACTGAACAAATACCATGAAAATACTATCAATTGAGTTGCTGCTGCCTGGGAGAGTAAAAAGATTTAGAAATGACAATCTTTGCTCCCCAAGGGGTTTATAGCCTAGCTGGTGGGACAGACAGTTATATTTCAGATAAAGTAGAATGTTTAAGATTGTACTGTCTCAAGTGCTTAGTACAGTGCTCTGCTCACAATAAGCACTGTGTAATTACTAATGATTGATAAACTTGTGTAAGGAAATGCTTTGGGGGTTGTGGGAATTTAAGTACTCCAGTGACATAGAAGAGCTTAGTAAAATTTGGGACTGTAATGTGGGGATAGTAAAGATTAATCAATCAATCAATGATATTTATTGTGCACTTACTATGTGCAGAGCACTGTACTAAGCGCTTGACAAGAGTACAGTACAACAGAACTAGCAGACATGTTCCCTGCTCAGAACAAGTTTACAGTCCAGATGAGCTTACAGAGAAGGCCTACTTAGGGAAATGTGATTTCAGAAGGGCTTTTTAAGCTGATGAGAGTTGTCATTTTTCAGACATGAAGTTCACCGTGGGCAGGGAATTTGTCTGTTTATTGTTATATTCTACTCTCTCGAGTGCTTAGTACAGTGCTTTGCATAGAGTAAGTGCTCAATAAATAGTACTGACTGACAGGGGACAAAGTCCTTTGCTTCAGGGAAGGCCTGGGCAAGAAGTGTGCAACAGGAGATACAAGAATATAGAGTACATAGATACAAGCACATAGAGTAGGTTAGCTTGAGAAGAGTGAAGCCCTCCAATTGGGGTGTAGTGGGAGAATGGAGTGGATGTGTGTGTAGAGGGGGAGGGGGGGAGGGAAGGAAAGGAGAAAAGAAAAAAAGCTGATTGAGTGCATTGAGGCCAATGGTCAGGAGTTTCTACTTGTTGTCGAGAGGCGTGCCCCCAAACCAATGGAAGTTTTTGAGAAGTGGCCAGTTGGTTTTAGAAAAATCATCTGGGCAGCAGAGTGATGTATCATCTGGGGAGGGGAGAAACTGGAGACTGAGAGTGAGGATCCTGACACTCTTTCCTCTCCATTCAAACTGCAGCCACACTGATCCAAGCACTTATCCTACACTGCCTTGATTACTGCATCAGCCTCCTTTCTGACCTCCCTGCCTCCTGTTTCTGCCCACTCACTCTGCTGCCCAGACCATTTTTTCTACAAAACTGTTCAATCCATGTTTCTCCACTTTTCAAGAACCTCCAATAGTTGCTCATCCAGCTGCATTAAACAGAAACCCATTATCATTGTAAAGCACTGAATCACGTTGCCCCCTCCCACCTTACTTCTCTGATTTCCTACTACAACCCAGCCTGCACACTTCAATCCTCTAAATGCTAACCTACTCACTGTACCTCAGTTTCACCTGTCGCTCTTTCAAACCCTCACCTACATCCTGCCTGGAACTCCCTCCCCGCTTCTTATACAACAGATTATCACTTTCTCCATCTTCAAAGCCTTATTAAAATCACATCTCTTCCAAGACGCCTTCCCTGACTATACCCTCATTTTCCCTACTCCTTCTCCCTTCTGCCTCACCCTTGCACTTGTATCTATACCTTTGTTCACCCCACCCTCAACCCCAGAGCACTTTATGTCCATATCTGTAATTCGTTTTAATGTCTGGGTCCCCTTCTCCGGACTGTAATATGGGAAGGGAACCTGTCCACCAACTCTGTTGTATTGTATTCTCAAGTGTTTAGGACAGCGCTTTGCAAGCATAAGCACTTAATAAGTCCAGAAAGCATATTGAAATTTTCTGGACAAGCATAATAGCCGCTTGAAAGAAGAGGAAGGAACAAATTTTAGAAATACTTTGATGGGAGAATTGTCAGGATTTGGTGACAGACAGGGAGAAGTCGAGGATAATGCCAACAATACAGACTTTGAAGATGGGGAGAATAGCGGTGTTGTGAACTATGTTGGGAAAGTTAGGTGGAAGAAAGGATTTGGGTGGTAAGATAAAGGGTTCAAATTTGGACAGATTGAGCTTGAGGCACAGGCATGGTATCCAAACAGAGATGGCCAGGAGTTGAAAGGAAATGGAAGTTCACAGAAGAGAGAGGCCAAGACTAGTGAGATAGATCTGAAAGTCATTTGTATAAAGGAGGTAGTTGAAGCCTTGGGAGTGGATGAACTCCCCAGTGGAGTGAGTGTAATTCTTGTTTTAGTGGTATTTGTTAAGCATTTACTATGTGCAAACACTGTTCTAAGCACTGGGTTGGTTTCAAGTGAATTAGAGTCCTAGTTCCTCATGGGGCTCACAGTCTAAATCAGAGGCAGAGCAGGAGAAATTGGGCTTGGAGAAGTGAAATGATTTGCTCAAGTTCACACAGCAAGCATTTGGCAGAGCTGAGTTTGGAACCCAGGTCCTCTGACTCCCAGGCCTGTGATAGGAAAAGGGTCTCCAACAGAGCTTAGAGGGACACCCACAGTTAAGGGAATGAACTGTGTTGGAAAAATCAAGGTTACTTTGTAGTATATCCGGAATAAGGGACTGGTCCAGAATCAAAGGCTCCCAGAATGGACAGATTTCCTCAATTCAGGAAACACGCAAAATCCCTTATTTCTAAAATACTCCTGGAAAAGAGCTCATCACTTAGGTAAGCAGCATGGCCTACTGGATAAAGCTCTAGCCTGGGAATCAGAGGACCTGGGTTCTAATCCCAGCTCAGTGACATGCCTACTGAGTGATTTAGGCAATGCACTTAATTTACCTGGGATTCCTTTACCTTAACTGTAAAATAGGATTCACTGCCTGTCCTCCTTCCTACCTAGACTGTAAGTCCCATGTGGGACAGGGACAGTGCTTGATGTAAAGTAAGTGCTTAACAAATAAAGGAAAATGCTAAGTGTGTTCCTTCTTGTGCTCTTAAGATTACTGTTTGCAGCACCTGAGACTTTTTTTTTCCAGCTTGTCTCTTGATCCTTACAAAAATTTGGTTCCCTTCTGGTTTGCAGTTCACCATACTGGTCAATCCCCAACCATTGACTCCCAGTTTTCCCTTCCTTCAGTAGGATTAATTACTGCAAAACACACAAGGAGAGATAGTCTCAACTCAGAATATGTTAGCAATAATGGTTTCATAGCATCAGACAGAGGCTAATAAAGCAGCTGACCACTACCATCATCCAAACAAGCTAAATTGAATTTTTACCCCCAGAGAATAAACTGGGTATCTCATTGTTATTGCAGACATCTATTCTGAAATGTTTTAGAAGGAAACTGAGGCAAATCCAGTTGCCTGCTTCATAAAGGCAAGATCATGATTATCCTCCTGCCAAGGAGCAGAGAAATAACAAAAGGAAATTTTAAATTTCACATGGTATTCACAGAAATAAACTTTGCATTCCATTTATGGTGAATCCTAGGTTTGTCAGTTTATCAGTTTTATAGTTTTAAAACACTAAAAGAATGCTTTCTGGGTGCCTCAGCCTTCTAGCTCATAAAACAAGATCACATAGTAAGTACAGTCAGCCCTCCTTTATAAAGTGTAGCATAATAAAATGCAGCATGCTTTGCTGTGCGTTTGTAAAGTTTGAGTCCAATAGCACCTAGTAAAAAGCCTGCATGGAAACCTCTCCTAGATGTTTAGCTCTAACAATTTTTGAAGTATTATTGTAGAGCCCATAGTCATTCAAAGTGTACATTTTAGGTTTTGCAAGTCTGGAAAATACCACTGTTCTTACAGCTACTTCATTGATGGGCAAAGAAAAATGTCATTGTTGACAAGAGTCATCTTTGAATGTAAACTACACCAAAATAGGCAGTGTCCCAGAAATGGCTACAGAACAGATCTATGATGCTGTATATCTCAAATTGAAACAGAACCAACAATTTTAATTAAATACCTCTCTCCAAAGTGCTCCAAAGCACCTGCAACAGAGTTGTGATAGCCACATTCATTCATTCAGTCAATCATATTTATTGAGCGCTTACTGAGAGCAAGGCACAGTATTAAGACCTTGGGATAGGACAATATTCATTCGTTCATTCAATCGTATTTATTGAGCGCTTACTGTGTGCCGAGCACTGTACTAAGTGCTTGGGAAGTACAAGTTGGCAACATATAGAGACGGTCCCTACCCAACAGCGGGCTCACAGTCTAGAGGAGGGAGACAGACAATAAAACAAAACATATTAACAAAATAAAATAAATAGAATAAATATGTACAAGTAAAATAAATAGAGTAATAAATATGTACAAACATATATACATATATACAGGTGCGGTGGGGAGGGGAAGGAGGTAAGGTGGGGGGGATGGGGAGGGGGAGGAGGGGGAGAGGAAGGAGGGGGCTCAGTCTGGGAAGGCCTCCTGGAGGAGGTGGGCTCTCAGTAGGGCTTTGAAGGGAGGAAGAGAGCTAGCTTGGTGGCTGTGTGGAGGGAGGGCATTCCAGGCCAGGGGGAGGACGTGGGCCAGGGGTCGACGGTGGGATGGGCGAAAACGAGGCCCAGTGAGGAGATTAGTGACAGAGGAGTGGAGGGTGTGGGCTGGGCTGTAGAAGGAGAGAAGGGAGGTGAGGTGTGAGGTAGGAGGGGACGAGGTGATGGAGAACCTTGAAGCCAAGGGTAAGGAGTTTTTGCCTGATATTACCAATATTAACAATAAACAGACACATTCCCTGCCTACAACCCTTTTCCCATCTCAAAATGAGCCGAGTTGTGATAGTACAGTCATGGTCTGGCCGATTTGAAAGGAGGGTGATTGCCGGGAAGGGGGAGAGAACACCCATAATGGGTAAGAGACACAAAAGGGGAGAAGGAACTCAGGCAGAGTTTCAGCTTTGGGGAGAGCAGGGAACACGTGCTGGAATAGACTGGTGGAAGACTGTGGGTATGTATGAAGGAGTGAATTAATTAATCATGTTTATTGAGCACTTACAGCAAGCAGAGTATTGTGCTAAACCCTTGGGAGAGCACAGTATAATGGAGTTGGTAGATGTTTTTCCCTGCCCACAGTGAGTTTACAATCTAGAGGATGAGCTTACAAAATGGAGTGCCTTAAAGTTGATGGTCAGGAGCTTCTGCTTGATGCTAAGGGAGAAAGGTAACCATTGCTGGTTGGTTTATGACTGAATGAATGCTGAACAATGTTTTATCAGTTAATCAATGTTATTTATTAAACACTTACAGTGGGCAGAGCACTGTATTAAGCACTTCGGTGGGTAGAGTACAATAGAGTCAGTAGGCACATGCAGTGTCCCCAAGGAGCTTACAGTCTAGACAGGAAGAGAGACAAAGAAATAAATTACAGATGGGATAATTAGGGGAAATAAAGCTGCAGCCCAAGGAGGGGAAATAGGCCTCTTGGAGGAGATGTAATTTTAGGGTGGTATTGAAAGTGGGGAACATGGTGGTCTGTCAGATAGGAAGGGGGAAGGAGTTCCAGGCCAGAGGGAAGATGTGGTGAGAGGATGGTGGGGGAGATAGATGAGATCTAGATAGAGTGACTTGGTTGGCATTTGAAGGGTGAAGTAAGTGGTTTGGGTTGTAGTACATCAGCAAGGAATGTAGTATATCAGATGTCCTTCAGGACATCTCGATCTGGATGTCTTCCCATCATCTAAAACTCAATATGTCTAAGACTGAACTTCTTATCTTCCCTCCCAAACCCGGCCTTCTCCCTGACTTTCCCGTCACTGTAGATGGTACTACCATTCTTCCCGTCTCACAAGCCCGCAACCTTGGTGTCATCCTCGACCCCGCTCTTTTGTTCACCCCTCACATCCAATCTGCCACCAAAACCTGCCAGTCTCACCTCCACAACATTGCCATGTTCCACCCTTTCCTCTCCATCCAAACCGCTACCCTGCTGGCTCAATCTCTCATCCTATCCCGACTGGATTACTGCATCAGCCTCCTCTCTGATCTCTCATCTTCCCATCTCTCCCAACTTCAGTCTATACTTCATGCTGCTGCCCGGATCATCTCTGTGCAGAAACGCTCTGGCCATGTTACTGCCCTCCTCACAAATCTCCAGTGGCTACCAGTCAACCTATGCATCAGGCAAAAACTCCTCACTCTCAGCTTCAAGGCTCTCCATCACCTCGCCCCCTCTGACCTCACCTCCCTTCTCTCCTTCTCCAGCCCAGCCCGCACCTTCTGCTCCTCTGTCGCTAACCCCCTCACTCTGTCTTGTTCTCACACGTCACGCCGTCGACCCCCGGCCCACGTCCTCCCCCTGGCCTGGAGTGCCCTTCCTCCGCACATCTTCCAAGCTAGCTCTCTTCCTCCCTTCAAAGCCCTACTGAGAGCTCACCTCCTCCAGGAGGTCTTCCCAGACTGATCCCCCTCCTTCCTCTCCCCCACATCCCCCAGCCCTACTTCCTTTCCCTCCCCACAGCACCTCTATATATGTTTGTACAGATTTATTACTCTATTTTACTTGTACATATTTACTATTCTATTTATTTTATTTTGTTAATGATGTGCATCTAGCTTTACTTCTATTTATTCTGATGACTTGACACCTGTTCACATGTTTTGTTTTGTTGTCTGTCTCCCCCTTCTAGACTGTGAGCTCGTTGTTGGGTAGGGACCGTCTCTATATGTTGCCAACTTGTACTTCCCAAGGGCTTAGTACAGTGCTCTGCACACCGTAAGCGCTCAGTAAATACGATTGAATGAATGAATGAACTCTAAGCCCATTTTGATTCAGAGAGGAGCTTGATTCTCCAAACTTTTTGGATTTTCTCAAGATGAGGCAGCTGGGGAAAGGAAGAGGCATGTACCCAAAAGAAATACTGAAGGATGTTTATATTAATGGGGATTTTTGTTCTCTCCTCTTGAACCTGGGCAGCTTTTTTGTAAGTAAAAGGTTCACTACACTAATATGTATTTCTAGTTAGTTTTTCAATTAATCAATGGTATTAATTGAGTGCTTACTATGGGCAGAACAAAGTGCTAAGCTCTTGGGAGAGTAGAATAAAACAGCACCAGCAAGCATGTTTCCTGCCCATAATGAGCTTAAAGCCTTATTTTGGTAGCAAGTGGCAAAAGTCAATGCTCAGCATAGGGATATTCCTCTAAGAAAATTTCTTTTTCTCTTTCAGATCTCTTAATTCATCTTATTGGAATAATATTCTGCAGTCTTCACCGTATACTTCTGCTTTGAAAACAAAATATGTCCTTTTGGGATAAATGTGTCAACCACACATCACAAAAATGAATAGAATAATTGCGAGCAAACAATTTTCCGTTTGTTGTCCCACGACCCTTTATTTTGATGGATGTTTCACTTACTCTAGGAATCTTTCCCGATAATGTAATCGCTCAAGCAGGTTGACTGTTTCCTGACCTCTCCATTTAGAAGCATTTGTCCGAGGGTTTTTGCATGCACTATTTTCCCGCCTAGGCTACTTCTGAGAATTCCAGTCAGGGAGAGGGTCGATTAGAGATGATGCCAGTCTCCGGGCAGATCACCAGTTGAAGAGAGGTTCTGGAGATATGGTTTCAGTAAGCGCTCAATAAATACGATTGAATGAATGAATGAATGAATGAATGAATCTCTCACGGTCTTATTTCAACCTTGCAGAATTCCTTATTAGCAATATTAATAGTAGTAGTAGTAGTAGTAATCAACCAATGGTACTTATCAAGCATTTAATAATAATGATGGTACTTGTTAAGCACTTACTATATGTCAAGCACTCTTCTAAATGCTGGCTTAGATACAAGGTTATCAGGTTGTCCCACGTGGGGCTCACAGTCTTAATCCCCATTTTACAGATGAGGTAACTGAGGCACAGAGAAGTTAAGTGACTTGCCCAGGGTCACACAGCAGTCAAGTAGAAGAGCCGGGATTAAAACCCAGATTCTTATGTCTCCCAGGCCCGTGCTCTTTCCACTAAGCCACACTTTACTGCGTGCAGGGCACTGTACATAGCAGTTGGGAGAATTCAATCAAGTAGACATAATCTCTGCTCTTGGGGAGTTAACAATCTAGTAGTAGCAGTAGTATTTGTAGAATTGTTCATTCATTCATTCATTCAATCGCATTTATTGAGTGCTTACTGTGTGCAGAGCACTGTACTAAGCACTTGGGAAGTACAAGTTGGCAACATATAGAGATGGTCCCTAACCAACAGTGGGCTCACAGTCTAGAAGGGGGAGACAGAGAACAAAACAAAACATATTAATGAAGTAAAATAAGTAGAATAAATACGTATAAATAAAATAAATAAATAGAGTAATAAATATGTACAAACATATATACAGGTGCTGTGGGGAGGGGAAGGAAGTAAGGCGGGGGGGTGGGGACGGGGAGGAAGGGGAGAGGAAGTAGGGGGAATTGGTAAATATTGGTAAATAAACTAATTATAAATAAATAAATTATTGGTAAATAAATACTGGTATTTATGGAGCCCCTACAGTGCATTGTAATGTTCTAGGAACAAAGGAATCCATCAGTAGTATTTGTTGAGCATTTACTGATCACTGGAGCGTTGCCCGCTGTTGGGTATGGACCATCTCTATATGTGGCCAACTTGTACTTTCCAAGCGCTTAGTACAGTGCTCTGCACACAGTAAGTGCTCAATAAATACGATTGAATGAATGAATGAATGAATGAATGGTAGACACAATCCCTGCCCTCAGAGAGTTTACGGTTTTAGTAGAGCACATTTCCTGCCAGCAATAATAATAGTAATACTGATTATTATAGTATCTGTTAAGCACTTTTTATGTGCCAAGCACTGTTCTAAGCAATGGGGTGGAGACAAGGTAATCTGGTTGTCCCACGAGGGGCTCACGGTTTTAATCCCCATTTTACAGATGAGATAACTGAGACACAGAGAAGTGAAGTGACTTGCCCAAAGTCACACAGCTGATAAGTAGTGGAGCGGAATTAGAATCCACAGCCTCTGATTCCCAAGCCCGGGCTCTTGCCAATAGGACATCCCAAGGATTTCCCAAGGAACTTCAACTCTGACAGAAGACCTAGACATACTGAAATCTGCCAATAGAGTAGTCTATATCAAAAATTAAAGTGCTAAGGGTGGATATAATAATAATAATTATTATTATTATTATTATTATTATTATTATTAATGGCATTTATTAAGCACTTACTATGTGCAAAGCACCGTTCTAAGTGCTGGGGAGGTTACAAGGTGATCAGGTTGTCCCATAGGGGACTCACAGTCTTCATCCCAATTTTACAGGTGAGGGAACTGAGGCACAGAGAAGTGAAGTGACTTGCCCAAAGTCACACAGCTGACAAGTGGCGGAGTCAGGATTTGAACCCATGACCTCTGACTCCAAAGCCCGGGCTCTTTTCCACAGAGCCACGTTGCTTCTCTATATAAAATAGAAAATAAGTTCATCAGCTAGTGAAGGCTGAAGGGTTTATACAACTTAGGGTTCTGGGCACTAATCAGGAAAGGCTTGTTTAAGGAGGAGGGATTTTAAGAGGGCTTTGAATATCAATTAGTCAAACAATTAATCATATTTTTTGAGTGCTTACTGTGTGCAGAGCACTGTACTAAGCCCTTGGGAGAGTATGACACAACAATATAACAGTCACTTTCCCTGCCCAAAACAAGCTTGCAGTCTAGAGGGAGAGACAAGCATTGAGTGCTCTGCACACAGTAAGTGCCCAATAAATATGATTGAATGAATGAATGAATATGAATAAATAAATTACGGATGTGCTCATAAGTGCAGTGGGGCTGGGAGAGGAGGTGAATGAAGAGAGCAAATCAGGCTGACACAGAAGGGAGTGGGAGAAGAGGAAAAGGGGGCCTAGTTGGGGAAAGCCTCTTGGAGGAGATGTGTCTTCAAAAAGAGTTTGAATAAGGCTTTGGATATGAGGAAAGTTGCATCCTGTCAGATCTGGGGAGGGAATTTCAAGCAGGGGAAACAGCCTGAGCAAGGCAGCAGAGGTGGAGGAGTGAACAGTGAAATGCAGTTGGGAGAAATGAAACCATCAAGCTGGGAGGTAATGGAGAAGAGAATTGCTCACAAGTAAACTTCATCAATTTTTTGAACACTTACTGTGTGCAGAGTACTGTGCAGAGTGCTTGGGAGTGCTTGGGAGAACACAATATAACAGAGTTGGTTGAAATGTTCCCTGTCTAAAACAAGCTTAATGTCTATAATGGGAGAGAAGATGGTGGAGAGAGCCTTTAAGCCAATGGGGAGGAGATTTTGTTTGCTGTGGAGAGGCATGGGGAACGAACAAAGGGTTTGGAGGAGAGGAGAGATGCATGTTGAGCTGTGGTTCAGGAAAGTCATCCGTGCCATAGTGGGTCATAAAGATTGGAGGTGGTGAGATTGGAGGGAGACTGGAGACCGGAGAGGAGATGACCCAGTATTCTAGCCACTATGTAACTACAGCTTGACTTGTACTTCCCAAGTGCTTAGTACAGTGCTCTGCACAGAGAGCGCTCAATAAATACGATTGAATGAATGAATGAATGAATGAGTGAGTGAACGAACCAGGGTAGTAGCAGTTTGGCTCTAGGAGATGTGAAGGAAGAACTTGGCAGTGGATTGAATGTGAAGTTGAAAGGTACCAAGGAGTCAAGGATGATATTGAGGATGTGGGCTTAATGGGCAGGGAAGATAACAAGGTTATCAACTGGGATAAGAAAGGGGGAGGAGTAAGTTTATGGGGACAGGTGAATAAATTTGAGATACTGAGTTTGAGGTGTCAGTGGGACATCCAAGTGGCAATGCGCTGAAGCTGTCTCCCAATCCTGTTTTATTGCACTCTTCCAAGCGCTTAGTGCTGTGCTAAGCATACAGTAAGAATTCAGTAGATAGGATTGCTTGAGTCCCTGAAGACAAAAGGAGATGAGGGCTTCTAGGCCAGGATGAGACAGGTAGATTTGGGAGTCCTCCCTCTAGACTGTAAACTCGTGTGAGTACAGAATGTGCTCCCAACTCCCAGTATTGCACACTCCCAAGCATTTAGTACAGTGCTCCACATTCAGTAGGTGCTCAATAAATATCATTGATCTATTGATCTACATAGAGATGATAGTTGAAACCAGGTGATGGGATGAGCTCTCCAAGAGAGTGAAGTTAGAGTGAGAATAGTAGGAAGCTTAATCAATCAATCAATCAATTGTTTTGATTGAACTCTTACTGTGTGCACAGCACTGTACTGAGCACTTATGAGAGCACAATACAACAGAGTTGGTGGACATGTTTCTTGCCCACAGTGAGCTTGTAGTCTAGAGGGGTAGCATAGAGCATTGAGGGAGCACCTCTCTAAGAGATGAGAGGCAGAAGGGGAGCTAGCAAACAGAACTGAGCAATCCAGAGAAATGAGATGGGAACCGGGTTGGTAAAATCAGCCAAACGAAACCTGAGAGTGTTTCAAGGAAGAGGGAGTGGTCTTCAGCTTCAACAAAAGTTGACAGGTGGTCGATTCTCAGGATGGCTTATAGCCCTTTAGAACCCAGGTCCTTCTGACTCCCAGGCGGAGGCTCTATCCATTAGGCCATGCTGGGTCTAGAACGTGGAGTTCCCAGGATGGGGTGAGGAGCCCCGAGACCTGAAATGATGATTATTTTTTAACAAAATAAAATAAATAGAATAGATATGTACAAGTAAAATAAATAAATAGAGTAATAAATATGTACAAACATATATACATATATACAGGTGCTGTGGGGAAGGGAAGGAGGTAAGACGGTGGGGATGGAGAGGGGGATGAGGGGGAGAGGAAGGAGGGGGCTCAGTCTGGGAAGGCCTCCTGGAGGAGGAGAGCTCTCAGTAGGGCCTTGAAGGGAGGAAGAGAGCTAGCTTGGCAGATGTGGGGAGGGAGGGCATTCCAGGCCAGGGGGATGACGTGGGCCGGGGGTCAACGGTGGGACAGGCGAGAACGAGAAACGGTGAGGAGATTAGCGGCAGAGGAGCGGAGGGTGCAGGCTGGGCTGTAGAAGGCTGTAGAAGACTTGAACTTTTGTCATCTTTTAAGGGTACTTGTTCATTACTATGTGCTAGGCCCTTTACCAAGTGCTGGGGTGGCTATTAAATGCTGGACACAGTCCAGGCCTCAAATAGGCTCACAGTTTTAATCCCCATTTTACAAGTGAGGTAACAGGCCCAGAAAAGTTAAGTGACTTGCCCATGGAAACACAGCAGACATGCAAGGGGAGCTGGAATTAGAATCCAGGTTATTTTGACTCACAGGCCCACACTCTTTCCAGTAGGCTAGACTGCTTAAATGACAGCAAATTCGTATTTCATATTTTTTAAAATAGTATCCTTTGGGCTAGACAAAACCTTAATATTGAGTTCCATTTTATTTTAGGATTAAGTGTAAAATGCAGGCCTAAATTGGAAAACCATAACCAGATGGGGTAATAAAGGGTAGATCTGGCAAAAGGGATTGCTGGCATCTTGGCTCTGAGGGGAATATGTAGGAACAGCAATCAGGGAGGTTCGATTCATGGGGAAGTTTGAGTCTGATCTAGCCTGATCTGGGGTTTTCGGATCCCTTGAGCCTCAGTTTCCCCATCTGTGAAATAGGCTTGGCGATTATCCTTACCTTCCTCCTGCTGGGACTGAATTAATTCAAGGGGCAGCCCAATCAATGATAACACCAATAATAATGATAATAACTGCGGTATTTGTATGAGAAGCAGTGTGGCTCAGTGGAAAGATCCCGGGCTTTGGAGTCAGAGGTCATGGGTTCGAATCCCAGCTCCTCCACTTATCAGCTGTGCGACTTTGGGCAAATCACTTAACTCCTCTGTGCCTCAGTTCCCTCATCTGTAAAATAGGGATTAAGACTGTGAGCCCCCCGTGGGACTATTATTATTAATAATAATTATTAATAATTAATAATAATAATAATAATGACGGCATTTGTTAAGCACTTACTATGTGTCAAGCACTGTTCTAAGCACTGGAGGAGGGATACAAGGTGATTAGATTGTCCCACATGAGGCTCACATTTTAATCCCCATTTTACAGATGAGGTCACTGAGGCACGGAGAAGTGACTTGCCCAAGGTCACACAGCAGACGTGGCGGAGCCGGGATTCGAACCCATGCTTCTGATCACCTTGTAACCTCCCCAGCACTTAGAACAGTGCTTTGCACATAGTAAGCGCTTAATAAATGCTATCATTATCATTATTATTATTTGTTTGCTAGGCACTTAACATGTGCCAGGCACCATTCTAAGAGCTGGGGTGGAAACAAGCAAATTGGGTTGGACCCTCTCCCTATCCCACGTGGGGCTCACAGTCTCCATCCCCATTTTACAGATGAGGGAACTGAGGCACAGAGGAGTTAAGTGACTCGCCCACGGTCATGCAGCAGACAAATGGCAGCAAACCTTCTAATTCCCAGGCCCCTGCTCTATCCCTAAGCCATAGTGCTTATCTATCGATGGTTATCGATTGATCTGTGGTATGTACTGAGCGCTTGCTTTGTGGAGACCCCCGTACAAACCCCCGTGTGACCCCTGCCCACGAGGAGTTTAGAGGAGGAGTTGGGCATTAAAAACAGATTATTGGATTGGTTTCATCACACCCCACAGACAAACGCTTTAAGTAAATGCTAATGACAAAGTAAGAAATCTATCTTTAGGAGGAGTGAAAATGTAGCCATCTAGTCTAGGCTTGCTACCGCTTCAGCAGAACCCTTTAATTTTTGCCTCACGATGGCTTCTGCTTAGTTACTCGGTTTTATGAAGAAAAATTGGATCTCGCACCTGCAGTATTGGGGAACATCCAGCTCCTCAATTTTACTTGCTTTTGGCCCGCTACACATCCGCCATTCCCGGGATAATCAGAAAGATAATGCTTCAGCTGCCTGTTTCCAGTTGTTGCAATAATGTGCTAACATGCTGGTCCCCTGAATGTTGCTTATTAACTGCTTATTAACTGTGATGCCCAAAATGCCATCTGGAATGTTATCTAGTCATCTATAATTGTTCTGTCTTCTCTCTCCTTCCGTTTGATTGTCTGCTTTGTTACAGCGTACTGTTGCTTGTTGATTTTTTGAGAGGGGAGCCAGGGCGGGAGAGGATAGGTGCAGGTACCTAGCTCTCTTCTCATTCTACCGAGATATTATTTCTTCTGGCAGTTCTGTCATCTGCATGAAGGGACAAGATTAGAAAGTACCAAAATGTTAGCTAAGGAAAGGTTTTACATATCCCGATGAGGAATCGAAACAAACTTGGTGACATTGGTGTTGGAAGGACAAAAAAAGCTTCAATTATAAATACAAAACATTCAGGAACTTCAAAGAGGACTTGATCTACTGTAGAAAGGGCATTTCCTTGGCGATAATCCTTTCCTTCCTCCTGTTGGGACTGAATTAATTCAGGGGGCAGCCCAATCAATGATAATACTAATAATAATGATAACTGTGGTATTTGATTTATTGATTTCCTTTCAAGGCATTTCCTTGTTCTGATCAGTTCCTCGGGCATGATCAATCAATCAATCCGTCGTATTTATTGAGCGCTCACTTTCACAGGCCTGGGAGTCAGAAGGACCTGGGTTCAAATTCTAACTCTGCCACATGTCTGCTGTGTGACCTTGGGCAAGTCATTTCACTTCGCTGGGCCTCAGTTACCTCATCTGTAAAACAGAGATTGAGTGTGAGCCCCGTGTGTCCAAACTGATTAACTTGTGTCTAGCCCAGTGCTTAGAACAGTGCTTGGCACATAGTAAGCGCTTAGCAAGTACCATAATCATTAGTTTTTATTACTTTGTGCAGAGCACTGTACCAAGTATTTGGAAGAATATTCATTCTTTCAATCATATTGAGGGCTTACTGTGTGCAGAGCACTAATACTAAGCATTGAACTGAGTGCAGAGCCGTGTATTCAGAGAGTACTATATTACAGAGTTGGGAGAAACGTTTTCCATCCACAATGAGACATAGATGGAGCAGGCTTTTGGGTCTTGACCTACCTCCCCGGTATCTGCTGTCCAGGCAGAACAAGGCTGATTAGCTTGCACTCACTGGGGAAACTCAAGCCTCTGGAAGCCTGGGAATCAGGTGACCAAGGCAAAGTTGCCAACTGTTTCTTTGTGGCTACTGCTCCTAATTCTAGAAGGTTCTGGTCCAATGACTTAGCATACTCTAGCAGAAGAACAACCCCAGTTAGAGGCATCATTATTAGAGGTGTAGAAAGAGACAAGCTTCATTCAGTCAATCGTATTTATTGAGCACTTACTGTGTGCAGACCACTGCACTATGCGCTTGATCAAATCCTGGGCTGCCAGGATTTCTTCCTTCAGCTTGCCTCTACTTCCTACCTCGTCCCTTGCTCTTTTGGAACAGATGGGCTCAGTATCTCCTTCCGACAGTCGTCAACCTGCTGACACCTTGGTGTCATCCTCGATTCCGCTCTCTCATTCGCCCCACACGTCCAGTCTATCACCAAAACCTGCCAGTCTCACCTCCACAACATCGCCAAGATCCGCCCTTTCCTCTCCATCCAAACCGCTACCCTGCTCGTTCAATCTCTCATCTTATCCCAACTGGATTACTGCATCAGCCTCCTCTCTGATCTCCCATCCTCCTGTCTCTTCCCACTTCAGTCTATACTTCACGCTGCTGCCTGGATCATCTTCGTGCAGAAATGATCTGGGCATGTTACTCCTCTCCTCAAAAATCTCCAGTGGCTACCAGTCAACCTATGCATCAGGCAAAAACTCCTCACTCTGGACTTCAAGGCTGTCCATCACCTCGCCCCCTCCAACCTCACCTCCCTTCTTTCCTTCTACGGCCCAACCCGCACCCTCCGCTCCTCTGCTGCTAACCTCCTCACTGTGCCTCGTTCTCACCCGTCCCGCTGTCGACCCCTGGCCCATGTCCTCCCCCTGGCCTGGAATGCCCTCCCTCCGCACATCTGCCAAGCTAGCTCTCTTCCTCCCTTCAAAGCCCTACTGAGAGCTCACCTCCTCCAGGAGGCCTTCCCAGACTGAATCCCCTCCTTCCACTCCCCCTCCTCCCCCTTCCCATCCCCCCTGCCTTACCTCCTTCCCCTCCCCACAGCACCTCTATATATGTTTGTACAGATTTATTACTCTATTTTACTTGTACATATTTACTATTCTATTTATTTTATTTTGTTAATATGTTTTGCTTTGTTGTCTGTCTCCCCCTTCTAGACTGTGAGCCAGCTGTTGGGTAGGGACCATCTCTATCTGTTGCCAACTTGTACTTCCAAAGCGCTTAGTACAGTGCTCTGCACACAGTATGCACTCAATAAATACGACTGAATGAATGAATGAATGAATGCTGTGCCTTCTCCTAGGAAGCAACGTGGCCTAGTGGAAAAGTCAGACAGTCAGCTGTAGTCCCTGAGCACTTATTGTGTGCAGAGCACTGCACTAAGCACTTGGGAGAGTACAATGTAGCAATATTACAGACTTATTCCCGACCCACAATGAGCATGGGTTCGGGAGTCACCTTATTTTAATACCAGCTCTGAGCCCATGGTTGAATAGGGATTGTCTCTGTTGCCGAATTGTACTTTCCAAGTGCTTAGTACAGTGCTCTGCACACAATAAGTTCTTAATACGATTGAATGAATGAATTTATCAATTTGCCTCCACTGGGATCTTGGGTAAGTCCCTAACTTTGCTCTGCCTCAGTTTCCTCATCTGTAAAATGGAGATTCATTACCTATCTTGGACGGTGAGCCCCCTGTGGTACAGGGACTTTGTTCCATCTGGTTGTCTTGGGTCTACTCCATCGTTTAGTACAGTGCTTGGCACTTAGTAAGCCCTTGATGCCATTAGTATTAGTAGTAGTAGTAGTATTACCATCATCACCAACAATTTTTTGAGCTCCGATGTGATCCAGAACACACACTACTTACATGGAAATATTTGGAGAAAAAATGGACACAACCTTTGCTTTAACCAAGGTAATAATAATAATAATAATAATAATAATAATAACATTTATTATTACTGCCAGCATATTCCCTTGCACGTCAATCTCACCTCTCCTGCTGCTGACCTCTTGCTTACTCACTCTCTGCTGTCTGGAACTCCTTCCTATTTTACATCCAATAGACCACTGCTCTTCCCATTTTCAAAGCCCTTCTGAAAACCCATCTCCTCCGGGACGCATTCCCTGATTAGCCTCTCATTTTTCCACCCTTAAATCCCCTAACTGCCCCTTCAGTATTTCAGGGTCACCTTCGCCTTTGGGTACTCACCCCCCTACTGAAGCACATATGGACATTAATCAATAAATCAATAAATCATTCGTCTCCCCCTCTAGACCATAAGCTCACTGTGGGCAGAGAATGTGGGTGTTGTTATATTGAACTCTCCCAAGCACTTAGTACAGTGCTTTGTGCAGATTAAATGCTCAATAAATTTGATTGAATAAATGAATTTGTATTTATTGAGCACTTACCATGTGCAGAGCACTGTACTAAGTGCCCAGGAGAGTACAACACAGCAATATAACAGACAAATTCCTTGCCCACATATTCTATTACTTCCTCCTATCTGTAATTTCTTTTAGTGTCTACCACCCCCTAATTATTATTAACTAATAACTAAAGATTATTAACTCTAGGATGGCAGAGATCATTTCCACTTCTTCTGTTGCACTCTCCCAAGTATTTATTACAGTGCATGGCACACAATGGTCAATACATGTTATTAATTAATTGATTGACTGTCACTCCTACATAAAGCTTCCTTCCTGCCTCATTGGAATTGGAAGAGAAGTACTGATAGACTAATATTCCTATATTGGGCAATCAATCGATCAGTGATACTTCTGGAGCACTTCCTGACTTAGAACTTGGGAGAGTGCAGTACACTGAAGTTGCTGGATGCAGTCCCTGCCACCAAGGAATTTACGGTCTACAGGGTATGTGCAAGATATACAATTCCTTTGACTTTCCTTGCCTTCAAAATCTTAGTATGGCATTTATGTTGTTCACATTCTTGTTGGGTGATGTCCAGTTGCCTGTGTGATCTGCCATTTTTGCTGACTGTGAGATCTTTCAGCATAAGGCTTAGGTCAGTTTGTTCCAGGTCCAGTTCAGCCGTATCATGTCCGGGAGGGCAATGAGGTGGGAGCATCCTACAGTAGCCCAAATGGGCCTGAGGTGGCCTGGGATGGGGAGGAATTCGTTGTTCATTAGGGGAAGTGCGGCTAAGTCAGGCAAGGAGAGCAACATGGACTCATTAATAAAGCATGGGCCTAAGAGTCAGACGGACCTGGATTCTAATCATGGCTCTGCCTCTTATCTGCTGTGTGACCCTCGACAAGACACTTCATTTCTCTGGGTCTCAGTTCCCTCATCTGTAAAATTTGGATTAAAGACTTCTGAGCCCCATGTGGGACCTGGACTGGGTTCAACCTGATTATCTTGTATCTAGGCCAGCACTTAGTACAATGCTTGACATGTAGTAAGAACTTTACAGATACCATTAAAAAAAATTAATGGTATTTATTGGTACTTTACAAAGTAAGAACTCCATAAATACCGTTGATTGAGCGCTTGCCCTGTACAGAACATTATACTAAGCACTAGGGAGATTACAATCCAATAGATTTGGTCAGAATGGTCCCTGCCCTCCAGGAATTTGCTGTCTAATGGACATGAAAGGGAAGAAAAGTGAGTGGGAGGAAAGAGAGCAGTCCTGTTTGGGAAGGTGTACATTTCATATTAGTTTCTCTCTTCTTTTCTTCATGTTTGTCTTCCCCCAAGATAGAGGCAGGGACCATGCCTGCTAATTCTGTTGTTGTACTCTCCAGGCTGGTCAGTCACTCAGTGCTATTTACTGAGCATTTACTGTGTGCAGAACAGTGCATTAAGCGCTTGGGAGAATTTAAGCGCTTGGGAGAATACAACAGAACAGACACATTCCCTGTAGAAGGGGAGACAGACATTAAAACAAATAAATTACAGATATGTTCAAAAGTGCTGTGGGGATGGGAGGGGGCATGAATAAAGGGAGCAAGTTAGGGTGATGCAGAAGGGAGTGGGAGAGGAGTAAAGCAGGAGTTAGTCAGGGAAGGCTTCTTGGAGGAGATGTACCTTCAGTGAGACTTGGAAGAGAGGGCGAGTGCTCCGCACATAATAAGGGCTCAATAAATGCAATCGATTTATATATAGGAGGCACACCCTTTCAGGACATCTAGCGCTTAGAATAGTGGTTGGCACATAGTAAGCGCTTAACAAATACCATCATTATTATTTGCCCTCCAACAACTCCTCTTGGGTCACATATTCTGGCAAAGGGGCCAGTTTGAGAGTGGTCTGGCACACACTGGCTTCAGCTGTGTGTCGTGGATGAATCTGAGGCAGGGGAGAGTCTCACACTGACCCCATAACCGCCGGCTCACCCCCTCTCTGGCTGAGTCAGTCACAATGGGGTAAGGTGTTCGAGGCGACAGGTGGAATTCCTAGTTCAGCCATACTGCCTGCCAGTGGTGGCTCTTTTAGATCAATAAGGGAAAGGCAGAGGAGAGTGTAGCTCATTTCTATGTGAGGTCGTGTGGGTCCTGACCCCTGGGTAATATTATTATGGTTTATTCTTAATGGTATTTTGTTAAGCGCTTGCTATGTGCCAGGTACTGTACAAAGTGCTGGGGTAGATGATCATAATAGTAATGATTATGGTATTTAAGTGCTTACTATGTGCCAAGCTAAGCACTGGGATAAATACAAGATAATCGGTTTGGCACAGTCCATGTCCCACAGTGGGCTCACAGTCTTAATCTCCCCTTTACAGATGAGGGATTTGAGGCACAGATAAATGAAGTGATTTTCCCAGGATCATACAACAGATATGTGGCAGAGGTAGAATTAGAACCCATGTCCTCTGAACTCCCAGCCCCATGCTCTTTTCATTAGGTAAGTGCTTAGTACAGTGCTCTGCACACAGTAAGTGCTCAATAAATATGATTAAATGAATGAATACTGCTTCTCTGTTAAGTGCTGACTTAATTGTCAATCACTGCTCTAGACACTAGGTTAGATACAAGTTGAACCGGTCAGAAAAGGTACAAGTTTTCTTCCTGCAAACCATCTCTTGCTTTTGTTTCTCTATCTAAGGGCCAGAAAGAGTAGTGCCATAGTAGCAATAACAGTTTTTGTAATGGTATTATGTTCTTATTGGGTGCAGTACACTATACTGATTGTGGGGAGAGAAGGCACAGGTGAGAATTAGACTTGGGGGGCTCACAATCTAAGAGCACAAGTGGAGAGGAAGGAATGTTGAAACATTAAGGCACAACACCTTCTAAGATTAAAATGAAGTTGGAGAGATGGACACTACAGTACCTTAAAAGCAGAGGGAAGAAGTGGAGTTTAAAGATGAGCTACAAGGAAAGAGGGGGAGAAGTGTGTGTGTGTGTGTGTGTGTGTGTGTGTGTGTGTGTGTGTGTGTGTTTATTCCCACTCCCCACAACTGTCCCATGTGCCTGCAGCAGAAGCAAGGTGTGTATGATAATGATGGTATTTATTAAGCACTTTCTTGGCACCTAAAAAACTGCACCAAGGCTGGACAAGATAGAAGATTTCCTTCTGCTTCACACTTGCACTTGGATTTGCACCCTTTATTCACCCCTCCCTCAGTCCCACAGCACTTATGCACGTATCCAGAATTTATTGATTTATATTAACGTCTGTCTCCCCCCTACACTGTAAACTCCTTGTGGCTAGGGAACGCGTCTAGCAACTCTGTTTTATTGTCCTCTCCCAAAGGCTTAGTACAGTTCTCTGCCCACAGTAAGCACTCGATAAATACTATTCATTGATCGATTTGAGGGTATCTACCAGCTCTGTCCTATAGTTCTCTCCCAAATACTTAGTACACTACTCTGCATATAGTAAGGGTTCAGTAAATACCATTGACTGATAGACTGATTAGTGACAAGCAAGGCATATAACATGGGTTTGAGCTGGGACTGACATCTCAAAGGTCAATTATCAGTTTCACAATTCCTGGATTGGTTTCAGCTTAGTGCCAAGAGTCCTTAGCAATTTTTCAGTTTGGCTCCTGGACCAAATTCTCCCAGCTGAAAAAAACTACTCTCCGTGGAATTAGTTAAGCCACCTCAAAGAGATAGCAGGCTAACCACAAATTGAAAATATCTGTGCACCTGATGAGGCACGAGATAAATGGGTGGCCTCTAATAAATGAAGTTTTTAGACCAGAAGACAATCACCTCACTCAAAGTTACTGTCCCACTTGGGGCCCAGAAACTGTGCCCCACAATTGAGGTGTTTGTTGGCAGCATGAGAAAGCATCATGGGATTTTATCAAGGCTCCAGGCTTTCGATCTAAAAGCCAATCAATCAATCAACCAATGGTATTTATTTAGTGCCTACTGTATGCAGAGCACCGTACTAACCACTTGGGAGAGTACAATACAGCAGGATTGGTGGACACATTCCCTTTCCAAACCGAGTTTACAGCCTAGAGGGGGAGATCAACAATGATATAAATAAAGAAATTACAGATATAATAATAATAATAATGACATTTGTTAAGCACTCACTATGTGCAAAGCACTGTTTTAAGTGCTGGGGGGATATAAGGTGATCAGGTTGTCCCACGTGGGGCTCACAGTCTTCATCCCCATTTTACAGATGAGGTAACTGAGGCTCAGAGAAGTTAAATGACTTGCCCTAAGTCACTCAGCTGACAAGTGGCGGAACTGGGATTAGAACCCATGACCTCTGACTCCCAAGCCCGTGCTCTTTCCACCGAGACATCCTGCTTGACAAAAGTGGTGTGGGGCTGAGGGAGGGGGTGAATAAATGGAGCAAGTCAGAGCAATGCAGAAGGAAGTGGAAGAAAAGGGTATGGGGGCTCACTCAGAGAAGACCTCTTGGTGGAGATGTGCCTTAAATGAGCCATAAAATTCCCCCATTTCCCCCAGTTTGATGAGCATTTAATCAAAGAAGGCCTCTTGGAGGAGACATGCCTTTAAAAGAACCATAAAATTTCCCCATTTTCCCTAAATTCTACCTCCCTGAAATGAGGAGCACCGATGAAGGGTGAATTTGAGTAAAATAATGTCACGCTGAAGAATGAGTGGGAAGGAAAAGATCAACACTGTGAAGTTCAAAAGAGTCAATCATGCACGGGTCTGGGAGTAAGAAGGTCAAGTATTCTAATCTTGGCTCTGCCGCTTGTCTGCTGTGTGACCTTGTCAAAGTCACTCTCCTCTGTGCCTCGGTTCTCCTGTTCACCCCCCTTTATAGATAGTGAGCCCCATAAGGGACAGGGACTGTATCCGAACTAATTCACTTGTTTCTACCCCAGGGCTTAGAACGGTGTTGAACACATAGTAAGCGCTCAAATAGCATAAATAAATAGCATAAAAAAGTGTTTCGTGAGACATGTGACACCCTGGGCAACAGGGCTTAGAGCTGTGCTTGCTACCAAGTAAGCGCTTAACAAATACTATTATTATTATCCAAGATCTGCAAGGGCCATCAGTGGCCACCCTTCCTTCCTGTCTTTTTCACGTTCCCTGCCTTTTCCTTCCACTCTCCCCAGGCTCTTGGATTAAGAGCCCCCCAAACCTGGCCTCCTCTAATTATTTCTTACACCAATAGTCCTTCCCCAGAAGCTGAAAGGAACAGAAGCAGGGAGGAGAGAGGTAGTGCAGCCTAGCAGAAAGGGCCCAGGCCTGAGAGTCAGAGGACCTGGGTCCCAACCCCGGTTATGCCACCCCTCGGCTGTGCAACCCTGGGCAGTTCGCTTCACTTCTCTGGGCCTCAGTCATCTCATCTACAAAGTGGAGGGACAAGAGTGTGAGCCCCACGTGGGATAGAGACCGTGTCCAACCTGTCTTGTATACACAGTGGTGCCCAGCACAGTGCCTGGCACACAGAAAGTGCTTAACATATGCCATTAAAATGGAAGCAAAAAGGAGAGACAGAGTGGACCTGGGGACTGGGGAGGCCTCAGGGAAGAGCTTAGAGCTTGAGTCATTGACTGATTGATTCCTTTTTTTAATTTTTTTAAATGACATTTATTAAGCTCTTACTATGTGCAAAGCACTGTTCTAAGCGCTGGGGGGATACAAGGTGATCAGGTTGTCCCACGTGGGGCTCACAGTCTTCATCCCCATTTTACAGATGAGGTAACTGAGGCACAGAGAAGCTAAGTGACTTGTCCAAAGTCACATAGCTGACAAGTGGCGGAGCTGGGTTGTGAACCCATGACCTCTGATTCCAAAGCCCGGGCTCTTTCCATTGAGCCACGCTGCTTCATTGATTCATTTGCTTGTTTCTTCTTTTTTAATGAATATCCTCTTTGATGCAAAGCATTGTACTAGGCCCTGGAAAAGCCCTGGATGAGAATTAGACCCTATCCTCGAAGAGTATTTGAATGGGTTACAGGTGTCTGTAATTAAGGATGTTTTTCCAGATTCTTTTAATGATGAGCAGCTGCAAATGCCCTTCTCCTTAATAGCCTTCTGCCTCTTTTTTTTTTCCTTGCTCCTATAGCCCCACCTCCTGGAAACCCAGTCTCTCCATTAGTCTCTCCAATCAGTGGGTCAAGGACACTACTTCTTTAACGTCCCAGAGGTAAGGCCTGTGGGTTTTACCTGTTGTAGGGTGAGGAGAGAAGACAGAGTGTGTTCCTCTGGCATTTTGGTGAGGAGGGCCTGTAGTGGCCCTATGATTAGCTTGTGTTTTCTTCAGTTGTGGTAGTTGATGTATTGAATTGCGTTCCCTCAAAGATGGATCAGAAGTTATTTGGCCTGATGCTTTTAGGGGGTAACAATGCTGGACTAACTGATGTTAGGGAGTGGCTTGTGAGGGGAGTTGGATGCTTAGGTTTGGGATATTACTGATTTTATTCATTATGGTGATTGAGGGGGTTGAGGAATGGGCTGGGCTCAGGGTTTGAAATAATGGGGTGAAGAAGGGAGACCCGCATCGGAGTTAACTGACATAGTGGGGGTGGTGGCACCCTGGTGAAGAGGGCTGCAGTTAGGAGTTTGTACTCACCCCAGTGCTTAAGACAGTGCTCTGCCTACAGTAAGTGCTCCATAAATATGATTGACTTTGTATTATTGATAAAAAATAATGGTGCTTGTTAAATACTTACTATATGCCAAGCATTGTACTAAGCACTGGAGTAGATACAAGCTAGGTAGTGATAAAAGTGGAGTTAGATAATCTAGGGTTGGGATAAGTGATATCACCTGTACTGAATTATCCAAGGAAGGGGAGGGGGGTGAAGAAAGTTGGAGTTGTGTGTGTGTGTAGCAGGGCAGGCAGGAGACTAGGGCTGGATAGTCAATGTCAGTTGGATTAATGATGTGTATGTAGTGGAGAGGGCTGAGGGTGGTAGGAGAATGTGTTGGATAGCATTTCCTTGTCCATTCTGTTGATGAGATGATGGTATTTGGTAGGTACTTAATACGTGTTCCAAGTGCTGTCAGATTGGACACTGATGTGTGTGGTTAACAGTGTTGGTAGCCGAGCCTCTGATTTGGTTCTCTGGAGCAGAGGAAGTTGAGGGGTTGTGATGCATTGAAGTTTTGTTTTTTTTTTAGGGAGATGATTGCTGCTCTGGATCTAGAGGTGAGGGTTTTGATGGGGCCGAAACCATGGGGTGCATGGGGGTGCATGCTCACTGTCTCTGAGTGTCTCTGTGTGTTTTTGTCTCTGTCATTGAGCTCTCTTCCTGTGCTCTTGCCAGGCCCCAGTTAGCTAGTATTGCCTACTCAACCATAAAGTCATCCAAGCGAGTGACCTTCCGCAACCTCACCACAGGACTTTGTGCCTGGAATGTGCTGGATTCCAGACACAGTTTCTGCAGGGCTTGTGCAAGCCCCCGCCCCATTATCCAAAATGGGGTGCCTCTCCAGCCCCCATCCACGGAAAACTTGCTCTCTGCTCTCCATTCTCCTCACTGAATTCAGCGCCGTGGGTCAGTACTGGAACGTCAGAATGTGAGTCCCCACCGGGGATGGGAACCGAGACCCGCCGATGGGGAAGGGGTGGGGTGGCAGTGCCGTCACACAGCCCTCGAGGGCAGATTGCGCCGACCGCAGCTCGCCGTCGGGGGACTCTTTTTGGGCTTCCCAATTCCTGTACCCCAAGGTACAAATCTCAAATTATGCCGCTGTGGGACTCCATGAGAGCCCCACAAAAGCCCAGCAGTGAGTTGGGGTTCAGTAGCCCCACCCATGTGGAGTAGACTGGAAACTGGTTGTGGGCGGGGAATGTCTCTTCCACTGCGCTCTCCAAAATGCTTAATACAGTACTGCGTGCTCAATAAATACGCCGGCCTGACCCAGAACACCACCGACACAAGCACGGTTGTAAGAGCAGAGGCTGCGTCTCCAACAATATTCGTTGAATACTTAATAGATGCGCGCCTGGGAGGCGGAGTCAGTGTGCAAATCTCTCCTTGAGTTGGATTCTAGTCTACGGAATATTTCCAATTGACTCTTCCACCCGCTTGTCACGGCTCCTACTTAAATGAACGTAATTTATTCCTATTAATGTCTGTCTCCCCTTCTGGATGGTAAGCTCATAGTGGACAGAGAATCTGTCTGTCTTGTTATATTGTGCTCTGCAGTAAGTGCTGGACAGATACGATAGACTGACAGGCCTCTCACCCCCTGTCGTGCTCTTTGTACAGTGCTCCGTCAATGGCATACGATAAACACTCTTGCTGTCTTAATGCAATACTGCCACCCTTCACTCTACCTACTGATTTACTTGTTTTTCATGCCGATTCAAGCTTATCATGGGTTCAGCATGTACAACTTCATGTACTGATAGTGTCTATGCCATTCCACCTGCATAGAACTCAATTTTAATGTCTCTCATGTAGATCGGAAGCTCCTGAGAGCAGAGGCCGTGTGTGCTAGGTGACGCTGACCTCTTTGCAGCATTCTCCCCATGTTGTTCCAAAGTCATTGCTTCCCCCTCTAGGCTGTGAGCTCGTTGTGGCATGTTTGTTGCATTGTTCTATTGTGGTATGTGCCAACGGGTTAGCACAGTGTTCTGCACACGGGAAGCGCTCCAATGCAATGAACTGACTGACTGACTTAGATTGTGAGCTCCCAGTGAGCAGGGACTGTGTCTCCTAAATCGTTTGCCAAACAGGGTGCTTGAGGGGGTGTGGTCTAGCACTAGGCCAAATTTGGGGTCAACTGCCCCAA
This sequence comes from Tachyglossus aculeatus, assembly GCF_015852505.1. Classification (NCBI taxonomy): domain Eukaryota; kingdom Metazoa; phylum Chordata; class Mammalia; order Monotremata; family Tachyglossidae; genus Tachyglossus; species Tachyglossus aculeatus. The sequence continues at coordinate 63,855,474 of NC_052076.1, read as the reverse complement.
TCTGGCCTCCTGTGGGTGGACTGGAACTGGAGCAGGGGTGAAGGACCAGCGTGGCGCTGGGTAAGTGTTCAGGGACTTGGCTGCCTGAGAGAAAGGGCAGAAGCCCAGCTTGTTTCTGCCCTCTGGAGAAGTCTCCTAGACAATCCTGTTCAAAGGTAAGCCTTTGGGGAATTGGGGGTTGGGGTCCGCAGGGGCCGTGACTCTGGGGGAAACCCAGACTGCCTGGGGTGTCCTGCCTTGGGGTGACAAAGCCAGCCAGGGCCTCCCCTGCAGGGTGTGTGAATGGCAGCTGCTCTGTTGTGTCGGAGGGGTTGCCCCTCATCTCTGGCTCTTGGGCTCTCGCTCCTTCTCTTTCTCTCACTCGCTTCCTCTTTTCCTCTTGTATTCGCTCTCACTTCTGGCGTGAGTGAGCCTGCAGGGGACAGTCCAGCTGCAGCATGGGGGCACAGATGGGGCTGGGGCTGCAGACCCCCCGACCTGAGACCTGACTAGGTTTCTCCTTAGGGCCAGGGAAGGAGCCTGAGCCCCCGGTGCATCCTGGAAGACCCTGCCGCCTGGTCCAACCCCGCCTCCCAAGGACATGTTGGTGCAGACAGGGCTGGACAGAACGGTGAGTTTTATGCCTTAAGCTTGGGGCTGTCTGGGTTCTGTTTTGGGCAAGTGGAAGGAATCAATGGGCTTTATAGAGCATTTGGGTCTAGAGCACGCCACGCAGTGCTTGAGAGAGTATAGTGAGGGGAACCTTATCCCCCACTACTACACATACACACACAAGCCACTGAATCCTTATAGTCCACAAACCGGAGCAGCGATTGAGTCCCTCTGGGCTCAGCAGTGACCCCTGACCAGGCTCCTACCCAACAACCAACTTCCTGCTCCCAGGTTGGCGGAATTGGCTCCCCACTGGAGACCCATCCAAGCCTTCCCCACACCCAACTGTGTTTGGCTGGCTCTCTCCCCCTGGCTGGGCTGCGGCACACCTCAGCGGCCAACCAACGGTCACATCTGTCCCTAGGAAGCCACAGCACAGCCCCGAAATGGACCACCCGACCCCTTGGACAGTGGAGGACTGACCAGCTACTCACCTGGTGTTATGGACATTCATAGATTGATTGCGCCGGCCCCACCACGAGGGAATCGGTTGGCATTGGGCTGCTGCCTCCTGGACACCCCCCCACCTCCACCCCGGCCCACAACTGTATCCCCTCCTTCCAGACAATGCCATTTCCTTTGGGGGTCAAGGGTCAAACACCGCATCGTGGGTGCCAAACCAATCTCTTGCAACTCTAGGAGGTGATGGAGGTGTGTGCATGAGTGTGTGTGTGTCATGTGAGAGCGAGGGCCAGGTCAGCAGCAGGGTGAGAGGGGCTGCCCCTCTTTGGACGGGTAAAGGTTTCTGGAAACAGGAGTCTAGAGTCCTGGGCCCGTACTCCGTGGACCTCAAGACCGGGCGTGAAGTCGTCCTGGGGCCCTTAATTCTATAGTCAGTGCGACTTACTCCCGCTCTGGTCCGGTGGGAGTTATCGGGCCTGCTCTGGCTTCAAGAGTACAGACTCTCTTTCCCGCCTGAGGGGGGTGACCCTGGGGGAGCGAGGGACAGGAGTAGTGGGGTGTGTGTGTGTGTGTGTATGTCTATCTGTATGCATGTGTCACTACCCTATGTCCTCCATCCCTCCTGGATGAGCACAATGAAGGGGGGAGAGGACTAGCAGCAAATTCTAAAGTGGGAAGATGCAGAATGGTTTCCCTCCCATCCTACCAACAGAAATGGCATGGTCTGGCCCCCTCCTCTCCTCCTCCCCCCTCTCTGTCCCTTGGCTGCCTGGGCTCTGTTAGCCCATCTACATCTATATGGAATAAAATGGATTTTTTTTTGTCTTTCCTACGTCCCTCGATCCACTGGCAGCTGGCCCTGCTCCCCAGAAGGGTTATAATTTGGGGGTATCAGTGGTGTACTCAAAGCAGGAGGATATCAGCAGCTTCTAATTTTAGATTGACAAGCTAGCACCCTCCCAACCTCCACTTTTCATTCCTTCAGTCTCACCCACGCATGTAAGGGGGCTGGAGACTTGAGAGGGCAAACAGAGGGGGTGATGACACCCTCCTTTTCTCCTTCCCTCTTCCCATACCCAGCCTGAGGGGCTTGAGAAGAATGCGGCTCCCTTGGGTGGGAGAGTCTCAGATTTCTCTCTGCCCCTATCAACTTTGTCGTGGGGGGCTAGGCCGGACGGCATGACCTTCTTAGGCCCAAGAGACAGGAGGGAGGCGACATGGGTTGAAGGTGGGCAGTGGCTCAGACTGGAGTCTGTCCCAGGTTCTACTGCCTGGGAATCAATCAGTCATCTTGAAGCGTCTTAAGTGACTTGCAGTGTGACTTTAGCAGTGTCCCTCCATCGCTCTGGGTTTCTGCTTTCCCCTCCCCCTTTTCTAATAATAAACACAATACTTGGGGTATTCAATGCTTAAATGCCGGAATATACATCGCTTATGTATTTATATTCATGTATGTCTCCCCCTCTAGTCTGTGAACACCTTGTGGGTAGGAAATGTGTCTACTAACTCTGTTGTAATAGTAGTGATGATGATAATTGTGGTATGTGTTAAGTGCTTAGCATGTGTCAGGTCCTGCAGCAAGAGCTCGGTTAGACACGGGCCATCAGATTGGACACGGTCCCTCTCCCGAACAAAGCCTACAGTCTCCATCCCCATTGTACACATGAGGCAACTGAGGCCCAAAGAGGTGAAGGGACGTGTCCAAAGTCACATAGCAGACAAGGGGCAGAGCTGGAATTAATCACTTGTGGTATTTAAGTACCCAAAACGTAGCAGGCACTGTACCTAGTGCTGGGGGAACAAAAGCAAAGCAGGTTGGACATCCTTTCTGTCCCAGCTTGGGTTCACTTCTTAATCTCCAGTTTACCGATGAGGTAGGTAAGGCACAGAGAAGGCCCGAGGTCACACAGCAGACAAGTGACGGAACTGGGATTAGAACCCATGACCGTCTGCTTCTGCGGCCCAAGACGGGGAATTGTAACCAGACAGGTGCAGAATGGTGACATCATAGGCAACTATATGACAACTCAAATACTACCCACTCATGTAAATAGCCAACCTGGGTGGGTGTAATAATAATAATGGCATTTATTAAGTGCTTCCTATGTGCAAAGCACTGTCCTAAGTGCTGGGGTGGTTACAAGGTGATCAGGTTCTCCTACGGGGTTCACAGTCTTAATCCCCATTTTGCAGATGAGTTAACCGAGGCACAGGGAAGTTAAGTGACTTGCCCAAAGTCACACAGCTGACAATGGGTGGATCAGGATTTGAACCCATGACCTCTTTCCACTGAGCCACGCTGCTTCGTGCATATTTCAATTCCGTGCACATACACACACGCACGCATGCAGAGATAAATACACTTGTGACTTGATTCTGAGGCTCGTGACGGGGAGTTGTAACTAGGCACACACCGAAGGGAGACATTCATTCATTCGTTCAGTCCTATTTATTGAGCGCTTACTGTGTGCAGCACACTGTGCTAAGCGCTTGGGAAGTACAAGTTGGCAACACATAGAGACGGTCCCTACCCAACAGCGGGCTCAC